>NC_044390.1:94357085-94690210 GCF_006542625.1 Nomascus leucogenys | reverse complement strand
CTATGGTCCTGGGAAGCCCTGCATGATTGGCCATCTGTGCACATCCCTAATCTTATTTTGTAAAAATTTTCCAAACATTCAATGCATATGAGCCC
This sequence comes from Nomascus leucogenys, assembly GCF_006542625.1. NCBI lineage: Eukaryota > Metazoa > Chordata > Mammalia > Primates > Hylobatidae > Nomascus > Nomascus leucogenys. The sequence goes on along the minus strand of NC_044390.1, from coordinate 94,690,115 downwards.
CACTGGCCTTTCTCTAGGTCCTGAAACACAACAGGCTCTTTCCTATTATAGACCCACACCGACACGGACCCCACAGCCTTGTGTGCTGTTTGCCCTACACTCTTCATCTCCTCACCTTGCAGGACTTCACTTAAATGCCAAATTCCTATAAAGCAGATCTTTTTTTTTCCAACTATAGATCGTAATCCATTATTGAGTCATGATGCCAAGATAGCTGGTATTCATGAGCAACATTTTAAGAACAGAATAGAATATTGTTCTTAGAGGTTAAGAGTTTAACAAATAAAAATAAATATTTTTTAAAAGAAAAGAATAACGGAGGTCATTAGAATTTAGCCTCAGTAGCTGTATCTGTCCCGTTCTCCCCTCTGCAGAGCGGCCTCCCTAGTCACTAAGGTATTAGTGCTTTAGATGCTCCGTGCTGCCCCACTCAGTCGATAACTGTGCATGTAGAATTGGCCTTCCCTTCCTAGGACCTCAGGGGCTCAAGAAGCTTTAGTGATGGTGACTGTCAAACTTGGAGGACCCCTCAATGTCATAAATACACCAGATTGAATTACATTTTAAAAATGTAATATTTAAGTGAAAAAGAAAAGAAAAGGAAGCCGTGGAATCTTATACAGGAGAAGTCCAGGCGTAGCTCCAGGGACCTAAAGCAAGTCATCAGAAAACTGTTCCTCTCCATCTTTTCCCTCTACTGTACCATCTTTTGTGTTGATTTCCTTCTCAAAAACACTCTTCTTTAGTAGAGGCAGGATGGCATTTAAAAGCTCTGTAGTTTCAAGACAAGTCCTGGGAAAATTCTCACTGAAGCATTTGTGATTAGGCGGCCACTTGTGAAGTGACTTTGGCGGCCGCAGAAATAGAACGTGTGGTTTGGATGGACCAGGCATCGGCCCCACCCAAAGCTAATAGTTTGGGAGTCAAGAGGAGATGGTCCTCCAAGGGAAAATTGGTCTAGAGTGGACAAAAGGGAGAATGTATGTGTTTTTCTTTTTCTTTTCTTTCTTTCTTTCTTTTTTTTTTTTTTTTAGATGGAGTCTTGCTCTTTCACCCAGGCTGGAGTGCAGGGTCACATTCTTGGCTCACTGCAACCTCCACCTCCTGGGCTCAAGCAATTCTCCTGCCTCAGCCTCCTGAGTAGCTGGCACTTTACAAGCACGTGCCACCACACCCAGCTAATTTTTCTATTTTTAGTAGAGACAGGGTTTCACTATGTTGGCCAGGCTGGTCCCAAACTCCTGACCTCATGTGATCTGCCCGCCTCCACCTCCCAAAGTCCTGGGATTACAGGCATGAGCCACCGTGCCCAGCTGAGAATGTATGTTTTATAAGCAAAACAATAGCTGCCACTCCCAGTGTGTCCTAGCTGGAGAATCAACCTTCACAATCACCTCCCCCGTTTAAAAAAGTCTATCCAAAATGATCTATGGATCCTAGATTACTGGAAGCCAAACCTGGTGATTACAATTCTGAGCCATGCAATCATTTGACCCCAAGGTGACATTTAATTCAAACCTTTGTTTACTTGTTATATTTTATATTCTCTCAGTGTTGATCTCTCATCTATGACTTGGGTCTTACAACCACTCTGAGATTGGGTACAATTTTCTTGATTTTTTAGGCCCTACCTACTCCTAACTTTTACCCTCTATCCTGATCTCAATATTTTGTGCTTGCTGTTTTTCCTGCCCCTTCTTCCTTTTATTCAGGTCTTTGCCCAAATAGCACCTTCTCGGAGAGTCCCTCCTGGTGTACATAAAATTGTGGTTATTTCCTGGTTAGTTCATCTTCGCTCTTTGCTTGACCTCCTTACCTTCTACCTCCTGGCACAATATATGTTTACCTGTCTGTGTTTCTGCCATTTGTCTGTCTCCTCTTTCTTCCGGGTTCCTTAACCTGGGATCTGGGGATGGAATTTAGTTCTGTGGAATTTAGTTGACAAAAGGGAAGGAGTCACAGTTTTCACTTTCGTTAAGTTTTTACTTTCATTCTGCATTCTCTTCAATTATGATTATGGTATGATTAGCAGTCTACTGCTCAAACTATTAGGTTTGTATTATTGTGTAATCATAGGCCAGTGTCTTTGTCACCAATGCAAACTGCACACATTTCCATGTTATTTTAAGCTTAGCAGGTGATTTGAAATAACAGCTTTTTTGCCTCTGTAGAGAAAATTCTGAGGTGTATCCTATAGTCTCTGTGAGGCCTGCAGCAAGATTAGTGCCCAGCTGCCTGGTATTAACCTAACCATTAACACACTTCCATGGACTTCCCTATGTTACTTCCCCACTTCACTAGAAAACTTTTATGCAAACTTTTGTCTTAGAGAACTTTTGAAATAACACAAATGAAACCGGTTCCTCTTACCCCACAGAGTATGATGTTATATTGTCATTGTCATGTGAACTTTTATCCAATAGCTCACATAGCAGGTGAGATTTATTTTGAAATAAAATGAGACTAAACTAAAAACAAACAAAAAAATTTCAAAAATTTTCAATCAGATGTTTATGTCTTCATAGTTCCTGGGGAATAAGGTACTAACTTTTGCATCAACTTATGACCCATGAAACTGACCCTAAGTGACTCAAGTGGGTTTAAAGCCCTGGCTGTCATCTGCAAGCACTCATCCAACACAGAAAAATGAACACATTTTTTGCTATGTGGGTTTACTTTACATTTGTAGAGAATTTAACATAAAATTTTACTGTATCATGATCGAAGACACTATGGAAGCATTCAAACAAAATGGATGTTGAATTGATACACATAGCCTCAAATTTCTCAATAGATCGGATATAAAGAAACTCAGAGAGACTTGCAGTCTCAAGAATGCAGACTCACAGCCTGTGGGTGAGCCTCTGTCCCCTGTGGGTGGAGTCCATCCACCATGCAGTCAGTCTACGGATGGTCCCCTCTGGGCCCTAAATGCATCCTTCAAAGGAGCCAGCCCCAGAGCATGGGAACATTAGAAAGATGGCTGGGAAGACCTTCCTACGAAGATGACACCTAGACTGTGACTTGAATGAAGAGAGGAATTAGCCATTAATAGTGAAGGAGATGCAGGTTTCAGGCTGAAAGAGGAAGAACTAGAAACAGGAATGGAGACGTGTCATTAACAAGGCAGGAAAGTAATAAACAGGGTGGTATTCAGGTGCCAAGTGAAGAAGGGGTTTGAAGAATAAAGGGATAATCAAACCCTGTTTAATGCTGCTGAAAGATCAAGACAAAGATTTGCACCTTCAACATTCAAACCTCACCATCAAAAACGAAAGAGCACAACAAGGCCCTTTGAAAATATAGATCTCTACAACAACAAAAAGGGACATTAGCATTATAAAGTTGACAGGTGTTCCCCCTTTTCCTGAGTTCAAAGGTGTTCAGTTAAGCTTTCAGATCGTGGGATGCAGTGTCACTGGGTCAACACACAGGGGCAAACTCTCCAGGTGGAAATAAAATGCAATGACACATTGGGATGCCACAAACCACATGTCAGCAGTTGACCCTTTCAATCGCTATGCTGAGAATTGTCATCACTCTTGAAGAGCCCAGGCAAAGCTTGGGCCTCTGACTATCCAAGGTGATCGGGAGAGAAAAGGGCTTCAAACTTCACTATCTCACTGGAAGTGCATAGTTACTTTCACCCACAGGCCAGCTAAACTCCATGCGCATGGACCAATGGTCACTTAGCCGGCCTCCTAAAGGCTCCTCAGTGAAGGAGCTCCCTAAAATGGGGTCACGTTTCATTTTATGGAAATTAAGTAGATGTACAAGTTAAACTTTAACGCCAATTTTTAAATAAAAATTTTATAACAGAATCTATTTTCATTATTTGAACATCAAGTTTATTTTTGCAAAACTGTAGTCACCTTTCAAGAAAACTGGTGGCCGGGCGCAGTGGCTCACGCCTGTGATCCCAGCACTTCGGGAGGCTGAGGCGGGCGGATCAAGAGGTCAAAAGATGGAGACCATCCTGACCAACATGGTGAAACCCCATCTTTACTAAAAATACAAAAATTAGCCTGGCGTGGTGGCAGATGCCTGTAGTTTCAGCTACTCAGGAGGCTGAGGCAGGAGAATCGCTTGAACCCGGGAGGCAGAGTTTGCAGTGAGCCGAGACAGTGCCACTGCACTCCAGCCTGGGGACAGAGCCAGACTCTGTCTAAAAAAAAAAACAAACAAAAAAAACCCGAGAAAACTCGTTAGTAAAAATGATTCTGATTTCACAGAAAGAATAATAAATCTACCTACTGAAGACCTGCGTTTTTCAATCCTGATCTGCTGCTAAACTAGCATGGCAGAGAGACCAAAATCCAAATCCTGGCTCTGCCAGTTTCTTGCTGCATTGCCTCAGGCAAATCACCCTCAGCTTTCTCAGCTGTACAGTGGGGATAATTATATCTTCAATATGGAAAGCCGTGAGGATTTAAAGAGAAAAAAGGTGTCAAAGACACAGCATAGGTGCCGGCACACATTAAATGGTAGCACTGAGGGTAACTTTGTGGATAGCATCATACATTTTCAGGTCATCTCATTCCAAAGTAGATTTTGGTCTTTGGAATGGGATGACCTGAAATGATATCAGGTTGCTGGAGTGCTATATGATTTGTAATATGTGACAGTTAGGAATTTCACTTGCCTGCTTGACCTTCTAGAAATTAAATGGCTTAAAGAGCTTGAAGAAACATACCTAACTGTGAAAAGCTGCATGAACATAGCATCATTATTTAGGATACCTTGCAATGCTTGGACCCCTCACTCCATGCTAAGCACCATGCTAAGAACTTTAAATATAGTAGTGTCTCATTTAATCTTCCCAATGGCAGTGTGTGTTAAAGATGTTTATGATACCCATGACTATAGGGATATTAGCAAAACATGATTTTTTTTTTACTTATAAAGGAATTTGTCATGAACTTCATTCACTCAGTGTGTGTGGATACATTTGTTCCCTGAAGAAGTTAAGAAGAAAAGAAACAGAAGATAAAGTTGAAGCATATTCAGTTTTTAATAATGGGAAATGAAGTGACCACATCTCAGCTATATTGATCAATGGAAGAAGATAGATAATTAAATTTTCATTCAACATTTGAAAAGTGTGTTCATAAAACAAGGTATACCATTTATTAATTAGAATTTGAAATAGTTTTATATATAAGAAAACCCCAAAATAACAGTGGCTTAAGTAAAATAGAAATCCATCCCACTCTCATGTAAAGAAGCCTGAAGGTGAAAAAGTCCAGACTGATATCACAACTTCATCATTATCAGAAAAAAAACCCAGGGTGCTTCTACCTTTAGTTGTTACCATTCCAGCCTGGAGCCTACATTTTCAAGGTTCCTCATTGTCCAATGTGGCTGCTGGAGCTCTAGCTATCTCATCCAAGTTCAGAGTAGCAGAAAGAAGATAGTAAGGAAAGACAAAAGGGTTAATTTTCAAACTGAATCAACTCCCTTTATTAAGCCACCCAGAAAGTAACCCATACACATCCACCAAGATTAAGTTACAAGGCCATACAGGAGATGCTAGGAACTTTGACTTTCAATTGAGAACATAACTGCCCCACATAAAATCAGGTGTTATTAAAGAAGTAGAACATGGTTATTGTGTAGAGAGCTGGCCATCAAAAGAACCTCGAAAACATTACACAGTTAGTGCTCAGACAGAAATTTGAAAGAGATGATATCCTGCTCTTCCACCAAAGTTGTAATAAAATGTTAAGTCCACTCTGGACATCTGGACCAAAAAAAAAAAAAAAAAAAACAGCAAAGTCAGGTGCCCTCTGCCTTTTCCCATCCTCCTCTCCTCCAAGGCTTCTACTGTTCTCCTCTGCACCACTGCCTGAAAGTGGTGTCCCATCACTAGCCTGAGTCCATCAAAGCTTCATGAGTCTGCACTGGGGTTTCCTGTTCACGCCTTTAGAAAACACCGTGGATTGTTCAATTCCCACCTATGAGTGAGAACATGCGGTGTTTGGTTTTTTGTCCTTGCGATAGTTTGCTGAGAATGAGAACACTTGGACACAGGAAGGGGAACATCCCACACCGGGGCCTGTTGTAGGGTGGGGGGGAGGGGGGAGGGGCAGCATTAGGAGATATACCTAATGTTAAATGACGAGTTAATGGGTGCAGCACACCAACATGGCACATGGATACATAGGTAACAAACCTGCACATTGTGCACATGTACCCTAAAACTTAAAGTATAATAAAAAATAAAAAATAAAATCATAAAAAAAAAAACCACCGTGGATGTCACAAAAAGTCTCCAACACGGAGGAAGCAATGATTACATGGAAGAGCCACAGTGCAATTTCCCTGCAGATTTTACCCTTAATTATGATGAAGGGTGAGGTAAGCCTGATAACGGCCCCTAAACATGTCCACATCTTAGTCTCCAAAACCCTTGACTATAATCCTTTACGTGGTAAAAGGGACTTTGCAAATATGATTAAATTAAGACTTTTGAGATAAAGGGATTCTCCTGGACGATCTGGGGAGGCCCCAAATATTCACAAGAGTCCTTATATGAGGAAGGAGCAGGATTAGTGTGGAGAAGTCCGTGATGTGATAGAGATAAGGCAACATGCCGCTGAAGGAAGAGGCTCCGCCACGAAGAGAAGAGAGTAGAGTTCAGAGGAGAGAAGATCTGAAGATGCTGCAATGCCATCTCTGAAGATGAAGGGAAGGGGCCGTGACCCTGCACTCACAGGAGGCCTCTAGAAACTGGGAAAGACAAAGAATGAATTCTCCCCTAGAGCCATCAGAAGGGAAGCAGCCCAATGACCCGTTTTGTATTTTTTATCTCCAGAGCTGTAAAATAATACATTTGTGATGTTTTAAGCCACTTAGTCTGATAATTTGGCACAGAAGCAATAGGACACTAACATAAAGGGTATCTCAAACACCGCAGCAGATGACTCTGCAGTTGGTGCTGGATATCATTGGGCAGCTGGGTCAGGTAGATTTGCCATCAAGGGCATATTTGAGGTTGACTACTGTGTGGCAGCTAGCTTTCCCTGAGCAATGTCAGGTGCCCTCTGCACCCTGGTATCATAGGCCGGTGCAACAAAACTGGCCTTGAGGGAAAGCACACAGAAGAATATCAAGGAATAATAATAATGACAACAGCTACTGGTCATAGCCACATGTGTTGGATGCTTGCAGAATGCCAGGTCCCTTCTAAGCACACTCTGTGCATCCCCTAACTTGATCCTCAGCCTTGGGGTAGGTGCTGGAATGTGTCCATTTAATATAAGAGGAAACCAGAGCACAGAGAGGTTCAGCCACTGATATGGTTTGGCTGTGTCCCTACCCAAATCTCACCTTGAACTGTAATAATCCCCACCTGTCAAAGGCGGGGCCAGGTGGAGATAATTGAATCATGGAGGCAGTTTTCCCCATTCTGTTCTCATAGTAGTGAATAAGTCTCATGAGACCTGATGGTTTCATAAATGAGCATTCTTTGGCACAAGCTCTCTTGCCTGCTGCCATGGAAGATGTGACTTTGCTCCTCATTCACCTTCTGCCATGATATTGAGGCCTCCACAGATATGTGGAACTGTGAGTCAATTAAACCTCTTTCCTTTATAAAATACTCAGTTTCAGCTATGCCTTTATTAGCAGCGTGAGAACAGACTAATACAGCCACTTGCCCAGGGTGTCAGAGCTAAAAATGTGCTAAGCCAAATTCAACTCACTGGTGTCTGACTCTAGAGCCAGGGCTCCTTGCTTCTGTGCTGTGTGGTTGCCCAGGGATGGGCTCATCTTCTTCCCCTGCCCTCATCCAGTCATGCAAAATGCAATTGCCCCACCCTTAGAGGAATAAAAGGTGGAAGGCAAAGAGATAGTGTAAAAACTAAACACAGAAGGGGAAAAGAAATGAAGCAAAATGATGGGGAAGGAGAGAGTTAGACAGAAGGGAACACCCCTCAGGTTACACCAAGGATCGGCCTCAGAGGTGAAAAATGATTCTGAGAAACAACCTTCTAATTTTCCCTTACAACATACAATATCTTCGCCTCCCCACAGTTACCTACAACTGTAGTTTAAGCAAGACTCATGGAGGGGCTCCAAACACACATCAACGCTGCTATTTAGGTCCTCAGCCATGCCTGGAATGTTGTGCTTCGACTTTCGAGGCTAGAAAATGCCTGTGTGTCCCTCAAGACCTCATTACTCAAGGCCTGGCAGAATGACTCGGTTTCTTTCTTGCCTCCCCAAGCCCTGCCCTAGGTGTTCCCACAGCATGTGGTCCCCGTGGCTCTCCAGCTTTTCCAGGCTGGACTGGAAGCATTCCTTTTTATGTGACTGCTGACACATCTAGTCTGGTGGATTGTCAGGAGCAGGTGACTCATTTATTTCCAGTGCCCATTACCTCTTATCTTGCCCAGGGTTGGGATATAGGAGACACACAATACATAATCATTATGTTCTAGCATTTCCTTCTCATCGATGCAAGGATTTCAAGAAAGATTTCTCAAAGAACTACCATTTCTTTGTAGTTCTTTGTAGTTCTCTCAAAGAACTACTATTTCTACCAAATAGAACTACCATTCCACCCAGCAATCCCACTACTGGGTATATATCCAAAGGAAAATAATGTATTCTATCACAAAGACACACGAACCCATATGTTCACTGCAACGCTGACATAGGATCAACCTAAGTGTCCATCAACAGTGGATTGGATAAAGACTATGTGGTACCTGAACACCATGGCATACTATGCAGCCACAACAAAAAACAAAATCATGTTCTTTGCAGCAACATGGATAGAGCTGGAGGCCATTATCCTAAGTTACCTAACTCAAGAACAGAAAACCAGATATCACATGTTTTCAACTGTAAGTGGGAGGTAAACATTGAATACACTTGAACACAAAGTTGGGAACAAGAGACACTGGGAATCACTAGACTGGGAGGGAAGAAGGGAGGGAGGGGGCCGTGGCCTAAAGAATCACCTGTAGTTGGAAACTGTGCTTACTGCCTGGGTGATGGGATTGTTGGGACCTAAGGCCTCAGCGTCAAGCAATTTATCCATGTAACAAACCTGTACCTATAATAAAAGCTAAAATTTTAAATATATATAATGACCGAAAAAGTTCATTTGTCACCCTGAGGTCAGGAGTTTGAGACCAGCCTGGCCAACATAGTGAAACCCTGTCTCTACTAAAAATACAAAAATTAGCCAGGCTTGGTGGTGTATGCCTGTAATCCTAGCTACTTGGGAGGCTGAGGCAGGAGAATCGCTTGAATCCAGGAGGCGGAGGTTGCAGTGAGCTGAGATCACACCGCTGCACTCCAGCCTGGGCCACAGAGCAAGACTCCATCTCAAAAAAAGACCAAAAAAGTTCATTTGTGCCATTTTGTAATCCCTCGTGCCCACCTCTCCCTGGAGTCCCCGCTCCCTATCGGCACACAGTTGCTGACCTACTTTCTTACACCGTAGATTTGTTTGCATTCTCAATTATTTTTTAAAATGCAATCATACATTTTCTGCATAGCTTCTTTGATTTAGCATAAGTATGTCCAGATCTATCACTATTACAGCATATATCAAAAGTAACTTCCTTTTCATAGCTTAGTAGCATTTTGTTATGCGTACTAATTTTTTTTTTTACAGCTTAGTAGTATTCGTTATACCATTATTTTTTTGTCTAGTCACCTACTGATGGGCATTTGAGCTGTCTCCAGATTCACACTAGTTCAAATAAAGCTGTTAAGAACATTCATGGAAAGTCTTTGTATGTACATACAATTACATTTCTCTTGGGTAAATACCTAGCAGAATGGCTTCATCATAGCAAAGTCGTATGTTTAATTAAAAAAATAAAAGTGGCTATACTATTTTACCTTCCACAGCAGAACATTCCAGATTCTCCAAATCCTTACCAACACTTGCAAAATATTTTTTAAAAAATTTAATAGATTTTTTCCACGCCCGGCTAATTTTTTTATATTTTTAGTAGAGACGGGGTTTCACCGTGTTTGCCAGGATGGTCTCGATCTCCTGACCTCATGATCCACCTGCCTCGGCCTCCCAAAGTGCTGGGATTACAGGCATAAGCCACCGCACCCGGCCTAAATTTAAAAATTTTTAAAGTTGCCATTCTAATTGGTATGTTATGGTATCTCACTGCAGTTTTAATTTGTGTTTACCCAATGACTAATGATGCTGAGCATCTTTCTGTGTTCACGAATCCATTTGCCGTCTATCCATTTTGCTATATGAGATGTTAGTTACAAATGGTGCCCTTTGAACTGGAGCTCATATTGAAATTACGGAGCAATCAGCAGCAGCCTGGGAGGAGAAAGCTGAATAGATTGGCAGTAACATGAGAACGAGCCTTGTGGTGAAAAATGCAAGTGGCTTCTATCCAAATGACTTCTTAATTGTTAGTCATTTGCAATGAATGAGCTGTTCTGCCACTAACACGAATGGACTGTGTCTCCTGCCTGTGATGGTGACAGTTGCTGGGGCATGGTACTAAGATGAGCAAAGCCTTCCTAATAGAGGTCATTACCCTCCTCACCGAGAGGCAAAAAGACTACACAGGAAAGAGCTGGAACTCCAGCGGTACCAGCACTCTGGTCATTTACCTCCCGACTGGCTGAGTGATGATCAGCAAATGCTTTCGGAACTCCGGGAAGAGCCAGATAAGGACCTGAACAAAATCTCCCTCCCTACCTGGGTCCCGGAGGTTAAGAAGGACAAGGTGATCTACAAGGTCACCATCCAAATCAGACACAGTCTGTGAACTTTTATCCCATGAATTTCGGCTATTTGAGGCAGGGGTAAATGTAAAGGAAAGGCAGGCCAGGTGGGTAAATGACAGACGCCAGCCTGGTTGGGGTGGAGGGAGGTGTGCTACAGAGAAGAGGACAGTGGTCGAAGTGTGGATTCTGGCCAGCGCTACTCCTTTATTCTCGCAATGGTGTCATCTCTGCTTGGCAGACAGGAAAGTAGAGGCTCAGAGAGGCTCAGGGATTTGGCCAAGGTCAGACTGCCACTACCTTGATGTCTGACATTGGCAAGTTCTCCAAACTCTCTGCCTCAGTGTCCTTGCTTACGAAATGGAGACACAATAGCACCTATGTGGGAGACTTTTGCGAAGCCTCCATGAGAAAATACATGTGTAAGCGATTATCGTGGATAATCTCCATTACGATGGAGAGAGGGTCTGGGATTTCTGTTTATTGTTACCAGTGGGTAATGTAAATCCACTTTTGCTAAATCTTTTAATTTTTTAAAATGTTAAACCATAATGTTTGACTTCAAGTAAAATTCCTAAAATCAAACCTTGAAAATTAAGTCAAAAATATACAAATATTTAGTGGGCCAAAAGATGCTGTGTCGAGCCCGCAGGTTCACAGATTGCAATCACATAGGCATGTCATGTGGAATGAGGCAAGCTCGTAATTTTACAGCTCCAGTGTTAACCACATTGCTGCCACTTCTCCTCTATTGCTGACCAGGCTTTTACTAAGCTCAGGACTCTCTGATCAGCACCACTCTTATTCTCTCAGAAGTATCACAAACGTGGCAGATGAGGAAATAGAGGCTCAGAGAGGTTCAGGGATTTGGCCAACGTCACACAGCCAGTAAGTGGCAAAGCAGGGATTTGAATCTAGACCTAGCAGTGTCTGTATGAACTCTGCTCCAGAGCCTCTGCTCCTGCTCTTTCTCTGGACTATCCACTTTTTCAACTTGCCTGCCTGGGGGCAGATGATGGCCAAACTAAAACTGGACCAGATGTCTTCACTCAGTACTGAACAGCCTGGTGAGGTATGGACAGACATCATCACCCCAGGCAGGAGGGTAAGCTTCCCACCTTGGACCCTGCTGTCTTGAATGTGGGGAAACAGCCAGTGATGAACTGGGCTAAGCCCCAGGTAGCTCATTTTGTCAATGTTTCTGCTTAGGCATCATTAAGTAAAAGTTGTTGTTTGTCCTACAGACGAGACTGTTTCGGCTTGCGTACGTCCTTGTCGATGTTTAGAAGTCCCATTCAATTTAAATGTTGCAAGGTGGCTCAAAATATTCTCAATGAATCTAAAGATATGATTTTTCATCTTCATCAGCATTCCTGCTGCAAATTCTCAGGTAGGCATTGCCCGTATCAGAGTTTCCTCATCCTATCAGGTGATATTCAGTGTTCTAAAAAGTCAGGGACTTATTACAAGGTCTCCCCTTCTCTCATAATTGGAGTCAAGGTCATGGGCTGGATCAGGCAGGATGAAAGTGGTGGTTGGTCTATTTGTGACTTGAGCAGCCACAGAGCTGAGTCTTCTTGTCAGTGATGACTCCCTTTCCTGGGGGCCATTTCAATGGCAGAATGTCTACCCTAGGATGTCTGGAATGCTCCCAGCCAGCAATAAAGCACTTGGGGTTATTAACGATGCAACATGAGGCAGTGACGATAATGATGACCTCAGTTCCAGGGAGACTTAGCTTCACATTTTGTCTCAGCCTTGGTGTCATCTTGGAAAAAGAAATTTTTATTGGGTTTGTTGGTTTGCTTTTGCTTTGAGGGACTTAGTCTGTTATAATGTTGCTCCTTACTGAGATATATATATTTTTCCATTTCAAAGCATTTAATGAATAGGTAATACATGTACATAATAAGACAAAGAATATTAAAGGGCCCGTGTATAGAGAAACAGATCATCTTATGCTGGTAATGCTTCATTTCTTAGGCATATGTTAATTACATGAATGCTCATTTGTTGTTATTTTTTCAACACTTATTTGGATTGTGTATATTCTTATGTGTATATATATATAAAAGATATATATACACAAATATGTATGTATATATATAAGTATACATAAGTGTGTGTATATATATACATAAAATCTATATATATATATATATACATATATATGCATTTCTTTTTTTGCAGATTCTTACTGCCAATCTTGAATTTTAGGGCTTTAGTTTCCATCTTCCCTTTCATTTTTATCTTTCCAGGAACAGTCTGTTCATATACAAATATACATACACTCACACACAGAGACATGTAAAACACACGTGTAGGTAAACGTAGCCTCTTTTACACACACAGCAGCATATGAAACAAAGTGGTCTGCACCTTGATTTCCACTTTGAGCAAAATATATTGGTGGATGTTCCCTATCAATAGAGAGAATACTCTATCTCATTTTTAGTAACCATTGTACTGGTATATGATTACTTATTCCATATTTTACCCAAGATGTCTCATGAAGGTAGAAATTTTGCTTGTTTCCAAATTTGCTACAAAGAATAATGCTGTGATGTATATTCTTGGACACGCAAATCTTTGCCCTTGTAGGCTAAACTATCTGTGGGATAAAAGCCTAGGAGTGGAAATGCACTCCTAGTGTCTATAGTACACTTCTTTTCAGCTCACTCCTGGGCGAGCTAGTTCAGCTCTCTTGCTGAACGTCTCAGTAACCAATTGAGCAGATCCTCACTGTCTCCACCCACACCTGACAGAATCTATTAGGTTGGTGCAAATATAGTAACTTAGCAGATTAAGGTAGCCTGGTTCATACATCAGCAAAAACATCCCCTTTTTCGCTTTCCATAAAACTCTCACCACTTCCAGGAATACCAAGAAAACACCTTAAAACTGTTCTAATGGGAAGACATTAACAAGTGTTGTCAAGGGTGTGGAAAAACAGAAACTCTTATCGTTGCTGTGGGGAGCTTAACAGGTGGTAGCCTCTTTGCAAAATAGTTTATCTGTTTCTGAAAACATTACACGGGTATTTACCAAATGACCCAGCAGTTCCACTCATAGGTATCTACCCAAGACAAATAAAAACCAGTGCACACATTTGCACAGGAATGCTCATTGTTTCATTTTTCATCAAAGCCAAAAAGTGAAAACAATTAAATGTTCACCAACTAATAAATAGATTTAAAAACCTGTTGTGTATCCCCACAATGGAATGTTATTTGGCCATGAAAAGGAATGAAGCACTGACACATGCTACATACAACACAGATGACGACATGGGTGAAACTTGAAAACATGATGTGAAAGAAGACACAAGAGAACACACGTGATTCCACCGATACGACACATTTATAAAAGGGAATTCTAGAGAGAAAAAATAGGTTAGTGATTGGCAGGTGCTGGGAATGAGAGCAGAAATTAATTCCAAATGAGTATGAGGGACTCTTATTGAGTGACAAAAATGTTGTAAAATTGGATTAAGATGATGATTGCATACCTTGGAAAGTTTGCTAAAAATTCTTGCGTTGCACACTCATTTATGCTAGACACTCTGGAGGCTACACAGATGAAAAAGATACGATGATCTCTTCCCTCCCACTGCTTTGGATCCAATAAGGACCTGAACAGCAATGATTCTTCCAAAGTTCTTTATTATTTATGGACTTGGGCTGATATGTTAAAGAATAAAGATTTCACAATGAAGAAAATGGAGATTTCAGGCTGGTCTTGCAATCTTGGTAAGTCTCCTGCACTATTTGCACACACCCACATGACAGGAGCTGGGTGGGGCTGAGTCGTGGTGCCCTTGTTAGTTGGAAAGCAGCCTTCCAGTTCTCCAGGCTCCCTTCCCTCTCCCCTCTCCTCCCCAGCCTCTGCACACATCCACTTCAGAAACCTAGGTCCCTGGAGACATTTTCAGGACCTTTGACCTGTGTGTCCTTGGCTCTGTGCCAGGCATCATGGGAGTTGTGTGACCTTAGAACCCCATGGCTGGCATTGGGAGGCAAATGACACCACAGGTGACCATGGGTAAAGACGCAGATGGGCGTTCTTTCCACTCAAGCTTTCCATTTTGAAATTCAAATTTCTATTTTTCTTCCAGGCGATGTCTTCTCTGCATTTATAACAGTTTCATTTTAGCTTTATCGCACTTCTGTCTTTATCAGTTTGGTGTCATCTTGCAATGAAGAAGCATGCAGATACGGCCTCAGTGTGGGGGACTATGTTCAAAACACCCTGTGCCTTCACCCCTTGGTACGTCAGAGGGACAGCACAGTCAGGGCAAAGCTGACCTCTGACAAGCAGATAACAAAGGCAGCCTTACATGGCCAGATGCAGCCCCTCTCCCTGCAGAAGTGAACCTGCCTCACAAAGCTGCCTCTTAAATGGGAGTTCTCAACAGCCCACAGGGGACACCCAAATGGGAACTCTGATCGGATGTGAAAATCACGAGGTGGCTGCATAGCTCTCTCAGAAATTAGACTATGTTCTGTCCCATTAGGTTTTCTACTGCCTGGGCAGCTCATTGTGCTGAGTAACTGCCTCCATCTGCAAGCTCCCGTCCCCTGGAGAGAGATCAGGACCTTATCATCATCAGCTATGAATGAGCTGCCTCATCGGCCAAAGGTAAATATTTTCCAGAGGTAGTGATAATTCTGGGGAGATCAGGAAAGTTTACCAAGTCAGTCCCAAGGTCCACAGAGGCCCCTTTCATGGTCTCTTCCAATTTTTCTTGCTCCTTTTCTGCTGTCAGTTAAAAACTCTGGTTTTCTTCATGTAATTTTGAATAGGTTATTTTTTCCCAAGGGTCTCAGTGTCTTAAGCTTGCTATTTAATTGTGGAGTAAAACCTATGGTAGATTGTAATTACCAAAAAAAGCTGTGAAGACACATTTTATATTATCTTAATGTGACATTAACACTCTTCCCATCCCAAAGTGAGGTCTACATTTCATTTCTCTTGAACTTGGCAGATCTGGGACCATAGTACAAATTATTCTATGTAACGTGTGAGGTGAGATCACAAGAGGAAATACAGCTTCCACTGGGTCCCATTTGGGACCCTCACTCTTATGGTATGGCCGCCATTCTGTGAGGGACCCCACACTACATGAGGAAGCCACAGGTAGGCATCTGGCCAGTGGTACTGGCTGGCAACCAACTGCCAGACATGCGAGCAAACAACCTTTCAGATGACTTCAGCCCTGGCTATGAGGTCATTCCCACCTCCCACAACTGTCCCATGTTCTTAGCTGCGGCCTCACGTCTTATAAAGCAGAAAAACTTCCATGCCCATCATTCACCTCAAATCAAAGTTGCATGAACTAAATAAATGCTTGTCCTTGTTTTAAGCTACTAAGCTTTGTGATGGTTTATTATGCAGCCATAGATATCCAGAACGAAATCCCTCATTCCCTGTTAAAGCTTAAGTCCTTAGGAAAGTAGGAAAAGTCTGTAACTGGGCAGAACACACTTCCTGAAGCCCTGTTGAGCTCACAGATGCTGAGCTCTGGACACTGTTCATTGGCCAGATCCAGCCAGAATCCCAGAGACTGGGACACAGGTCTCAGTCAACACTTGCTGAGCGAATGACTGACTTCCTTAGAGTTGCACAGCAGCTTGCAGTTTAGAAGGCAGAGTAGGACTTCCCTGTTAAATGCTGCAAACTGATCACAGGGTAAAGTCCCTTCTTCTCCTCCATGATTACATTTAAATGATGGAAAATAATAAGCAAGGTAAAAACCAACCATCAACAGATCAACACCACCAATGCATTTGGGAAGAAGAAAAGCAGAAGCAGATGAATCCGTGACGCGGTGAGTGATATGGTTTGGCTGTTTCCCCACCCAAATCTCATCTTGAATTGTAGTTCCCATAATCCCCACGTGTTGTGGGAGGAACCAGGTGGAGATAATTAAATCACGGGGTTGGTTCCCCCCCATGCTGTTCTAGTGATAGTAAGTGAGTTCTCACGAGATCTGATGGTTTTATAATGGGCTTCCTCCTTCAACTGATACTCATCCTCTCTCCTGCTACCCTGTAAAGGGGTTCCTACTGCCATGATTGTACATTTCCTGAGGCCTCCCCAGCCCTGAGGAACTGTGAGTCAATTAAACCTCGTTCCTTTGTAAATTACCTAGTCTGAGGCATTTCTTCATAGCAGCATGAGAATAAACTAATACCATGAGCTTTGTATAAGATAAATATAGACATAAGACTAAATGACTGCAAAAGCTGGGATTCCACCACAGCAGGCAAATATTCCAAATCTTAAACAATTAATGCAGCTAATGAAGACATAGGGTAAAAGAAGTGGGAAGACTGCCAACTCCTTCATCTTTTAAAAAAGAGAGCCTATCCATATTGTAACTAAAATTAAATCATGGAATTTTAAACAATAATAGCATCCATAACAATTATAACAATGGCTCTAGAAATTGAATTTTTTTTGGCATAAACACTTTTTGTAACCTCAACATATTATTTTTCTTTTTTTTTCAAGTTCTTCATAGTATTCTGTTTTATTTATGCTGTCTTTCATTCTTTTTTTTTTTTGAGACGTTGTCTTGCTCTGTCACCCAGGCTGGAGTGCAGTGGCGCAATCTCGGCTCACTGCAAGCTCTGCCTCCCGAGTTCATGCCATTTTCTTGCCTCAGCCTCCCAAGTAGCTGGGACTACAGGTGCCCGCCACCACGCCCGGCTAATTTTTTTTTGTATTTTTAGTAGAGACAGGGTTTCACCGTGTTAGCCAGGATGGTCTGGATCTCCTGACCTCATGATCCGCCCGCCTTGGCCTCCCAAAGTGCTGGGATTACAGGCGTGAGCCACTGCACCCAGCCCTAACATAATATTTTTCAAAACCAATATCTATTGTAGTCAGCTAGACTTTGTTTGAAGTTGAGTAATGTCACTTCAGATTCTTGGTCTCCTGTTAAGAGTAAGTAAAAATAAATTTAGCGCATTTTCATCAAAAAGTGCATTCAGGTACAAGTTCCATTTTTATAATACACTATTCTCATTCATTTGATGGTTTGTTCATACACATCATGCCTAGAATGACGCCTGGAATGATGAAGGTCGTCTGATATTTAAAATAAAAAAATTTAAGTCTTATGATTTGAGATGATTTTTTTTGTTCTCATGCTTCTACACAGATTGAAATTTTTATAATCAGCATTATTTTTAATAAAAACTGAAGTTATTACCAAAACACATAGGGCCTTATATCTCCAAGGAGTTGGCAATGGTGTTGGCTGATGGAGGCTAATGCACCTTTAAGGCTGCAAGCCTCCATTTGACCATCACATGCTGGTGGACAGGGAGGCTCCGGCAAGGAGTCTGAATTTATTCACACGCTGCTGGTGGGCTGGGGATGTGGGGAAAGTGGAGGGGAGTAAAGAGTGTAATCCAGCAGGAAATCCATAAGCAGGGAGGGTCAGATGAGCCGCAGAGTGCTGGGGAGCAGGGCAGACATCACTGCAAGGTTGACGACAGTAAGTGTCCATCAGCTAACAAGTGAATACATAAAATGTGCATCCCACAGTGGAAGAGGATTTATCCATGAAAAGGAAGGAAGCACTGATACATGCCGCAACATGGATGAACTCTGAAAACATTAGGCTAAGTCAGACATAAGACATTATGCAAGAAGTCAGACATACAAGCCACAGATGGTTTGATTCCATTGATGTGAAATGTCTGGAACTGGCAAATTTACAGAGACAGAAAATAGATCAGTGGTTTCCTGGGCCTAGCAATAGTGGAGGAGGGAGGGCTGGGGGGAAATAGGTACAAGGTTTCGCAATGATGAAAATGTTGTAAAATTGGTAGCAGTGATGATTGTACAACTCTGTAAATGTAACAAAAATCACTGAATCATACATTTAAAATAGGTGCATTGTATGGCATGCCAATATATTAATAAGTGTATATATACACATATTTATATAACAAATATGACTATTTGCCAGAGATTTGCAGTAGAGAGAAAGAGCTTAACATAATTTTAAATATCTCCTTGAGAGTAGGTTTTAATAAAAGCCACTAACGAATGCTAGAATCAGGAATACACTGTGCCAGGTATGAACCCCGAATATCTGAGACAGGTCTCAGTTAATTTAGAAAGTTTATTTTGCCAAAGTTGAAGGCAAACCCGTGATACAAGCTCAGGAGGTCCCCACAACATGTGCCCAAAGTGATCAGAGCACAGTTTGGTTTTGTACATTTTAGGCAGACATGAGACATCAATCAACATATGTAAGATGAACATACGCTCATTCTGGAAAAGGCAGGACAACTCAAAGCGAGGAGGAGGCTTCCGGTTCTTAGGCAGGTAAGAGACAAACGGTTGCATTCTTTTGAGTTTCCGATGAGCCTCTCCGAAGAAGGCAATTAGATATCCATTTATTTCAGTAAGCAGAGGGGTGACTCTGAATAGAATGGGAGGCACGTTTACCCTCTGCAGTTCCCAGCTTGACTTTTCCCTTTAGCTTACTGATTTTGGGGCCTCAAGATTTATTTTCCTTTCACAAAGGAAGTGTGTAGCAACTTGTTCCTCCACCTCTTGGAGACAGGCTGATGCAGACACAGCAGCTATACTCAGCCTGGGCCATGCGCTTAGAGCTGGTGTCTGCTCTGATTGGTCAGTGCTCGAGACGTTCTTCTCTTAATCATTTTGAATATCAATTTTCTTAAATGTCTCCTTCTCTCTCTCTCTTTTAAAACATATAGGCCTAAAATGTAGGGAATCATTCATTTCCATTCTCTTACTGTGCACCCAGTATTTTGTGAATTAAATATGTTTACTCTTCCAAAATACCCTGGTGAAGGTGTTTGGGGTAGGATTTATTTTACCCATTATAGATAAAGAGCCTAAGGTCACATAATCCTAAGAAAATTGTCTAGGTTTTACTGCCAGTCAAAAGAGAGCTGGAAGTTGAACTCAGGCAGTCTGAACACATTATATTATTACGCTTCTAAGGAAATAGAAGAATAGCAAGATGAACGCGTAGCTACATTTATCACCTGTGTCAGCAGCAGAGAAGCCAATAAAGTCTCTTTGAAGGCCAAGAGTATGCTCTGGCATTTCCAAGCAGGTGTCTCAGAATTGGAGGGGTGGGGGGGTAGGGGTAGAAATTTGGAAGCAATCCTTTGTCGTGTCTCTCACAGACAACTTGGTATTCATGACTTCGTGTTGTGATAAAAAAACCAGTTCACCCAACAACAGTGATGGTGCTTATTTTTTCAGCGGACTTTATTGTCTGAGAACACAGCAAGCTGGGGATGTTACCACTTGCAAGGGCTGTAAAACAGGAGCCAAGCGCCCTCCCATCATCCCTCTCCCCCTCATTCAACACTCATCACTCAACAAAACAGAATGATTCCAGTTTACAAGTCTGCTGCGGAGGTGGCTGCAATAGCTTCTTTTGAAGTGTATCATAAATATTAATGGTGTTGACACATCTCTAAAAATTTGTTATGACCCATTCTTGCCACAGAAACACCCAGAATTCTATTCATGGCTGGTAAACAACAGTTTCATTCTTGAACTTTGACGAGATGCAGGTCAATTGAATGAAATACCTTTATCTTTTATTTCTCCCTCTTATTTTACATTTAGTAGTGAAAGTCAGCTGTCTGGGATCAATCCTTTTGTACTTCTATATTTCTGAATGTGTGCTAGGAGATGGCATAACATATAAACCCTGTTATCTGGCAATCGTAGTAATAGGTTAACTGAAGATGCTTGTGAGTGTCATTGGCTATAATAACACTCAGCTGTGGGTGGCTGCCTTGCATCAGGCACCTTGGAAGGGTGGCCACTCTCTCAGCAGCAAGTGCATACAGCCTCATTACAAAGTGTCTGCCTTTAATCTTATCCAAGAAAGATGGTGATTTCTGGTCATTTTGCACAGTGTATTCACTGGGCATGCATTCTCCTAGAAATCTGCAATTGCTTCTTTCAGGTGGGGACATGATGATCAACTAGTTAGAACAATTCGTACGTAACTGTGAGGACAGCTGTTTGCAAAATACCTTGCTTCTTCTACTTTATGCAAAAGCATGCAGCATCTACTTGCCTCAAGTTCATTCTGAAAACTAATGGCTTTCAAGCAGACTGCCCTGGGGTGCAGAGCTTCAAGCAATACTGACAATGTTGCTTTGGGAGGAAGACTATAAAATCTTACATAGTAAGAGATAATTAAAGATAACTTTTGAAGATATGGAAACCCATTTCTTGTTCTAATAAATAAAAACTAATCACACTACGTAACATGAAACTGTACTGTTCTTAATCACGATGAAGATTTATTAACCCATGGGAGTCAAGGTTCTATATTTCAGAGGTCACTGGAAATTTGAAAGGTGTAGGAAATTTGGCTAATCTCATCATACAATTCAGATCCAAGAAAGGAAGACCAGGACACATCTGCTATCCACTCAATGCCTGCACTCAAGGCAGACATTGCTAATCAATCACACACACTTTCCATCAGAGGCCAAATTTGTCTTCTGAATTTTGTTTTAACTTTTCGTTTAGGTTCAGAGATAGGTGTGCAGGTTTGTTAGGCAAATTGTATGTCATGGGGGTTTGGTGTACAGATTATTCTGCCACCTACATAAAAAGCATAGTACCCAATAGGTAGTTTTTCTATCTTCACCCTCCTCCTGCCCTCCACCCTCACGTAGGTCCTACTGTCCATTGTTCCCGTCTCTGTGCCCATGTGTTCTCGTTATTTAGCTCCCAGTTATAAGTGAGAGCATGCAGTATTTGGTTTTCTGTTCCTGCCTTAGTTCACTTAGGATAATGGCATCCAGCTCTATCCATGTTCCTGTAAAGAACACAATATCATTCTTTTTTATGCCTGCATAGTATCTCATAGTGTATATTTACCACACATTTTCTTTCTCCAGTCTACCATTGATGGCATTTAGGTTGATTCCATGTCTCTGCTACTGTGACTAGTGCTGCAATGAACGTACCCATGCATGTGTCTTTATGGTAGAAGAATTTATATTCCTTTGGGTATATACTCAATAATGAAATAATGGATATTCTGTTTAGATTCTTTGAGAAATTGCCAAACTGCTTTCCACAGTGGCTGAACTAATTTACATTACCACCAGCAGTGTATAAATGTTCTCTATTCTCTGCAACCTCACTAGTGTCTGGTAAACAACTTCAGCAAAATTTCAGGATACAAAATCAATGTACAAAAGTCAGCAGCATTCCTATACACCAGCAAGGTCCAAGATGAGAGCCAAATCAAGAATACAATCCCATTCACAGTAGCTACAAAAAGAATACAATTCTCAGGAATGCAGCTAACCAGGGAGGTAAAAGATCTTTACAATAATAATTACAAAACACTGTTCAGAGATGACACAAACAAGTGGAAAAACATTCCACGCTCATGGATAGAAAGAATCAATATTGTTAAAATGGCTATACTGCCCAAAGCAATTTACAGATTCAATGCTATTCTTATCAAACTACCAATGATGTTCTTCACAGAATTAGAAAAAAAAAAACTTTCAAAATTACTATAGAACCACAAAAGAGCCTGAATATCCAAGGCAATCCTAAGCAAAAAGAACAAAGCTGAAGGCATCATATTATCAAACTTCTAACTATACTACAAGGCTACAGTAATCAAAACAGCATGGTACATGTACAAAAACAGACACATAGACCAATGGAACAGTATAGAGATCCCAGAAATAATGCTGCACACCTGCAACCATACGGTCTTCAACAAAGTCAACAAAAACAAGCAGTGGAGAAGGGACTTCCCATTCAATAAATGGTTCTGGGATAATTGGCTAGCCATATGCAGAAGATTGAAATTGGACCCCTTCCTTATACCACAGCAGTCCCTAATCTTTTTGGCACCAGGGAACAGTTTCGTGGAAGACAGTTTTTCCATGGACCAGGAGTGGTAGTTGTTTCGGGATGATTCAAGAGTATTACATTTATTGTGCACTTTATTTCTATTATTATTACATTGTAATATATAATGAAATAATTGTACAACTCATCATAATGTAGAATCAATGGGAGCCCTGAGCTTGTTTTCCTGCAATTAGATGGTCCCATGTCGGGGTAGTGGGAGGCAGTGACAGATTGTAAGGCATTAGACTCTCATAAGGAGTGCACAACCTAGATCCCTCGAGTGTGCAGCCCACAATAGAGTTTGTGCTCCTAAAAGAATCTAATGCTGCCATCAATCTGACAGGAAGATGAGCTCAGGCAGTAATGTGAGCAATGGGGAGTGGCTGTAAATACACATGAAGCTTTGCTCACTCACCTGCCACTCACCTCCTGCTGTGTGGCCCCATTTCGTAACAGAGACTGGTACTGGCCCATGACCTGGGGATTGGGGAGCCCTGTTACACCATATACAATAATCAACTCAAGAGGGATTAACAACTTAAATATAAAACCTATACCTATAAAAACCCTGGAAGATAACATAGGAGTACCATTCTGGACATAGGCACTAGCAAATACTTCATAACAAAGACACCAAAAGCAATTGCAACAAAAACAAAAATTGACAAATGGAACCTAATTAAACTAAAGGGTTTCTGCACAGCAAAAGAAATTACAACAGAGTAAACAGACAACCTACAAATGGAAGAAAATATTCACAAACTATGCACTCAACAAAGGTCTAATATCCAGAATCTGTAAGAAACTTAAACAAATTAACAAGCCAAAACCAAACACCACCATTAAAAATTTATCAAAGGTGATAAATAGACACCCTTCAAAAGAAGACATACATGTGGTCAGCAAACATTTCATATGTTCATTCTAATCATTAGGGAAATGCAAACAAAACCACAGTGAGATACCATCTCACATCAGTCAGAATGGCCATTACTAAAGTCAAAAAATAACAGTTTTTAAAATCACAGTGCTCTTGTGATGAGTGCAGCCAATTCATCGCAAAATGACATGTTCTGGTTTCATCCTCAAACCAGAGCAGACTTGAAAGACTGCAGGGAGGGGGATAATTGGAAATGTAAATAACCTAAAAGTTCATCAATAGAAAAAGGCTTAATACCAATGACTAAATATCTAGAGTGAAGAAATATTTAGCTTCCTCATATTTTAATATAAGGAAGAACTACTATACTGTTTTGGAAAATTCTCTAAGACTTAATTTGGGTACACAAACCAATGCATGCAGTATAATGCCCTTTATCTTACAACACACACATATTCCAAATAATTCCATATTTTTTACAACTACATATATATGTATATAAATAGATAGATAAAATATTTTGACAAAA
Source organism: Nomascus leucogenys (assembly GCF_006542625.1). NCBI lineage: Eukaryota > Metazoa > Chordata > Mammalia > Primates > Hylobatidae > Nomascus > Nomascus leucogenys. Next base: position 94,666,083 of record NC_044390.1, on the reverse strand, counting down.
ATGCTAAAATGAAAACGGTGGTTAATTTGGGGAATGGGACTAGATTGGAGAAGTGTTTGTCGAGATTTTAGTCTTACCTGTAGTTATTTCACAAGAGAATGCAATTCATATACTATTTAGCTGATTAAATCTTTTACTTTTTAAAATTATGGTAAAATACACATAACATAAATTTTACCATTGTAGCCATTTTAAAGAGTACAATTCAGTGGCATTTAGTACATTCAAAATGTTGTGCAATCATCACCATTACCTAGTTTCAGAATTTTTCCATCACCTCAAAAGAAACTCTGTACCCATGAGTAGTCACTCCTCTCTGTGGATTTGCCTAGTCTAACATTTCATGTAAGTGGAATAATACAATATATGGCCTTTTGTATCTGGCTTCTTTGAAAATTTAAACACAACAACAAGAAGAGACTGAATCATGAGCCTTTAAAATTTTCAGCAACACCTCCTACCAAATCCAGATATCACATAAGATATTCTTTATATGTGAAATCTTAAAAAGTAGAATTCCTAAAAACAGGGAATAGCGTGGTGGTTATCAGAAGCTGGATGTGGGGAAATGAGAGGTGTTTGGCCAAAAGGTACAAATTTTCAGTTATAAGATGAATCAGTTCTGGAGACCCACTGTTTAGCAAGGTGACTACAGTTAACAATAATATAGTGTATGCTTGAAATTTGCTGAGACACTGAATCTGCCGGCACGTTGGTCTTGGACTTCCCAGCCTCCAGAAAAGTGCAGGAGTGGATAAAATGTTATTGATGTAAGCTAAAATATCTTATATATATAGCAGAATATTATTTTTGCTATATTAGCCAATGAGTCCCTCTCCACTATATTTCTCTTTTATTCAATTTAAACTGGACATTGACACCCAGGACCTCAGGACTGCTGGAATCCAGCAGAAACATAGAAGGTCACTTTTCAACTCTAGAATTTCAAGTGAAATATCTTTCCAGCTGTAGAAATTAAGGGCAGAAGTAACAGCTTGAGAAAAGCATACATCCTATATTTCTGTTCTATAATGCACACTAAAATGTGTAGTTATTAATCGGATCTATTAAAACAGCAACTCATATAATTAAATCTAATATGTCGGTTCCCATCCATTTGTGCTGCTATAGCAAAATACTATGAGCTGCGTGGCTAACGTATCACACACAGTTGTGGAAGTTGCGAAGTACAAGAACAAAGCACTGGCAGTTTTGGTGTCTGGTAAGGGCTTGTTTTCTGCTTCATAGATGGTGATTTGTTGCTGTAGCCTCACGTGGTAGAAGGTACAAGTAGCTCCTTCAAGCATCTTCTGTAAGTGCGCTAATCCCATTCATGAGGATAAAGTCGTATGACCTAATCAGCTCTCCAAGATTTCACCTCCTAATATCACCACATTGAAGATTAGATTTCGACATATGGATTTTGGGGAGAAACGAACATTCATATTACAGCAATGACTTAATTGTTTCTTGCTTGTCTCCTTTAATATAAACTTGGTGGGGTCAGGAACCATGCTTTTCTGCTATACTCAGTGATATGATTTAGATATTTACCCCTACCCAAATCTCATGTTGAATTGTAATCCCCGGTGCTGAAATTGGGGCCTAGCAGGAGGTGATTCGTTCATAGGAGTGGTTTCTAATGGCTTAGCATCATCCCCTTGGTGCTGTTCTGGCGATAGACGTCTCAGGAGATCTGGTTGTTCAAAAGTGTATCGCACCTCCTGTTTTTTTCTCTTCCTCCTGCTCCAGCCATGTGAAGTGCTGGCTGTCCCTTCCCCTTCCACCATGATTGTAAGTTTCCTGAGGCCTCCCCAGAAGCAGAAGCCACCATGCTTCCTGTACAGCTTGAAGAACTGTGAACCAATTAAATCTCTTTTCTTTGTAAATTACCCAGTCTCAGGTATTTCTTTACAGCAATGCCTGAACTGACTAATACACTCAGTATACTATATTCAATATACTCAGTAATTAGCTATGTTCAACATAAACTAGGAGGGCTAAATGTAATCTTTAGAGTAAATTAAGGAATGGACAGATGAACAAATGGCTTTATCCTTTCACAAGAAAGATGGATAAACAGGCCTAAAAGAATGAATCCAACTTGCAGAAGACCATACCCCTTTCTCAAACACTCAGACTCCTCCCTGCATCCATTCAGACATTCTCTTACAGAGTGTCTTAGTCTGTTTTAGTTGTTAACCCAAACCAAAATACTGGGTGGCTTAAACACCAGAAATTTATTTATCACAGTTCTGAAGGTTAGAAATCCAAAATCAAGGTGACCACCAGTTCAGTTACTGGTGAGGGCTCTATTCTTGAATTGCAGACAGTTAGCTACTCACTGTGTCCTTACATGGAAAGAGAGAAAGAGCAAGAGAGGAAGACAATGAGAGAAAGAGAGAGAGAGAGATTGAGTCTCTTCTCATAAGGACACTAATCCATCAGATCATCAGATCAGAGCCCCCAGCCTTTTGAACTCATTTGAATTTAATTACCTCCTGATAGGCCCTATCTCCAAACACAGTCCCATTGGGGGTTAGGAATTCAATGTATGAATTTGGTGAGTGGGTGCTATTCAGCCCACAGCATTAAGAAAAGAGAAGTCATGACTGCAGTTTCCATAAAAAGCAGAATCACCAGCCAAATCACTTCCATCCTTCCTCTTCTCTCTCTGATTGCTTCAGCCAACATTTCAGGACAAGGAGGCCTCAGGACTGTCTCATCAATCACTGCTCCCCATGCTGGTGCAATAAATGTTACCTAATGGCTGAGGACATAGGAAAGCCCCTACAGGCTTAACCTGCACCCAAAGTTCCTTGCCCACCAGTTCCCATTCCTATGCTGGACGCTGGAAGGAGAAAGGAGACAAAAACACGAAGTGAAATGTCAATTTCACAAATTCTCAATAAACAGAATTAGTGCATCAGGATATGGACAGAGAGCAGCCACATCGATGTGTAAAGCCAAACAAGCCTGCGCCAGGTTCTTGTCTCTCCATCTCCAGCCCTGGCTGGCATCACAAGATAGGCGGCAGGTCTGGGGAGAGGAATTCACACATATGCTGCCAGACATTGGATGTGTAATTCACTCTCTAAAAGGCAGGAAGCAACATTTAGAGGAGGCTGCACGGTACAGACAAATACAAATTTCAACAGAAGCCTTTGTCGGGGATGGCGGGAGACAGATGAAGGACAGAGCTGTCATCGCTGCGTCTTAACTGGAAGATCACAGTTCTGGTAAATGTGCCAAAGAAAACTGTTCAGTGCCCCCATTCCTGTAAGGGGTGTGGGGAGGGGAAGCAGGATGCTTTCATAAAATATGAATACCCAAATTCCCACAACTATAACCATTTTCAATCAAAAGGATTCTTGCTCTTCCTTGATTATATTTCCCCCTTCTCTTGTAACTTTCCTGCCATTCCAGGTTTTTAACTTGGATCGATTGTCATTTTGACAGCTGTCTTTAGAGTTCTCTTTTTATCTTGACCATGTGTCATAGAAAAAATATATATATTTTTCTTTCTATTCTGACTCCTTTAAAGTGGTCTGTGAAGTTTTGTGTTGTTTCATCCACTGTGGGCTCAGAAAAAAAAAAAAATCAAAAACTAAAACATCCACTCTTGGGCTCTGATGCAACCTACAGGGACAGGCTGGGTGGCTGAATCACCAAAACAAGTTGTTGATCCATCAAGTCAGCTAGATAGGACACTTTACTAATGGCACTGAACTCAGTTAGCTTCACTTGTGCCCAAAGCCCAATTGTAGAGCCCCCCTCTACTCCACTGAAGGTCTCTAAGGGCCATTGGCCCTGAGAGAGAAGGCTGTTGGCTACACTGTTCTTTTCCTCTGGAGAAGTAATCTGAGATTCCTGGTTTGGAATGGCATACTGACCTTACCATTACCGCAGTATATAACAAACTAACTAACAAAACTTCTATTAGGATGAGAAAAGTCCAAGCAAGATTTTGGTTTGTTGTGTTTGGTATGTTGTGGCGACATATTTACAGGTGAACCTTACTTTTTACCAGCCCTACTAGCTTGAAGTTTATGATTATTTAAACGGACTTGGAAACTTTTAGCTAGATTTGTATTTGAATCCCACCTCTGCCAGGGAGTAGTTCTTTGACCTCTTCACACCTCAGTTATCCCATGTGTAAAGTGGGGATGACCATATCTAACCTGTGATTTTGAAGATTTAATTAGATAAGAGGTTCTCAAATTTGACTGTACATTGGAATTACTTGACATGACATAAAAGTTGCTGATAACTGGTTCTGCTTTACCTGGTCTTGGCAACAGCCTAGATTTTGGTAGTTTATAATCTCCCCAGGTGGTTCTAATGTAAAGCTAAGCTTGAATGCCAGTTGATTATATAATACATGTACAGTACTGTTTTTCAGCCTTACATTAGAATCACCTAAAGAGCTTGTTAAACTGAATTGCCAGACCCACCCTCAGAGTTTCTGTTCTACAGGTCTGAATGCACTTGTATCTAAAACTGTGCCCAGGTGATGGAGATGCTGCTGATCCAGCCATCACACTTTGAAAAGTGTGAAATATGATAAAAATAACTCCTCCAGAAAATATAAAAGGAAGAAACAACTTTCAATTCACGTTATGAAGCATGTAGTACCTTGATACCAACACTAGGTAAAGATAGTGAAAACAAAAATGAAACTAGACCAATATTAATCACCAATATACATGCAAAAATATTTATTAAAAGACATGACAAAAACCACAATTACTTTTGTACCAACCTAATAATTAAATAATTGCAGAAATATTTCAGTAATCTATATGTGATTATACACCTAGAGCAGGTGGGGTTTATTCCAGGCATACAAGGCTGGTTCAATATTTGAAAATCAATCAGTGTGATCCAGTGATAAAGGGAGCCAGGTTTCTGCTAGCTTGAGAAGGGAGCTACAAATAAGAAAATAGAATGACTCCTGCCATGCTGGAGTGGAATTAGAGCTATCAATTTGAATTCATGATTTTATCATAGAGGGGTGATGATATAGAAATGGATCAAGTTGTATGTGTGCATACACATGCACTTGTACATATATGCATGTGTGTATGTACATAAATACCTCTATTTTGCACATATTCTCCCTGAGGAAGAATAACATTCAATATTCCAAACCCAGGAGACAGCATCTGATTGGCTGAGGATGGGTCACATCTTCACTCCCTAGCCAGTGGAGCATGAGAAACACTGACTTGCAACCCAACCAACATTGTCTATGATCAGAAGTAAGTGTCCAAAAGGAAAATGGTAAACTGCTTCCAAAGGAAGGGGATATGGATGCGGGGTTGGCTGAACCCAACAATATCCTGTTCACGAGGCATGTCACATGAGAAGACTTAAGGTATGAGGAAATATTTTTGGAGGGATGTCTTCAGAGTAAAAAACCACACTTTTTCTTTTTAAATTTCTTTTGAGATAGAGTCTCACTCTGTCACCCAGGCTGGAGTGCAGTGGCACAATCATAGCTCACTGTAGCCTTGATCTCCTCAGCTCAAGCGATCCTCCCACCCCAGCCTCCCAAGTACCTGGGACTACAGGTGCACACCACCACACAGGCTAATGTTTTTTTGTTTGTTTGTTATTGTAGAGATGGGGTCTCACTGCACTGCCAAGGCTGGTCTGTAACTCCTGGCCTTACATGATCCTCCCATCTTAGCCTCCCAAAGTGCTGGGATTACAGGCTCGAGCCACTGCACCTGGCCTGTAAAAACCATAGAAATAGACTCCAAAATGTTGATTATACTATATTAATCTACCTTATCGGTCTTAGGAAATTAGACCAAATGTGAACTACCAGCCCACTGAGAGACATCCACCAGCCAGCAAGAAGCCAATCAGATGCTTTGCCTCAAGAATTTGAATTGAGAAGTGCAAAGACTGATGTGGAAACACTGTGTCTTTATTAATGACAGAACATTAGTAAGAGACTCCAGGAATTATTTCTTCCCAGGATTTTAGAGCTACTCTTGGCTTTTGTCTGTTGATACCTAGTTATTCAATAACTTTTGATTTCTTGAGCTAATCCAAAATTTTTAATAAAGTCCACTTTTCTATGTACTAGTATGACTAGGCTCAATTCTCCAGGATTCACTCAGTTTTACTCATAAAACTGAGTAAAAGTTTTATGAAGATTCCCCCTATCAACATAAGTAGATGAGAGTAAATTACTCTCATCTTCATTTTAAAAGAAAGAAAATTAAAATCCAGAGTGCCCACATCATGTTTAAATTTTCCCCCAGTGCTCAAAAATTTACCCCAAAAGGGAAAAAGTAAATTTAAGTGCTGGAAAAAAACTGTGTGTGTGTGTGTGTGTGTTTCACTGATAAACCAGGTGAAGGAAAGGGTTACCTACTTCAGTTCAATAATTCTTCTGAATTCTCTGTCATGAAGCAAGAGAGTGGATTGAGTGAGAAAGCAAGAATATGTACCACAAATCGGAATAATTGCATTATTTCACTATCTCTTTGGCTCAGTTTTCTTTTTTTAATTAAGGGATTGTTTTTTGCATTTAAAAACCTTTTATAATACACTCAGCCACCTCTAAAAGACAGTAAAATATATATCATTCTAAAAAGAGGGATACGAATTCAAGTTTGATTCAAAGCTCAATGGGAAATATGGAGTTGAGGCCATTACCATATAAATTATCATTTGTATGAGGTTGAAGAGAGACTGGTTCTGAAAGGAGTGGTAGTAAATCATAATTAGAATGGCCTCCTGAGTCTGATTGTAAGTGAGCAGGCATCCTCTTCTGAAATATACTCAGCGTTCCACATGGAATAAATTCCTCTCCACCACAACTATAAATTTGGGTGAAGATTAAGTTTTATTATATTCCACACACATCATTTCCAAATCCTAAAATGATTCAGATAATTAGGTTGAATTCTCAGACTCTTCCCAATCAACTGGGGCTATGTTTGTGAGAAAATCAAGTTTTCAACATCAGTGGATCTTAGAAGGTATGTGTTTCAGCAGGTATCTAGACCTGTGTATTAGGTCATTAATTTTTACAACTTTTTCAAACATGCTTTCTTTGTTTTTAAAAACTTTTCTTTTACATTTTTTAACTAAATAGGTTCCTATTATAGTTTCTCTTTTTACTCCATTTTTATTACCCATTCTTCAAATCTTAAATGAATTATGGTTGACTTACAAAGATATAGAATATATGACATTTTTACATTGCCAATCTATAAACCAGAGCTAAGTCAGTTTATAGGCACTTCATATTCAAGATTTATGAAAGTGATATTGAAAAAAGTTTTAATTAATGACACAAATAAAACCATAATGTTCTGGAGATATTTGACTCCAACCATCTGCTTGGCACAGGAAGAAATAATTTCTTCTCACCATCATAAAGAAATGTACAGAGAAAATTAAGATATTTTTCAATCTTTCTTCTTGGTCTGGCATCTATATAGAGACAATCAGCAACTTTGACCATGGAAGTTGTTAAAATAAAGAGAACTAACGTTTATTAATTGCTAACTATGGGTCAAACATTGTGGTGAGTGCTCTGGATACTTACCTCCTCTGCTGCACCTTTCTTCTGTACATATGGAAGACAGGTGCGGTGGACACCTCTACAGCATCCCAACCAGGTCCCTCTCTCCACACATGGGGATTACAATTCCAGATGTGATTTGGGTGGGGATTAAAAGCCAAACCATATCAGCCTCTTTGCTTGGTATTCAAGCACATGTCTTGCTTAGGCCAGTAGAAAAAGAGAGAAGTGTTGGAGTTCCCCTTTGTACCCATAAGTGTTCTAATTGCTCTCTTGGGCCTCTCCCACCTCCTTGGGAATGTGCTGCTGGGCTGGCCAGCTGGTGCCAGAAGGAGTTGAGGGACACTTGAATCAGAGCCACCCCTAGCAGGAGCACAGCCTACGCCAGTGGGGACCCACAATCACAGATGGTTGTGGGGTAATGCATTAACAATATTAATATATTCTTAATTTGAAATAGTCACAAAATAACCAACAGTAGTAAGTATAGTACAAGGAACTTTCCCCCCCTGAAGCAAGTGAGAACAAATTGTCAATCTGATGCCCAATCACCCCAAATTACTTAAGTATTTCCTACAATAAGAACAAAACCTACAAAACTTCCAGACAACCATTACAATTGGGAAATTCGCATTGATATGTTACTGATATATAAAAATCAAACTTCATTCTAATTTCACCAAAATTCTCAATAATGTCCTTTACAGCAAAGAAGCTAACTCTGCATTACAGGCTGTTGATAGAAACCTTTGGGTTGTACTCTTTCTATTAGGGTTTTTAGGCTGGTGGAATACAAACCCAGTGACACTGGTCATCATGTCTCTCAATGCATGAGGGAAGCTTGACAAGGAAGAAGCTGGCACACAGAATAGCAGAGCTCAGAGATGGAAAAGAAGAAGCTTCCTAGCTCTGAGCCCGTGAGGTAGTAACTTCACCTCTCAGCGCCTCTGTTTACTCAACTGTAAAATGGGTGCATGAAGGACTGAATGGTTGGTCATATGAAGCCCTTAGCAAAATGCCCAATTCAAAATAATGTTCTACGTGTTACTAGTTATTGATCCTTAATGTTCCTCATGTAATCTAAGTAACCCACAAAGCCACGGAGCCCCCATGCACACAGAAAAGGAGAAAAGAAAATCCAACCTCACAATATTCTCATATTTACTGCAAATTAAAATGATTAGACCAGACATTTCTCAAATCCAAAAGCTAAATTTGAACTTTAATTATCTAGAAGGACAGTCTCCTGTGACTTATTCTGTGTTGCTAGATGAGAAAGTTTTCTGATTAAATCAGTTTTTCATTGAAACAAAAATATCAGTCTGAGAGGGAACATTAAGCTTGTCACTTAATACTTTTGATTTACTTAACAGAAATAAATAAGTGCAAATGTGTTGGATCATATTCCTTTTGGTAACCCCATTAAAAATACTTATTTCTAAGTTAAATTAATTTAGCTCATTTAATTTTTATTGCATTTTGATGAGTTCATTTATTTTAAAAAAAACCTCACTTAAGCTTTATAAATCAGTATACTTCATGAGTTGAAATTTTTTTAAAAGGCTTCCAAGTTGGAATTCATGGCCAGGTCATCTTATAATTCAGCAAATTGTTACTTTCTCAGTGCTTGGAGTATTGACTAATATCTCTCTTGGAACCCAAATTAACGGTGTCCATGCCATGTGTTCCAACATCACCTTAAATACTGCTTCAGTGTTCCACTACATTTATTCCTTTCCATTTTCACAAATGATTTATCAGCACTTGATGGCATCAAAGATTTTAGATGTTTCTTAACTTCCCCTTATCATGGAAGAAGAGAAGATTCATGATTCCACAAAACCTAGATCTCCCCTGCCTGTGTCTATTAGCATCTTTTGTTTAATCTGAGCTCTGCAGAGAACAAATGGTTGCATGAACCACTTTGCTGCACATGATTTGGGCAGGAAGCCCTGATGCCACACTACAACCATGTCACGTCTTATCACGTACTGAGCATACCAGAAGGATTCCATTTTACAGAGCTGACACTAGTCTTTGCCCATGAGATGGCAGTCTAAAAGAGAGATCCAGGCTGGGCGTGGTGGCTCACGCCTGTAATCCCAGCACTTTGGGAGGCCAAAGCAGGTGGATCACCTGAGGTCAGGAGTTCGAGACCAGCCTGGCCAACATGGTGAAACCCTGTCTCTACTAAAAGCAATAATAATAATAATAATAATAATAATAATATGAAAAATTAGCTGGGCATGGTGGTGGACACCTGTAATCCCAGCTATCCGGAGGCTGAAGCAGGAGAATCGTTTGAACCCAGGAGGCAGAGGTTGTAGTGAGCCGAGATCACGCCACTGCACTCCATCCTGGGCAACAAGAGTGAAACTCTGTCTCAGAAAAAAATAATTAAAAATTAAAATAAAAGAGAGATCCAAATTCTTTTTGAACTAATTCCACAACTGTGAACATTGAACATGCTGGAAGGAGATAAACATCCTTCCGGCATTTTTTATCCGTCCCAGCCATTGATCTGCCCATATATGTCTACCTTAGCCACACAGCAGTGAATAGACTGTGAGAATACTGATTTGTTTAATTATCAAGCATTTATTGAGAACTAACTGTATGCCAAGCATGTATTTAGACACTAATAATGCAGCATTTAGGGAAACAAGACCCCTGAAATCATGGAATTTATTCTCTTTTGGAATGAAACAGACCACAACCAAATCAATGCATGTCATGTCAGGAAAAAATAAATGCAAAGAAGCCAAATCAAGCAGGATGAGGAAACAGGGGTGAAGGCAAGAGTTATTACTTTAATTAGGGTGGCCAGAGAAGACCTTATGGAAAAAGTGCCGTTTAAAGTAGAGAACTGACACTGATGGAGAGGAGGATGAAGACAGTCGCATTGACAATGACCACAGCTGTCCTTTATTGTATTCACCACTTGACATATATAGTCGAATTCTCACACAATCCTAACAAGTAGATTCTGTTATACTTCCTATTTCAAAGGGAACACAGAAGTAAAATTATTTTTTTCAAGGTCACCTGACTCGTCACTGGCTGATGATGCGGGAGACTAGAGCCATCATCCCTGCAGACAGTGGCCACTGCTGCATCCCTCTTGTGTCCCATGACCCTGGAGAGGTGAGGCTGAATATGACCTTTTCCACTTGATAGAGAATTAAAGACCTGGACCTTCCCTGAAAGTTCTTACAAAGAGGCACAAGAGGTTCTGTCATTCACAGGTGCTATTCTACTGACCACCTTTGCCCGCTGTCACCTTCTCCTGGGGCCCTGCATAAATGTAACCATGACAAGGGCTTCCTGCCCTTGTCATGGTTACCTACTGAGCTGAGCCTACACAGAGAGCTAATAGTTACAAGCAGGTGGATCCAGGCTTTGTAGGGCCTGAAGAGTTTATAATTCAGGAAATCTGTTTTAAGGAAAAGAATACAAAACTATGAACACAAAATAAGGTGTACAAATAAATATTTATTTATAAATCATAAAATAAAATCTTTATTAAAATATAAGAAACACCATAAGCATTGTCTATTTTTTTAATGTGCTAATACTTTAGTTATTAACTGTCTGGTCTACCTTAATAATTTTCTTACTTTTGACTGGACACTCTTTGATCTTCTTTCAGATTCAAAACTTGTAAAGACATGCATGTTTTTAGAACTGTGGTTGAATTTTGGAACACTTCTAAAAAGTTTCTTTTATAGGTGTGCTGCAATATGAAAAAAATTTTCCATAGACCAGCAATGGCCAGATGAGCCAGTGAAGTGAAACCCATATGGTGGTCATGGTTTTGACAAAGCATTTGTGTGAATCATGGATCAAAACAGAAAGAGCTCATCAACTGGCACCAGGTGTTGAAATGATGGCAACCAGACTCTGATGCTTCCTTATTGACTGTTTTGGAGTGGACTGAGTCAGACTGGACATTGCTATTGATTGGTACATTTCTAGACACCAGTTAGACCCATCGTTGCATAATACTTTCCTTCATAGAGTCAATGCCTGACCAGCTGAACGTGTGAAATATACATTAGCTGCATTGTTCTAGTTATCTTTATTAACATCAATCTTATCGGTATTAGACAGAAGTGTTGAAAATTTTCAACTTAATACTCTGTTGAAAATTCCATGTAAATGACAACATTTAAATTGGATATCTTTTCAAGAGAATTATTGATATCTGGGAAGGACCCTAGATACAAGAATCTTTAAGAAGGCTGGAGCAGAGATACCATCTCACACTAGTCAGAATGGTGGTTATTAAAAAGTCAAGAAATAACAGATGCTGGCAAGATTGTGGAGAAGTAGGAATGCATTTACACTGCTGGTGGAAGTGTAAATTAGTTCAACCATTGTGGAAGACAGTGTGGTGATTCCTCAAAGATCTAGAACCAGAAATACCATTTGACACAGCAATCCCATTACTGGGTATCTACCCAAAAGAATATAAATCATTATATTATAAAGATACATGCATGTGTATGTTCACTGAAGCACTATTCACAATAGCAAAGACATGGAATCAACCCAAATGCCCATCAATGATGGACTGGATAAAGAAAATGCGGTACATAGATACCATGGAATACTACCTATGCAACCATAAAAAAAGAATGAGATCATGCCCTTTGCAGGGACATGAATGAAGTTGGAAACCATTATCTTCAGCAAACCAACCCAGGAACAGAAAACCAAGCACTGTATGTTCTCACTTATAAGTGGGATCTCAACAATGAGAACACATGGACACAGGGAGGAAAACAACACACAGTGGGGCCTGATAGTGGGTGGGGTCAGGGGAGGGACCACATTAGGAAGAATAGCTAATGCATCCTGGGCTTAATAGCTAGGTGATGGGTTGACAGGTGCAGCAAACCACCATGGCACATGTTTACCTATGTAACAAACCTGCACGTCCTGCACATGTACCCTGGAACTTAAAATGAAAATTAAAATGAAAGAATGCTGGAACAGCCGAATTTTCTTGTTCCTCTATGTGTTCATAGCCACTGGATGGTTACACTGGGAAACCAACAAGGAAGAGGGGTGTGCTAGACTGGCAATGATGGAAACAAACTCCAGAAATCTGTTGGGGGAGAGGGTCATGGAAACATTAATTAATTAGAATTGGCCTCTGAACAGCACAAGGCTGAACTGTATGGGTCCACAGATAACATGGATTTTCTTCTACCTCTGCTACCCCTGAGACAGCAAGACCAGCCCCTCCTTTTCCTCAGCCTCCTTAATGTGAAGACGATGAGGATCAAGACCTTTATGATGATCCACTTCCACTTAATGAATAGCATCATAAATATATGTTTTCCTTATGATTGTCTTTATAACATTTTCTTTTCTCTGGCTTACTTTATTTTCTTTTATTCTCTAGCTTACAGAATACAGTGTATAATATATAACATTAAAATATGTGTTAATTGACTGTTAGTGGTAAGGCTTCTAGTCAACAGTAGGCTATTAGTGGTTAAGTTTTTAGGAAGTTAAAAGTTACATGTGGATTTTTTGACTGTGCAGGGGACAGAAAGTTTGGTGCCCCTAACCCCCAAGTTGTTCAGGGGTCAACTGTACATACATTGAATTAATGACAAGATAGTATGAAAGAAAGCTAAGCCTATATAAAAAAAATTAAGTCTAAACCCTGACAACTAGTAAGTGGCACACTTCTGAAGCGGCGAATACAGAAATCACTGAAATTTACAGCTGAAGATACTTTGAGAAATCAGTCAGTTCCCACCTCAGCGAACTCTCTGCCATTCCCTCTGCCTGAAATGTATTTACTCCCAGGTTTCTGCAGCTGAACCTTTCTCGTTATTTCAATTGTCATTCAAATGGTTTACCATCCTCAGAGAGGTGTTTCTCCCAAAGGCACTCCCCCAACGCGATCTGAATCATATGACTGGATTGTATTTGCATCACCAGTGTATCCCTAGTTTATACTGCTCATTTATTTATTTATCTACGTGTTTGTTGTCCTTTCCACTGGGATAGAAGCTCCTAGAAATTGTCACTGTTTTCCTAATGCCTAGAATAATGTTTCACACATAGCAGATATTCAGTAACAGGGTGAATCCACTTATTCTGTAGATGAATAAGCTGAAGGAGAGGAATGTTATCTAACTTGTCTAAGGTTATTTGAATACCCCAGGGTCAGAACTAGGCCTCAGAATTTAGAGGCTTCGCTCCTGGTAAATTCAGCTTTCCAGATCCCAATGAAACAACTCAATATCTGAATGTATAGCGGTGGATATTATTCTGATGTTTTCGAGACATACAAATATGAGAAAAAATATAATTATGTTTGTTTTGCATGTGTAGTCAAGTCTTGTCACCTGGGGAAATCTAGCATTTAGACTTTTCTGAAGCACACACATTTCAACTCCAGAAGAAAAGCTGGAAATGTTTTTCTTACAAAGATGAAATTAGCAATTTAGAAAATGATTTGAAACGTAAAGACATTTCACAGTATTGCCAAGAATAGTTTGCAAATCTCATTAATGAGATATACTAACTTGGAAATTACCACCATCTACTCAACAGTAAAACTATTGTAATGAAGTTAGAGCGTGTCTATGTTACTTAGGAAGATAAGTAATTGCACTATGCCCTTGAGAGACATTGCTAATTTGGCTCATTGAGCTAATACTCTTGCAGTCTTATCTGAAGCTAAATTTGATAATCAGATACCCATGCTTAGGACAACTGACTGCCTTCTATAAAAACATATTATTGCTTCAGCCACACGGCCCAGTGAGCTGAAGGCAGCACAGAAAACTAATATCTGACATATGCTCAGGTTGTCTTTAGTTACAAAAGCAAAATGCCAATTTCTTGAGGCCAGGAGTTTGAGACCAGCCTGGGCAACATAGTGAGACCCCCAGCTCTCCAAAAACTAAAAAATTAGCTGGGCTTGGTGGTGCATGCGTGTAGTCCCAGCTACTTGGGAGGGTGAGGCAGGAGAATAGCTGAAGCTTAGGAGTTTAAGGTTGTAGTGAGCTGTGATTGTACCGGTGCACTCTAGCCTGGGCTACAGAGCAAGACACCATCTCTTAAAAAGGAAAGTAAAGAAAGGAAGGAAGGGAAGGGAAGGGAAGAAAGAAAACAAACAAAGAAAAAACAATGCCATGAAATCAACAAACAGTGACTAAGCAACTCTTACATACCAACTCTGTGAGAAACACTGGGACTCCAAGTTCCTCACTGCAGAGCTTACTAAATATGAGTATCACAAAAACTGAAAATATCGGCTCAGAACCACAGTGATATCACAAAATATGGTATCTGAGAGCGTGAAAGAGTAATTTATTTCAATATTTAAACTAGCTATGGCACGCACAAGGGAAGTCAAATCTAGCCTTCTGCCGAGTTAGAGGTTAAAGAGGTAGGTGACCGGCCAAGGATCTAGATGATGTTTGACTTTCTAGACTGGTCAAAAAAACAACTTCCAGGCCAACTCTGGTCTTGCTTCTGCCCAAGGCTTTCTGATGTCTTGTGTCCTGGTGAAGATGATTTTTGTGAGTAGAAGGAGTTCAGCCAGTTTCTGATAGATATATTTTACCATTAACATTGGAACAAATTCTCAATGAATGGGTTTTAAGAGTATTTATCTGGGAGGAAAGAAGAACGATATAAATAGCCCTGCATTCACCACCCCCCTTCTAATTAGATTTCTCCCAGCAAAGGAAAGCTTAAGGAAGGTCATGACTCAGAATCTCCTTTTCCACAGAGGAGCAGTTGAGACTTCAGTGACCCTGCCTACATGGAAGTGGACTTTCTCAGTTACTAATTTTCCTGTGAATGCACAGTTAAGGTTTCTCAAGACTAGGCAATCACAATTACGTACAGAGGAAACTGTTTTCATAAATAAATATGAAAAGTGCTCAGATAGAAGAAGGGAATATGTATAAACAATTGAGTGTCTTTATCTTTAAAAAGTGAGAGGAATGTGATTCTGAAATGCCCATCGTACTGTAAACACATCCCATTACCATCTATTTCTATTATGATAATATTGATGAGGGGATGTAACAGCTCAGAATATATTGTGAGTTATCTTGTCAGTATCATGAATTTTGGCAGATTATAAACATACATTGAAAATTCATCCACTAACAAAAACCTACTTGTTACCCAAGAGAAATGTGGCAACCATTCTAGGTCCCGAGATGATTGGAAGAGCTATCGGATGGAAGCTGTATTTAGCTCATAACAATAGCTCAGTTACTTTTCGCTATACTTGGTATTTAAAAGCTAAATTCTTACTTTACTATCTTTAAGACAGGTCTGGCATGACACACCTGAGAACAAGGTTTAAAACTGCTGTCTCTACCAGGAGCATTTAGCTTTGCAGAAGACAACTCAATCCTGCAACACCAATTCTTTTCTTAACCCTGGCTAGTTAGTTCATTAAAATGGAACTCTGAGCCTTGTGCAAGAAGACTTAGATGGCTCCACAAAAGGAATCACCACCATCATTGGAAGCCTGATGCACAGAAGACTGGCTGCTAACAGTGAGACGTGCAAGCCCTTCTTGCAAAGAAGAAAGCATAGTTTTCTCAGTGAAAACCATATTTAGGGAGTTCTCTAGGGTCATCTAGTTTCTTCACTTCTTGGAATGGTGCTAAAGTTAATATATGCTCATAGCTGTGTCAACGTCCATTCTGAGCTCCATGAACACACAGAGATGATGCTCAGTCTCCCTCGTTTATACATGCTTTACAGGGTGATCCTTGCTGGTACTTCAGTTCTGAGGTGTATCAGCTATTCAGGGAAATGGTTGACATCTTCCCATACTACATCATGTTTTTCTGTTTTACATTCTGGAATAATCTTTTGTTACACTTCTCAGCCCTTATCATAATTCAATGTTATTTTAGTTTAGTTTAGTTTAGTTTTTATTTTATGTTTTTGAGACGGAGTCTCGCTCTGTCCCCCAGGATGGAGTGCAGTGACGTGATCTTGGCTAACTGTAACCTGTCTCCTGAGTTCAAGAGATTCTCCTGCCTCAGTCTCCCGAATAGCTGGAATTACAGGCACCCACTACCCAGCTAATTTTGGTATTTTTAGCAGCGATGGGGTTTCACCATGTTGGCCAGGCTGGTCATGGACTCCTGATCTCAAGTGATCCGCCCACCTCGGCCTCTCAAAGTGCTGGGATTACAGGTGTGAACCACTGCACCCAGCCAATGTTTTATTTTAAAATAATTTTTTACTTGTAGAAAAGCTGTGAAAAAATAGCACATGTCCATATATTCCTCATCCAGTTCTCCATTAAAGTTAACCTCATACACAACCACGGTACAATGATCAAAACCAGAAAATTACATTGGCACATTACTATAAATTATCAACCTTAATTGATTATCACCAGTTTTTCTGACTAAAGTCCTTAGCCTGTCCCAGAACTAGGCTGAGCATCACACCAACTGCCAGCAACTGCCTAATAAGTATAAAAACCAGACATAAAATAATAAAACTATTTCAAAGTAACTCAACTTTTTGCAAAACAATCCCCAGGAACATTTGTAGAAATAAAAAAAAATTATCACCCAGCAAGATAAAATACACAATGTTTGGCATTCATTGAAAAATTACCAGGCATGCAAAGAAGCAAGAAAATACAACCTGACATGCTGAGAAAAAGTGGCCAATCAACTCAAAGCCAAAATGGACACAGAACTTTAGAATCAGCAGACAATGATTATATTGTTACTTATTACTGTTACTAGTATATTATTACTTATTACTATTACTTATTACTATTAAAATAGTTATAAGCGTATTCCAAATATTTGAAAGCTAATAAAGCCATAGAAGATATTTTAAAAGTCTCCATTCAAATGTCTAAAAATGAAAATTACAATGGGATGAAAATATACTTGTAGAGGTTAATGGTAGCTTAGATATTGCAGAATTAAAGATTAGTAAACCTGAACACAGAGCAATGGAAATGATCCAAAATAAAATTATATATAAATATATACATAAACATACACATATATACTATTTGCATGTATGTATATACACACATATGTGCATATGATTATATGATTGTGTATATATATGATATATATGATTAGCACTTAAATGAGTTGTATAAAATCTTCAATAATGCAATTAGAATGAAAGAGAGTGTGGGTAATTGAAGGAATAATGGCCAAAATTTTCCCAAACCTAATAAGAACTATAAACTCACAGATCCAAGGGGCTCGATGAGCTTCAAGCACAAGAAATGTGAAGAAAATCACTGGAAGACACATAGGGATCCAATTGTTGAAACCAATGATAAAAACAATCACTAAGGTAACCAGAGAACAAGGACACATTAGAATCAGAGAAACAAAGACAATATTTCATCCCTCTATCCACCATGTTTGCAAATCCAATTAGCCAACACAAGTGATACGGCTAAACTCAAAGAAGTATTCTTCACCCATCAGATGATGAAACATAGACAGATGAACAAACCCAACATTAACAGAGTGAGAATATGTCTCCTCCCATACAGATGTAATAGAAGAGAAGAAGAAATGCTTGAATATTTCAACGTAATCTAACCTGTCAGAAACCTTCTCAAAGGAAGTGAGGCTGCATTTTAGAGAAAGGGTGCCATATTCAGATGGGTGAAAAGAGGCAAATGTGAGTGGTGTGTGTGTGTGTGTGTGTGTGTGTGTGTGTGTGTGTGTTTGCATGCCCACAGGTACGCATTACAGAAAAGGAGCTATGATCACAAATGCAAACTGTAAAATGAATGAACTGAGAAGTTTAACACAATCACAACAGAATGAGATGGTTTCTGCCTCTTTTATGTATGTTTTCATAAGACGTAAATAAGCACATTTCTGTCTGACCAAAATATTTTCTCTCCTACATTCAAAGCAAGATGTTTTCTATTAACATTTCTTTACTGAAAATGACTATATGGAAAAAAAAACTTTAAATAATTGACATAACAAGCTTGCTGCTGGCACATGTTTGCTGACACAGAGAGGACCTTTGCTTCGTGATCTGATCACCAGGGAAAGTTGGGATGATTCAGCAACCACATATTCCTGTCTGTAGTTTTGCCCACACATCTTTTACTGCTTATTTATACGGTGGCTCACAACGAACCAGTGAGGCCAGAAAGAACAGTTGCAGGGACTTCATTGAAATGTTCTAGTTATTTTATTTCAGATGTCAGATCAAAATTACATTTCTTATCACCATCTCATAATGATTCCTGCACTTTCTGATCTTAAAGTCTGCATTCTTAGCACCCACTTGGGGGGTGCTCTGAGCTGGAGCTGAAATGTCCTTGTGACCCAAGAAGATGGACTCACTTAAGAGCTGCACTCAGCTCTCCCCAGCCATGTGCGGTAGGCAAACCCATGAGCAAGAACAGGCAGTGCTTTCTGCTGGGTCTGGCCTGCTCCTGGGATGACCAGTTAAGAGAAGCTACCGCACAGGCACTAACAGGGCAGCGTGAGTGATGAGGACACTGTAACTGTGAGGGTCCCTGCCTACCATGCTGAGCGTTCGTGCTTCTCCTGAGGCCTGATGTCAATTACCTCATGAAACACATAGATTTCCTACTTCAGCATTTGTTGGAGTCTTAAAAATTTACTTTATTTATGTTTCAAGGACACATAATAATTGTACACCTTCATGGGGGTAAACAGGGATATTTTAATACATATGTTTTACAGTGATCGGATCAGGGCGATTTGCATCTCTATCATCTCAAATACTTATTATTTCCTTGTCAATATCCTCCCTCTAGCTATTTAAAACTATATATTATTGTTAACTGTAGTCATCCTACAGTGGTATAGAACACTAGAAATTATTCCTCCTGTCTAGCTGTAATTTTGTATTATTAAACAAATCTCTCCCTATCTCGCCCTTTCTCCGATCCTTCCCAGCCTCTAGGATCTTCTGTTCTACCTTTTACTTTTATGAGATCAGCATTTTTAAGCTTCCACAAATAAGTGAGAACATGAGGCATTTAACTTTGTGTTCCTGGCTCGTTTTACCGAACACAGCGTCCTCCAGTTCCAACCATTCTGCCGTGAATGACAGGATTTCATTCTTTTTATGGCTGAATAGTATTCCATTGTGTATACACAAATTTTAAAGGG
Source organism: Nomascus leucogenys (assembly GCF_006542625.1). Lineage (NCBI taxonomy): Eukaryota > Metazoa > Chordata > Mammalia > Primates > Hylobatidae > Nomascus > Nomascus leucogenys. The sequence goes on along the minus strand of NC_044390.1, from coordinate 94,646,382 downwards.
TTTGTGTATATACATTTTCAATTCCTGTATCTCCCTGGATACTTCATCCATTCATGTATTATTGGACACCTGGGCTGATTCTATATCTCAGCTGTTAGAACTAGTTCTAGCAGGCTCTTCAATAACCCAAAGTTCCAGGTTCCACCCAAGCGTGCTCCAGGGTCTGTTCACATCATGATGTTGAAAATTTCTATCACTCTTTTCATCCACATAAAAAGTTATTATGATACTTTAAAAAGATGCTTATAAATTATAATGGTAATGAACATTGGACGAGGACCTATGATATTCCAGCCAGTGTTCTGAGTGCTTTTATCTGTACCAATCCTCTCGTGAGCTCTATGAGGTAGGCCCTACCATCCTCCTACCCATTTTACAGGTTCAGAAAGTAAAGCAGAGAGAGGCCAGGTGCCCGTGGGGAGGGAGTTACCTAGGCAATGACTGGGCCGGGGCACAAGCCCAGAGACTCACAGCCATGTCCGTCTGCTCAACACAGCACTGCACTTTCAAACACAGGAAGGGACTATTCCTCCATGAGAAACGGAAGACGGCCAGGGACTCACAGTCATGTCTGTCTGCTCAACACAGCACTGCACTTCTAAACACAGGAAGGGACGATTGCTCCATGAGAAAGAGAAGATGGTCAGTCAAGATTTGAAAAATGATTCAGTCTCCAAGGAGAGAAGAGTAAACTTGGTCATATACCATTTTCAATTGTAAAATTAGAAAACAAAACAATAACAAGAAAAATAGAAAACGGACACACAACAAAACTGCTCTGCTGGAGTTCACAAGGAGAGAGGTCATTCCACAACCCCTTCCCCGCTGCGGATAAGTGCAATGCAAGCTTCAGAGAAAGTCCCCTCATTGTTCCCACTCACAGGCCTGGACATCTGAGCCAGCCACTTTCTCTGCACCACAGGTGACTACCTGGAGTTCAGCCATGATGAACGTGACCTGACCTGAGCTTCGTCTTCCTGAAAAAAAACAACAACAACAACAAAAAAAAAACATTGTTTACTGAATTCTTCTGTCCTTATCCTTTTGCTTACTGATAGGAAAAAAAAAAAAAAAAAGCTTAATAATCTCTATATTTTCTCACGGCTCCCATAAGACTCACAGGTATTCTTTTTTTTTTTTTTTTTTGAGATGGAGTCTCGCTCTGTCACCCAGGCTGGAGTGCAGTGGTGCGATCTCAGCTCACTGAAAGCTCTGCCTCCTGGATTCACACCATTCTTCTGCCTCAGCCTCCTAAGTAGCTGGGACTACGACTGCAGGTGCCTGCCACCACTCCCGGCTAATTTTTATTTTTTATTTTTTGTATTTTTAGTAGACCTTGTGATCCACCCACCTCAGCCTCCCAAAGTGCTGGGATTACAGGCATGAGCCACCGCGCCAGGCCATGGTGACTCTTTTATTTACCTGTGACAGGGCCAAACACAAACAGTCCAATGTCTCTCTCATTTCCTGAGTGACTGGCTGAGACCAGAATTGTTTCCCTGAAACTCTAAAACTAGGTAGACACCGAGGTAAACGTTGCCTCTTCAGCTAAATGACTGAGACTTGCCATGATTGGAAAATATTCTCAGCTGTTAGTCACTCTCTTTGTAGCTTATCTCCTCTTCCCTACAAAAGGCTAAGGCAAAACCAACCTGCTAAGGGCTCTGATCTTTGGACGAGGGATGCTGTCTCTAGTGCACTTCCCCATATAAAATCAATTTCCTTGCATGTTTGCTTGTTTTTTTCTTTGACAAGTTTTTTTTTTAACCATAAAGTGATCCTTCACCCTACATCTTCTTCTCCTGTTACTTATGGTTAAATCAAATAGTAACTGCTGCAAGCTGCTTTCTGTCCTCTGTTGAAGTTGGAGTGCTAATGGATTGGTCCGCTCACATTTGCCATCACGTTCCTCCCCACCCTCAACTCTAGTTTGTACTCTGGCATGTTGCGCGAGGTGTCTTAAAGTGTTTGTGGCAGGATGGAGACCCTGTGTTTGCAGAATAATCATGTACAGATATTGTTCGTCTCCAAGCACACACACAAAAGTGTTCTCTCATTTTTTAAATGCATGTCTCTTTTGGCCTCCCTTTTGAAGTTACATTTAAAAAATATGACTATAATAGTTAGCACTTAGAGAGCCCTTACTCTGTGCCAGGCACAATAAGAAGTCCAGGCATGGATACTTCTCTCACTGGCACACACAGCATCATCACAGGACACTGGAAGGGACACAGACTCCTTTTACAGAGAGAGGGAGCAAACAGTCTGGAACTGTAATAAAGTCTACCACACAGCTCAACCTGTGCTGTTGATCAATGCTGCCCAACAGTGATACTCACTCCTATTTCTATCCTGGGCCTCTTTACTTCTCCAGGCTACCATGGATTCTTAGCCACAGACTGAACAAATGTATGCACCATCACAGGCCACCTGTAACACCACGACATTCTTTAAAAAAAAAAAAAAAAACAGCAGGTCTGCATGACTCAATAGATTGAAACATTCACTGCACATGTAATATGTTGCTAATAAGCTTGCTAAGCACATATTTGAGGCATTAGTGGAGAGGGCCCCCATCATTACCTGGGGAGGGAGGGAGGGAGGGAGGGAAGGAAGGAAGGAAGGAAGGAAGGGAAGAAAGGAAAGGAAAGGAAGGAAGGAAGAAAGGAAAGGAAGGAAGGAAGGAAGAAGGAAGGAAGAAAGGAAGGAAGGAAGGAAGAAGGAAGGAAGGGAAGGAAAGAAGGAAGGAACGAAGGAAAGGAAAGGAAGGAAGGAAGGAAGGAGGGAAGGAAGGAGGGAAGGAAAGAAGGAAATGAAGGAAGGAAGAAAGGAAATGAAGGAAGGAAGGAAGAAAGGAAATGAAGGAAGGAAGGAAGGAAGGGAAGGAAGGAGGGAAGGAAGGGAGGGAGGGAGGAAGGGAAGGATATGAAGGAGGAGAGAGAATAAAAGGAGAGAAAAGTTAGAAGAAAGAAAGGAAACAGGAAAAAAAGGGGAAAAGTTGAAATTCAATTTTTCAATCTTCAATATAAAATATATATTATGAAGGGAAAATCAGAATTTATATGACTCTGAGGTTTATGTTAGTGTTCTGATTGTTTTTTTGTTTTGAATTACATGTAAGAGTGGAGCTGTGGGGAAACGCTATACTTTTTTTTTTTCTCGTGCTTAGCTGTTCATTTCATCTAAACGGAGAAAATATATCCATTCTACTCTAAATACTTATTTTTTTTTTCCAAATTATTCATAGGCCAGGAGAAGCCTCAGTAGCACTTACTGGTTCCAAAACAAACAGAGTGAAGTGGGGCCGAATGACCCCAACAGAAAAGGTGGTAGCCACCTTGGCAGAAACACCTGTAATGGCCGTCTTGTCCCCGCGGAGTCCTTCTCCCGTAAAGGGGAGAAGCGTCATTTCAGATGTCAGCTCCAGCACAGTACTGGACAGAAACACTGGATAAAGATAGAAACCTTGGAATAACACGGGTGTGTCACTCAATTAAAACAAAACAAGACAAGACCTGGAGCCAATCACCTCTGAAATGCTTGTTATGCAATATGATAAGCTCCTACAATCCCAGCCACTTTTACATCATATTCTATGTATGGGCAGGAGGGAGCTCTGGACGCTGAGCAGACCCTTGAGCTGTTATCTCCCCGCTCCCTGGAAATCCCATCACTTCCCTTCCCATAACCTTCTCTTGGCTGAATTGTGCCAGTCAGACTTCCTAGAAATTAAACTTTGCCAATGAGCAGGTTGGGATTCACATGCTGACATAATAAATAAAAAAAAGAAGCAGATTAGGTCGAGTTAAAATAAAAATCATGCAGATATCATCAACCTAAAAGTTTAGAAAATTCTGCAGGGATAGATAACCTTCGGCCTAGGTAAATTAAAATAATGCAGTTTAGCTTCCTGGTCATCACTCATTTCAATCAACGTCATCACCTTATACAGAGGCATGTAAGTGGGAATTGGAGAAATATTCACCATCACTCATTTCATGACTAACAAGCAGGATATGGGCCAAAGATCTCAGCGTTCTGGGTTCCCCTCTGCAGATGCACTCTCATATCTCTCCCAGAGTCTCCTGCGGGCCCCACCTGTCCAGCAGGTCCTACAGGTCAAGGCTCTCCTATATTTGGGTGGGTCACAGTCATGTGAAAAATGGGGAATGGCTTTCTTTTCAATGTGTTATTCACAGAAAACACAAAATGGCCAGTAAACGTGTAAGACAATTCCCAACGTCACCAGTAGTCAGATAAACACAAATTTAAATGAGATTGCATTCCATGCCTATCAGATTGTTCAAAATAACCAAGGCTGAAATCAGGAATTGAGGATGAGAGCATAACTGCTGAAAGTTTGGTCAGATGAGGTGACTCACACCTGTAATCCAGCCTTTGGGAGGCGGAAGTGGGCAGATCACTTGAGGTCAGGAGTTCGAGAACAGCCTGGCCAACATGGTGAAACCCTGTCTCTACTAAAAATACAAAAATTGACCAGGGGTGGTGGTGTGTGCCTGTAGTCCAGCTACTCGGGAGGCTGATGCAGGAGACTCCAGGAGCTGGAAGTTGCAATGAGCCGAGATGGCACTACTGCACACCAGCCAGGGCAACAGAGAGAGACTCTGCCTCAAAAAAAAAAAAAAAAGGAACTGAAAATTCTCCACTTTGTCACTTTGCTGAATCACTTATAAGAAGCACTTGGCAATGTTTAACCATGCTGAAGACGCACGTACGCGTTGACCCAGTAATTTTATTCCTAGGTATATTTAAGTGCACATAAGAAAACATGTCTGACAACGTCCACTTAGGAAAGAGCCTGAGCGCTGAGCTATGTGGGTGTATCCAGTTCCCATGCAAGGGGTCTCTCAGCTAACTTCTGTTTCCTGTGGCTTGGCATTAGCTGTACGGACACTTCCAAGCTTGCTTCTTTTCCAGTGTCTTCTTTCCTTCTTATAACCACGTGATTCTCACCTTCAGTCCTCACACTTCCTCACAATGAGCGTTCGCTAAAATATTTTACATTAAGACCTTCTCTGCCTTTCCCACCCAGTGCATTGGGTCTTTGCATGCATCAGCTTTTAAAATTCTTATCACAATATTTCAGGCCTTTTGTACATTATATTCTAGTAAAACGATTCCACCCAAGGTTGTCACAATTCAGAGATTACAGCTCTGTGCGATGTTTTGTTAGAAATATATTCATATATTCACTTTGTTAGCTGTCAAACACACCCCATGAGCCTGCATTTAACACCTCATTTGATAGCATAATTCAACAAAAAGGATAAAAAGAAACGCTATGTATTTATATTATGGAATGGATTTTTACAGGCGTATTAGCTAGGCACACACCGCCACACCAAGGCAAAGCTTTCTGCACTTCTAACACCATAATCAAGGTCAAATAGGAAAAGGGCAGGAATAGAGGCAAGGAGAAAGAGGCAGTGGAATATGAGAACTTCTCCTAATTATGTAATCCTGATTATATAATTACTTTTACTTTTTTTTATATTTTTATTTTTTGAGATGGAGTTTTGCTCTGCCACCCAGGCTGGAGTGCAGTGGCGTGATCTTGGCTCACTGCAACCTCTGCCTCCCAGGTTTAAGCAATTCTCCTGCCTCGGCCTCCCAAATAGCTGGGAGTACAGGCACACACCGCCATGCTCTGCTAATTTTTTGTATTTTAGTAGAGACGGTTTCACTGTGTTGCCCACGCTGGTCTCGACCTCCTGAGCTCAGGCAATCTGCCTGCCTCAGCCTCCCAAAGTGCTGGGATTACAGGTGTGAGCCACCACACCTGGCCCATAATTACTTTTTCTTAAGCAATCTCTCTTGTACATTCTAAAAATAATGTGGAAGTTATTCTTACAAAATAAAGGTGATAACCACCATCTGTGTTGGTTTGTCAACTCGAAAACAGCAACCCTTGACCAAATAGTTTAAGAAAAGATGTGCCCCATGCCAAATCCACAGATATTACTGTGATGTACCCAGACAGTGATTTCTGAGGGCAGGGAGCTGGAAAATCTCCTTCGGACTCCTATGGCACAATAGCAGGACCCGTGAGACTATGGTAACCAGATTGGTGCCCTCTCCAGTTCCTGTCCCCATCCGCATTCGCTGCCCACCTAGAACCTCTCTCCCACTACCTACCCAAGCCATTCAGGCGGCACTGGTCTGAACCCTGGTTCTGGGTCTAGCTACAGTGATTGGTTCAGGGTGGATGCGTAATCCAAGTTATGCCACACAAAGGCAGTGATCACCCACCCTGGGACTTGTGATGGGCCTGTCTGGGGAGAGCAGCTTTCTCCCTGCAGTGGCCAAGTCAGTAGATGGATGCTGGGAGCTGCTAGCAGGGCTATCTTGCCTCCAGGAGGGAAAGGCATGCCTGAGAAAGAGCCAGGACAGGGAGACAGGATGTTAAAAACACTGCCTGAGCACCTGACCCCAGATTCCTAGTACCGGGCCACCCGTGAACTTCTCTACGTGCATGAGGAACTTCATTAGTGCGGCACCTAATTACATCAATCGGAGAAAGCCACCCGATAAGCCCAGCAACCAAGAGGAAGTCTCCCACTGGGGGTGCAAACACACAGGGCCCCACACAATGCAGAGAATCCAACAGATGCCACCTGCAAAGAGAAGGCCTGACTCGTGGCTGCCTGCCAATCAGTCATTCTCTCACGCCTCTTCTTTAACCGCAGGACCTGCTCCCATCTATGCAGCTTAATAACGTCAAATATGCACATCCCCAGAGTCTCTCAATCTAGGACCCACTGTGTACCAGTGGGATCAAAAGAGAAGATGGCGACAGGATTTGTGGAAAGGTTTTATTCTTTGGTAAAATGCCATAAATGAGGAGATACATGCCTTTTCTTGCCTTTGGATATAAATGGGTGCGTTTGTGATGTCTGCAAGAGCTGCAGCTATATTGTGACCATGAGGAAACAAGCTGAACTATGACAGCCAATGCACTGGGCATAATGGAAGGGAAAGATAGAAACACTGGAGTAATGCTGGTGTGTCAATGAATTAGAAAGAACCTGGAGATGACCACTTTTGAAATATTTGTTATGCAATACAATAAACTCCTGTAATCTCAGCCACTTTTACATAATATTCCACTAACTGCAATTGAAATCATTCTAAATAACACACAAATCTCACATCCTCTCCATGTATTTGCAACTGAGATTTAGAGGATGCTTAGCAAGTGTATGCAGGTTTCCAAAAGCTCCGTGGGGATAAAAAGTCACCTCAAGAAATCCTTTCTGGTAGTTGTGATGGAGTGTAACCAAGAGAATGAGATTGGAATTACCTAGTTTCGTACCTTCATCAACTGCTGTCTGCCTAGAAGGCTTTGACCATTCAACCACAGTAACTTTATATCCATTGGAAGAGATCTTCAAAAGTGGCAGAAAACAATTCCAGACAAGATTTTCTGGGGTCACCAAAAATGTGGCCCTCCCTGTCCAATTCCATTGCAAAAGGAAGTTCCAACCCAACCTACCTGCTCTCACTCACTCACTTATACTTTCATGAGACAGAGGCTTTGTGCCTAACACTGTAAAGCTCAACTTTTTAAAGAAGTAAAGAAGAAAAAGAGAACAGGTGATAAAAACACAAGGTGATCAGTACTAGTCCCCAAAGGGCCTCAGAAGGAAAGCTAAGTTTGGGTCTCACAGACAGCTATAAGGTGTCAATCTAAATAACAAACAAAGAGAGGCACTGAAGATTTTGAGTTTAATCAGGAATAGCAGGGCCTTGCAATGCAAAACATGCCTGGCAAGGCAACCATGGGTTGCCTTCAGGAAGGCAAAGGGTGACAAGGGATTTTAAAAGTAAAATGAGGAGGATTACATAAGTTGTTTAAAAATAATCATCCTTGGCTACAAGAATTAATCACAAGGGTGGCGACAGCCCGAGGCTGCTGGGCAGATGTCCCTGCAGGGGCGTGTTGTGTGCAAGGTTGCAGTGGCCTTGGTGCAGGGCTGTGGTTTCTGGTGGTCTCCTGAGATGGTTCTCATTATCAGGCAAATATGTATGAGGGACTCCTCTCATGGTTTTCCCTGGCTCCATTTTGTCCGAGTTTGACAGAGTGAGTATTTTAAATCTGACAGCTTTCCCAAAAGCAAGGGAGGGACACGTCCGGAGTTGTGCATTATACAGACCCCTTAAACAGCCCCATGCAAGATGCATGCCACTCAAAGGAAAGGTGACAGAGGGTAAGAAGAGGGAAGAGAAGCAGAGACTGTCTAGATCGGGCTGTTGCCATAGGAAAGAGGGTTCCTTCTGCAAGTTGCATGTCTTCATGGAAGACTACTCAAAATGAACCCTCTCCACTTCCCACAGAAGTTCAACCCCCAAAATTCTAAGTGTCTTCTAAGCTGGAGAAACGCAGACGGCTTGCCAGACATACAAAGCTCATCGGGCTTCATACTGTGAGATATGAGATGTGTTCCACCTTATCCATAATCTATACCTCAGCTGTGGTATTTACAAAACAATTGCAAGCAAGTACTAAGGGGCCATAACTCAATAGCTACCCAGGCCCTGGTTCGACACATTAAAAAGCACATCCACCTAGGAACGGCTGAGGAGGGCTGGCAGAGGAAAAGAACAAGATGAGCCTGAAAACTTTCAGGGGAATAAAAAAGTAGGGAAAGACTAAAAAACGATGGAGATTTGTCAATAGGACACGAAAGCCAGCTTGAGGGCACCGCCAATGGGCAAATGCAGAACCAGTTAAGCATAAAATAATGATAATCAAGGAATATAACCTGCCGAATAGAGCAAGAATCTATGAGTCCATCCTGATATCAGTGGATCGACTAACGATGTCTTAGTCAGCCTGGACTGCTATAGACTGAGTTGTTTAACAACAAACCCTTACTTCTCATGGTTCTGGAGATGGGAAGTCCTAGATTAAGGGGGCAGCTGATCACTTTCAGGTGAAGCCCCACTCCCTGTCCTGCAGAAGGCCAGCTTCTCACTGTGCCCTCACAAGGCAGAGAGAAGGAGCAATCTTTCCGGTGTTTCTCCTTATAAGGACATTGATCCCCTCACGAGGGCTCTGTCCTCAGGACCTCCTCTAAACCTGACAGCCTTTTAAAGGCCCCAACTCCAAATACCATTGCACTGGGCATGAGGCCTTCAACATACGAATTTGGGAGGAACAGAAACATTCAGCCCATTATAGAGAGATAAATGGTAAATAAATACATGGAGAGAAGGGAAAGATTTTCCCTGTTGTAGAAATCAAGTAACATTATTCTGATGAATGCTGAAGCAATGGTGGAGTTAGAAGTTCACCATGTATTGAGCATTAAAATTCGGTCCAAAAGATTTAGCTGTGGATTTGAAAATGATTTAACTTTCAAATTCACTCTTGTGACTCTTCACAGGATATTTATTTTTTTGTCTGGGAACAGGGTCTCATTCTGTGTCACCCAGGCTGGAGTGCAGTGGTGTGACCATGGCTCACTCCAGTTTCAACCTCCTGGGCTCCAGGGATCCTCTCACCTCAGCCACCCATGTAGCTGGGGCCACAGGCATGTGCCCCCCATTGGATAATTTGTAGATTTTTGTAGAGATAGGATCTCACCATGTTGCCCAAGCTGGTCTCAAACTCCTGGGATCAAGCAATCCTCCCATCTTAGCATCCCAAAGTGCTAGGATTACAGGTATGAGCCACTATGCTTGGCCATGGATGCTGAAATAGTCTGAAAGCATTTCCTCAAAAGATACATACTGATGACAAAGAATACATGCTAACCTGATAGTGGATAAACCTGCACTCACTGCCTTAACCAAATGACCAAGGTGAACATCTCTGGAGATGGGACTGTTTACAGCATTCACAAATGGAAAAATACTGTAAGCATTGTTTTATACTTCACTTTTTTTTTGAGACAGAGTCTCACTCTGTCACCCAGGCTGGAGTGCAGTGGCACAATCATAGCTCATTGTAGCCTTCATCTCCCGGGCTCAAGTGATCCTCCCACCTCAGCCTCCCAAGTAGCTGGGACGACAGGTGCACACCACCATAGTAGTGGTCCTCCAGCCTTGGCCTGGAGTAGAGATGGGGTCTCCCTGTGTTACCCAGGCTGGCCTCAAACTCCTGGGCTCCAGTGACCCTCCCACCTTTGCCTCCCAAAGTGCTGGGATTGCAGGCATGAGCCACAATGCCCAGTCTTACTTCGCTTTTTTAACTTGGCAATACACCTTAATTATTGCTAGATAATTGTTCCTTGGAGATTGCTGTATCTCAGCAAATGCAGAGCTACTTCATTCTTTCTAGTGGCTGTATACTACCCCCTAGTATGGATGGTACACAATTTTTGTTTGATTTTTTAAATAAAAATTACATTTATTTAACTTGAACAATGTAATGTTTACACACACACACACACGTTGTGAATTACTCCACTCAAACTAAATAACATATTGACATATTCGTTGCCTTATGAAGTTACCATTTTTTCTTTGTTGTGAGAACACTTAAGATGCACTCTTTTAGCAAATTTCAAGTTTGCAAATAGAGTATAACTACCTATACATAGTTACCATACTGTACATTAGATCTCTAGAATGTATTCATCATACAGACTTGAAATCTTTCATCCTTTAACCAAATCGACCCAGTTCTTCCCTGCACTTGTCCTAGTAGCAATCATTCTACTCTTACTATGAGTTAGACTTTCATAGGCGCCACCTATAAGTGAGCTCACACAGTGTCTTTCTGTTTCTGACTTATCTCACTTAGCAAAATGTCCTGCAGCTTCCATGCTTTATAAATGGCAGTATTTTCTTCTTCTTAAAGGCAGAATAACATTCTGTGTGCATGTCGGGGGTGGTGGTGGTTGTGTGTGTGTAAACAGAGAGAAGGGGAGATTTGATTGTAATAAAAGAGTTACATTTGTGGAATATGGGTGAAGAGAAACAGAATTATTTGTACTATTCTGATAACATTTGTAGGTCTCTAATTGTATCAATAAGTTGTATATAATATAGAATATCTATGTAGATATTATATTTAATATATATTAATATATAACATCTACGTAAATATATATTATATAAAACCTATATATGAATAATATCTATCTATGTAATTAGATATTACATATAACTGATATATATATACATAAATATGAGACTTTCTCCTGCCTTTTACAGCATTTCTGTTTTTCCTCATGTTAACTCTCAGCTGTTTCCTGTGGAAAATAAAAAGCAATATAATGACATAATAATACTGGTGGTGCATAGGAAGAAGCTGTGTGGCTGAAGCTTGCCCAAGAGCAGAGGGCCTGCATCTCCTATTACACCAGAAGCACCGATTTCCCAGAACAGACACCTGGTGTTGACAGGTATCTTGCATCCCACACCCACTCCCAGCACCTGAGGCTCTTCCTGCTCACCTGCTTGGTGTCTGGGTGACGGTCCCCAGAGGCGAGGGTGGCATTTGTCCCATGCCACTTTTATCTCTTTCCTGCTGGACTGACCACTGGTCTTGGGTGCTGATTCTCAGGATCATTATCTTCTTACTTGCTGCTGCCATAATTCTGTTGGATGGAAAAATACACACACACGTATGTATATATGTACGGGTGTATGTATATATATACACACACCTCTGAGTTTACTTTCATTTTTATTTTGTTCCTTCTACTCTCAAAATATTATAGCATCATATATAAAAATGTATATATACACATACACACACCATATACACATACATATGAGGCCACATGGACATACATACATACAACTAGGTAATACAAATATTTTTATATTTGTTTGTATATGTATGCATATATGTATGTATATATGTGTGTATGTGCACACACACATGCACACACATTTTATATATTTTATATATTATATATACGTATATATACATATATATTATATAGTTCATATATTATATATACGTATATATACGTTTATATATACGTATATATGTATATATACGTATATATACATGTATATATACGTATATATAATATGTATATATGTGTATATATTATATGTATATATGCATATATATCTGTATATATACACATATGTATATACATATATGTGTATATATAATATGTATATATACACATATATGTGCATATATATACACATATGTATATACATATGTGTATATATGTATATATACACATATATATATATATATATATATATATATGAAATGAGATAGAGAGAGTGTATGCACTGTTGAGCCAGTCCCCAAGGAAAAAGATACAAACCGCTACCCTTCCCTTTGGGGAGTTGTGGTAAGGATTTTGTCAGTGCTTTTCCTTTAAAAAGCATCTTGTAGCCCCATCATTTTTCCAAGGCCATGAATTTTCTATTTACAAATATTGATTGGGAAGAAGATCACTTTCTGCTTCAGGGGCTCCGGTGTGACATAAAACTCAAACTCAACCCATCTAGGATGCATTGGTGTGACTTGAGCCCCGGTGGGGAGTCCCTGGGTGCTGCAAGGCAGAGCTGGGGACGCCGCACATGCTTTGTCAGTTCAGGGGCTATGACAGTCAGAGGAAGCGGGCACATGCTGAGCACACAGGTAAGGAAGATGATGGTGACCACACACTTGAAAGAAACACAAACAGCGTTGTGGGATAATGTGGACAGTTGATGCTTGGGTATAAAGTATGCAGACCTCCCTCCTGTGAGGAAGAGCCAAGAAGGCAGGTCCTTCTGCCATAAAAAGTGACACTGCCAGAGCTCAAAGTCTGTGCACGTGGCACTTAGTACCTGATTCTAAAAATATGGCCCCTGGGTTATGACAGAGACCTCCTAGTTACTGCGGGGATTCCACGGGCAGCCTGAGGACCTGCCCCAATGCTGTGAATGTGTCTGGAGAACCATCAGGATGATGGCAGGGCCATGGAGCGCCCACAGCTTGCTGTGCCTTAATTACATGGAAGTCATACCCCAGTGACATGCCTGGACTTTCAGGGACATAAATAAAAACCACAGAGGTCAGCGTGGTTTTGGCTGCGAAGGTGATCAATTCCCTTCTGCTTCCCAGAGGCCTGTGTACCAGTGAGAAATGTCCTGCGAGGCTCTGGGCACCTCTGCATTTATTTTAATTATTATTTTGTTCCTTTTACTACCAAAATATAATAGCATCATTCTCTGTGTACTTGCAGACAGAGTCCACTGAAGGCAGGTGGCGATGCCTCCCTACAAGCTGCCCTTCTGTGCTGTATTTTTCAAATCCACACAGAGAGCACTGAGATGGGTGAAATGTTCTTTGGAGCTTGCAAAGGTAGAAAGTTTCCACCTAGGGATGATTTTCAAAGTATTTAACAAATGGCATGGCGGGCACAGAGCTGAGAGCTGGTTCTAGATCCACCTGCTGTGCTAGCCACTGACACTTCTGCTGATGGCCTTGCAGAGTGGGGTGCAGGTATCCCAGAAGTGAAGCCCCACAAGGAGACGGGAGATGATTGGATGACACGGCAGGGCACCTGGGGCAGCAGCTGCCACCCATCGTCCACGTGCCATAAAGAAGTGACACTGCCAGAACTCAAAGTCTGTACACATGGCACTTAGTACCTGATTCTAAAAATATGGCCCCTGGGTTATGACAGAGGCATCTGGTTACTGTGGGGATTCCACGGGCAGCCTGAGGACCTGACCCAGTGCTGTGGATGTGTCTGGAGAACCATCAGATCGTCCACATGCGCTTCCGGGCTGTGTCACCTGAGGGAGGTTGCTGCATTTGAGTAGAGGCGGGGGACAGCCCAGGATGATTTCTAGGTGATTTTTCTTGGCAGGGTTGTTGTCCACATCATGCCAAATATGCCTTCCAGCTATCTGCTGCTCAAGTCTCAATTCTGCACCTGCCTCTTTACTCTTCCTAGATCCCAAATGAAAGTCCATCCCAGTAGCCACCCGGGGGCTTGCCTTCCTGGGGCATCTTGGTTTTCTCTCCTGAAACTTCACTGGCTCTTGTTCTCCATCCCCACCTTTAACACCCACCCCTCAACACAAACCCTAGCACTTTACTTAGAGCTAAAAGCCCAAGCACAACTGCTCTTTTCTTCCATCTTCACAACAAAGCTTTCTGCTTCTTAGGCTTTCCTAGAGAACAGTCACCCCTCCCTGCCCCAGGAAACTGCAAGGCAAGAGACAGATGAATCTCAGGAAGAAAAATTGGCTGCTGTAGCAACTTGGAACATATGGAATTCTGACACTTTGGCTGGGTAAATTTTCCAGGAAAGAGGGACACTCCAGAAATCAGACCCTTTTTCCTTGTGGCTGGTTGCATCTAGAATTCCAAGGATAAATTCCTCCCAAAGAATGATGTGATAGGAACATCATTTGGAAAGAGCACAGCGTGGACAGACCTTCGTGTGTACCAAGGAGCCCACGTCTACGCGGGAGAGTCATTCATCAGCTACCGCAGCACTGACCCACTTTTGGATTTTTTGAAAAATAACTTTTCTATGTTTTCTTATTATTATTAATCCATTCCAGCAAATCTCAACATCAAGTTATTTTTTAATAAAATGCAGCATTATTTCATCACTCACCGCTCAATAGTATAAAAATCAAACAGACACATATCCATTAGAATGGCTGAAAAGAAACTAAAAAAGCAGAAAATACTGAGCGCTCTTAGGATCTGTGTCACTCAAGCTAGCCAGAGTCCTCCGCAGGGATGTTCTGCAGGGCAGGCTTAAGCCATCTAAGGGGCTGCCTCAACCGCCCATCAACCACCTCACTTCTCAGTCAGGAAACCAAGAAATGTAGCAGAATGAGCTGCAGACAAAACCCCTCAGATACCAGGTTAAAGAAGGAAGAGGCTTTATTCAGCCGGGAGGTCAGCAGACTTGCGTCTCAAGAACTGAGCTCCATGAAGAAAGAATTCCTGGCCCTTTTAAAAGCTTACAACCCTGAGGGGTCCACGTGAAAGGGTTGTGATAGAGTGAGCAAGCATGGGGTACGTGACTATGTCCACATACATTAGCGGTGGGGATAAGCAATGCAAGTACTTCTCCATACCATTGTCTGTGATCTATAGATAGCATAAGCGATTAGGGTGGGGGTTAATCTTTAACCTACAGGCCTGGCCAGCGGTGCCGATCAGTCTGTTGTTTTTCAGCTTTTACTTCCTCCTTGTCTTTGGAGACAGAGGATAGTAAGAGAAGTGGCCTCTCTCCTCATTATCATATATATAATATATAATTATATCCTATTATATATAAATATATATTTATATAACATATTTTTTATATAATATATAACATATTTTTATATAACATATATTTTATATATAATATACATAACATATATTATATATTATATATAACATATATTATATATAACATATATTATATATTATATATAACATATATCATATATTATATATAACATATATTATATATTATATATAACATATATTATATATTATATATTTTTTATATATATATAATGCAAGCGATATATAGACACACATTTATTAAGTATTAACAGTCCCAGGGTCCCACAACAGGCTGTTTGCAAGCCGAGGAGCAAGGAGAGCAAGTCCAAGTTCCAAAACTGAAAAACTTGGAGTCCAGCGTTTGAGGGTGGGAGGCATATAGCACGGGCTGGGAGGCCAGGCCAGTCTAGCCTTTTCACGTCTTTCTGGCTGTTTTATATTCTAGCCATGCTGGCAGCTGACTGCATGGTGGCCACCCAGATGGAGGGTGTGTTTTCCTTTCCCAGGTGACTGACTCTAATGTTAACCCTGTTTGGCAACACCCTCACAGACACATCCAGGATCAATACTTTACATCCTTCAATCCTATCAAGTTGACACTCAGTATTAACCATCACACTGGTCAATCATACAGATTTCTGGACTCAATTTCCCCAAGATTCTGATTCAGATTTTCTGGGACAGGGCCCCAGAATTGGTATTAATATATAAATCAACAGCTCCTCAGTGGGTAGTCTGAACAGGCCTTCAGACTACTCCTAAAGAAATTCTACTCGGGACCAAGCCCTTCACCAGACACAGTCCATAAAATCGCATTTTGCCAAGGAGACTAAGACAAACCAGCATCTGAAATTCAGCAGGCATTCTGAGACAGCCCCAGCCCCGGGAACTGAAGCACTTTCAGGATGTGATTAATGACACCAGGAGAGACACTTTTAATTTGGATTCTTCAGCAAACCGCATTCTCTGTGATAAATTAATCACAAGGAGAGAGAGGCATGCAACTCCCCCCAGGGATCCAAGAGGCTGGCAAAGCACTCTTCACAGAAAGCTTATTCCAGAACAAGACGCACAGCGTGGGGGAAGGTTCCAGAGAGCCTACCCAGAGGACAGGAGGCCCACGGCGCCGGACTCACCTGCACGCCTGCAGAGCAAAGGGGATGTCTCCACATCCCACACTGTCAAGGTAGCCCCCTTTCCTAATTACACAAGCACCTGGCTCTTGGAGATGCCTAATTTTGGTTTCTGAAGGATGAAGTGAACTAGAATCATCTTAAAAAAAATTAATGCTAGAAAAGCATATCCACTAGAAAGATGTGTGATAAAGTACTCATTTTAATTCTGAATATTCAGCCTGCGAAAGAGAAACTGTGTACCTGTGAACTTTTCCAAATGAACGCACGGTGACATCTCTGAGATTTCTTGCCCTTTCCTTGTTCATTCACTTGCCTTTTTTTTCTTCTAAGAAAGCTGAACTCTAAGCAAATTTGTACCTTGAGATACATATATATTATATATAATGTTAAATTTTTAGATGTAATAGAAAATATAATAAATATATAATGTTAATTTATATGGTTTTTCTGTCAAAGGTATATGTATGTGTGAGTGTATATGTATATATGTGTGTGTATATATACATACATACATATCAATTTAATATTATTGTAGGAAATAATTATTTCAGTTTTTCTACTAGTAGAGCTGCCACGGAGTTTCTATTGTTGTTGTCGTTTAATATATATCCTTTTTTAGAGGCAGGGTCTCGCTCTGTCACCCAGGTTGAAGTGTAGTGGAATGACCTTGACTCACTGCAACCTCTGCCTGCCAGGTTCAAGCGATCCTCCCACCTCAGCCTCCTGAGGAGCTGGGACTACAAGTGTTAACCACCACACCCAGCTAATTTTTGTATTTTTGTAGAGACAGGGTTTCGCCATGTTGCCCAGGCTGGTCTCAAACTTGTGAGCTCAAGCGATCATCCCACATCGGCCTCCCAAAGTGCTGGGATTACAGAAGTGAGTCACCACGCCCGGCCAGATCTCTGCCATTTTTTAATTTGGTTGTTTCTTGTTGAGTTGTAAGAGTTTCTTTCTGTATGTTTGGATACAAATCCTTTACCAGATGTGTTTGCAAATATTTTCTCCCAGTATTTGACTTTTAAAAAATTCTGTTAACTTTCTGAAAGCAGAAGTTTTGATTTTTAATAAAGTCAAACTTATCTTTTTTTATGAATCACGCTTTTGAAATGTTATCTAAAAACTCATCATCAAAGGAAAGTTTGTCTAGACTTTTTCCTATGTTATCTTTTAGAAGTTTTATGGTACTCTATTTTGTATTAGAGCTAAGACCCGCTGTACATTATTTTTTGTGACAGTGGTAAGTACTGTGTGCGTCTGATTTACATTATTTTTTGTGACAGTGGTAAGTACTGCGTGCGTCTGAATTCTTTTCTCCAGCCCCCACACCACTTTCTTTTATGCATAGAATTGTTCTAGTACCATTTGTTGAAATGACTCTTCTCCTGCATTTGTTCCTCTATCAAAAGTCAGTTGATTATATTTATGAGAGTCTATTGCTGAGTCCCTCTTCTGTTCCATCCGTCCATTTGTCTTTTCTTTCTCCAGCACCACACAGTCTACATGACTTGGGCTTCACAATGCCAGCAGCATCAGTCACCTCACTTTGTTCTTCCTGGGCATTGTGTGGCTACTCTTGCTTCCTGGCTTTGTGGCTCCAGATGCTTCTGCCCCACGTAGTCACATTGGACATTAATTGTGATTATCTATATTTCCCTGTCTCTCCAGATTTGGGGGTAACTATGCAGTGACCTAAAGCTTCTGATGCGCGTAATAAAAGTTGTGGGTTTTCAGTTTGTTGAGCTCCTTTCTTGTTTTATGAATGGGAGTGGTGACTTTTAAATGATTCACATGTTGGAGGTGAAACCAGCAGTCTTGGATGTTGCATTCATAACTGAGCAAGCTCACTGGGATTGGACAGCAGATTCTGAAGATGAAACCTAGTTGTTGGCCTTTTTAAAAAGCATGTCAGGCTAGATTAATCATATGCAAATGGTATTCTGCCATTTTATCTAGTTCATAATATATTTTATGCTTTTTGTTGGCAATAACATTTCTGAAATAATTTTTATAATATGTAAAATTTATATACAGAAGAGAAATAAATGAAATCTTCTCTTGGTGGTTTTTTGGGTCAGAAAATTCTATTAGGTCTTGTATTAATCTGTTCCATGAGAGAAATGTCTCATCTGCTACCCTGAATTTTAAACCATGCTACATATTGTAATTTAACCCCTGGTTTTTTTCTGAAACGTGAAGCCATTGTAAAATAAGATTCTTCCACTGGAAAACATTAAACATAACAACTCATTTTCATTTATAATTTTAGATACAATTCTTTCTTTTTTCTTTTCTTGCTATCTTTAGCAGCCCATAATTACAATAAATTGTTGAGCACCGAAAAATTATAGATTGATAGCACAATTTCACATACTTGGCAAGCAGGGAAAAGTCCAGGCTGAAATGAAAGGGCAGGGGGCACAAGACTGATAAGAACTGGAACCATCAATTGAACGTATTTTAGTAAATTATTCTGACCTTTTGAAATTTTCCAATTAGTGATCAAATATCTCTGTATCTATCTGTGTATCCACACACATAAATGTCATAAAAAGGAGGAGGGGGATGAGGGATTCTGACCTTAGAATTAACAAGAAACTTCTGAACGAAGAGATACAAGTTGTAATGGTCATCTGTTGCTTCATAAAAAATTACCAAACAATGAATGCCTCAAAGCAACACACACTTAACATCTCAGCGTTTCCGTTGGTCAGGAGTCTGGGTCTGGATTAACTGGATCCTCAGCTCAGGGTCTTGCTGGATTGCAGTCAAAGTTGCAGGACTGCATTTTCATTTGAGGCTCAAGGTGACCCTCCACGCTCATATGGCTGCGGGCAGAACTTAGTTCCTGTGATTGCAGGACTGAGGCTCTCAGCTCCTAGAGGATGCCGACAGTTCCCCATCACGTGGCTTCCTCTACAGGCAGTTCACAATACAGCAAACATAGCAGCATGCTTCCTCAAGACCAGCAGGGGAGTGGGTCTGCTTATGTATATACGTGTGTGTGTATGATTATATAAATTGACATATGTAATATATAATGACATGCTTATATGCATTGTAGAGATGGATAGATATAAATATAGATTTCTCTCTACATAAGTGACATATGTATGTGTGTGATATCATAAAAGTAGTAACCCATCACCTTTGCCATATTATATTAGTTAGAGCAATTAATAACTCCCAAGCCCCACACCCACTCAGGGATAATATTATTTAAAGGCACGAAAAGGAAGCAGGAGTCAAGGGTGGTCACCCCCCTAGGCTTATGCCATCACATGTATAAAATAGCCTGTTATCACTTCCTAAAACAGGGTATCAGCCTATACCCTTGATCCATGAATTCACTGTTGGATCGAGCCTCTAAAGGCAAGATCATTCGACAACACCACATGCACTGTCCTGGGTGCTAAAAATCCTGGGGTGCCTCCTCTGGCCTGTTCTTTGTTCTCCTGATGCTGATAGTCTAACGGGGATCTCAGCTAATAGATGCATAAGTAAATTTAAAAAATAAACACAACTGAGATTATTTCAGATGGACAACAGTGCTCTGAAGACGATAACAATGGATAATGACTCAAAAAGGAGCTGAGGTGGGATGTTCTCAGAATGATGAGGGAAATGGTCCCAGGAAAGGAAGTGCTTAAGTTGAGACCCAAGGAAAAAGGAGAAGCTGCAGGGTGTGGTGGCTCACGCCTGTAATCCCAGCACTTTGGGAGGCCCAAGTGGGTGGATGGCTTGGGCTTAGGAGTTTGAGACCAGATTGGGCAATATGGCGAAACCCTTTCTCTATAAAAAAAAAATATCTATCTATATATATATATAGATATATAAAAATCAGCCATGCCTGGTGGTGCACACCTGTAGTCCCAGCTACTCGGGAGGTTGAGGTGGGAGGATCACCTGAGCCAAGGAGGGGGAGGTTGCAGTGAGCTGAGATCACTCCACTGCACTCCAGCCTGGGTGACAGAGTGGGACCCTGTCTCAAAAAAGAAAAGTAAAAAAGAAAGAAAAATAAAATTAAGCGATGAGGAGAGGCCAGCCATGAAATGTTGGAAGAAAGAGGCTTAAAGCCTGATAGCACAAAGAAAACAGTGGTGATATGGAAGTAAGTCCGGTTTTTCAAGAAGCCAACAGAAGTCCCTTGTGACTGTAAAACAGTGAGAAGGGATAAAGCCCTAGGAGGAGGGAAGAAGAGGAGGCGATGGTTTGGAAGAAATTCTTGTCTTTGGGAGTATTCAGCTTGACATTTTACTCATAGAAAGAGCAGGTCCTTTAATTCACAGGCAAAATTTCTGCAAATTTTCAGAGAAAAATAGTGGCTTTCTATATTTTCACTCAATGAAAGCTATAAATAGCATCTATAAATCATCACCAATTTCCAAACCCAAGAAATCTAAAATGACCAGTTTCACTGGCTGATCGTTTAACTTTTCACCTCTGGATAAAGTGCTTCCAATATTGATCCTGACATTCAAACCTCAGGGCAGGAAGGAAGCTCTTCTGTCAAAACCCAATAAAGCACAATTACTGTGTAAAGGTGTGATTTTCTATTTGGATAAAACACTCAGATACATTTATTAAGTAGCACATGCAACTGCATTGCCACGGGGGAACAAAAATCATAGCTAGAGACTCTGGAGGTGGCTGGCAAATTTTCTTATACTGTGTAACAAACTTACTTCAAGTCAACAGACACTTAATGAGTGCCTACAAGCTGACGGTCCTGTGCTAGGTGCTGTGGACACAGACAGTCCCACGTCAGAATCCTGTCTGCAGAGAGCTCACCATGGGAGAGAGGGGCATGCATGTGTGAGGTGTAATATATTGGCTTAAGGGCTAGACTAGAAGTTTACATAAAATAAGAACAAAAAAAGAAAAGTTATTAATTCTCTGCAAAGAGAATTGTGGATTTAGAAAACTGAGATAGAAAGGATCCCAATTTTGTATAAATAGAAAAGAGAGTATACCTAGGTTTGCAATTTTAGAGTGTACAAATGACACCATTCCATAACTCATTATCTTCCTGCTTAAGTTTTAAAATCCTTCATCTATAATAAATGACAGTGATAGTCATTTTAAAACACAATAGAGGCAGAACCTTTTTTTCCTAATAGATCTTACATGGAAATACATGGCATGTTCTACATTCGGAATAGATTTGATGAAATAGTCTTAGATCGATGCCCTCCAGACAGGAAAGTAATATGACAATGCGTCCCCTGCCTCTCTGTTTAGCCCCGTCTCTTCGAATTTCCTGAAAACCATTTATAACACAACTCATTATAAAGCAATTACAAAATATTAAAGAGGCAAATTGAGCCAGTTCCGAATAATCCACTGACACACAGCAGATACATTTTACACACTATCACACATACACACACACAGCTATAAAATCCACACAAAGTGATGAGAAAAGGAGGCGGCTATTCAAGGGTTTCTTGGAAATCCGTGAAGTGCAAAGAGGAATTCTTTCAGACTCACAAGGAAGAGCCTTACGTTTGCCACCTTCGTCACCTAAAACTCTCTCCTGAGTTTCCCAGAGCCATTGCCTCACTCCTGGGTCAAATCAAGCACCTCGTCCTCAGCCTTCTAGAGGCCACTCTGGGATCTGCCAGTCAACTCGTCACTTTCTAAAACTAAAGACTGGTGTCCTTGATGTAACTTTTCATTGCTGTTAGGACAAAGGTCAAACTATTTAACAAGGCCTCTGAGGCCTCAGCTCCTCCAGCCAATCCCACCCTTCCAATCTCCTGCAACACTGCCCTTTGTTCTCTGCATCCAGCCGTACTTTCCCCCTTTTTTCCACCCCCACCCACCTGTCACCCTTTCACTGGTTGGCTCCGTCCAGTCCTTCTGCTCTTAGCTCATGTGTCACCTCCCTGAAGAAGCCTTCTACACCTTTCAGACAAGGCTACTGTATTAGTCAGGGTTCTCTACAGGGACAGAACTAATAGGATACAGGGAACTAATAGGATAAAGGGAAGTTTATTAAGTATTAATTCACATGATCACAAGGTCCCACAATAGGCTGTCTGCAAGCTGAGGAGCAAGGAGAGCCAGTCTGAGTCCCAAAACCGAAGAACTTGGAGTGTGATGTTCAAGGGCAGGATGCATCCAGCATGGGAGAAAGATGCAGGCTGGGAGGCCGGGCCAGTCTAGTCTTTTCATGTTTTTCTGTCTGCTTTATATTCTAGCCATGCTGGCAGCTGATTAGATGGTCCCTTCCAGATTAAGGGTGGGTCTGCCTTTCCCAGCCCACTGACTCAAACATTAACCTCCTTTGGCAACACCCTCACAGACACACCAATATTTTGCATCAGGATCAATAGTTTGCATCCTTCAATCCAATCAAGTTGACACTCAGTATTAACCATCACAGCTACTATGGCCTTCTTGAATACTCCCTGTCTTAGAAACATGAAGCCCATTCAAATTTTTGTGTTCAATGCCTGTCTTAATGACCAGAAGTGACTTCCATAAGGGCAGAGACTACAGCTGACTCACTCCATTCATACCGTCTAACAATGCCTGGCATGGCCAGGCACGGTGGCTCACGCCTGTAATCCCAGCACTTTGGGAGGCTGAGGTGGGCAGATCACAAAGTCAGGAGATCGAGACCATCCTGACTAACACAGTGAAACCCCATCTCTACTAAAAAAGAAAAAAAAAATACAAAAAATTAGCCAGGCGTGGTGGTGGGTGCCTGTAGTCCCAGCTACTTGGGGGTCTGAGGCAGGAGCATGGCGTGAACCCCAGAGGCGAAGCTTGCAGTGAGCCAAGATTGTGCCACTGCACTGCAGCCTGGGCAATAGAGCGAGACTCTGTCTCAAAACAAAACAAAACAAAACAAACAAAACAAACAAAAAAACCATGTCTGGCACATGGTAAGTGCTTCATCAAACTTAGGCTGGAGAAATGAAAGACAGTAGAGGGGAAGATGCAGACAAGACTGAAAATGGTAACAAGATCTCTGGACAGAGATGTAAATTTAGTATCTTATGTATACAATGTCTATAACTAGGAATTACTCTATACAATAATTAAAGAATTTCTGCTAATCATTGAGTGAAAGAAGGAACACTTAAACAAAACATCCAGTGAATATGAGTAAGCAATTGCAGAAGAGGAAACATATAAAGCTAACACCCCCATGACAAGGTTTTCAAACTCATCAGTATTTATAAAGTGTAAATTATAAAAAAACAAGATATTATATGACAATTTTTGTTTGTTTGTTTTTTGTTTTTGTTTTTTTTAATTATACTTTAAGTTTTAGGGTACATGTGCATAATGTACAGGTTTGTTACATATGTATACATGTGCCATGTTGGTGTGCTGCACCCATTAACTCTTCATTTAACATTAAGTAGATCTCCTAATGCTATCCCTCCCCACTCCCCCCACCCCACAACAGGCAAGACACATGCACACGTATGTTTATTGCAGCACTATTCACAATAGCAAAGACTTGGAACCAACCCAAATGTCCAACAATGATAGACTGGATTAAGAAAATGTGGCACATATACACCATGGAATACTATGCAGCCATAAAAAATGATGATTTCGGGTCCTTTATAGGGACATGGATGAAGCTGGAAGCCATCATTCTCAGCAAACTATCGCAAGGACAAAAAACCAAACACTGCGTGTTCTCACTCATAGGTGGGAATTAAACAATGAGAACACATGGACACAGGAAGGGGAACATCACACACCAGGGCCTGTTATATGACAATTTTTAATTAGGACAACTTACGAAGACGAATAATGTCAAGTATTTCCAGGGATGCGTGGATTTCGGCACCCACATTTGTTGTTGACTTGAACATGGACTGGCTCAGCCGTCTGGAGAGAAGTCAGATAGTTCTTACTCTATTGAGTGCACAAAAGGCCTATTAAATAGAAGCCCCCACACAAGTATATGTACCAAAGCAACCCTCCAAGTGAAGTGCCTTTCCCAAGAGCATGGAGCTGGTGAGTAACAAAGCTTGGGTTTGACTCCAGCCACCTGGCTCTAGAGTCCATGTTCTTAGCCACTGTGCTATGCAGACAGGGAAAAGGTTAGCAAAAATCAATATCTAATACTCTAAGCAAAGCCTAAAGAACACCGAGTTTGCCTCTGAAACGTTCAGCTCTCAAATTACAATATGATATGAGACTGGTACTTTCTATAAGACGAATGACAATAGTTTTTCATGGCTACAGGGACTAAGAGAAATTATGCTAATGGGTGTCTCAGAAGAAAATCTTTAGAGACACAAAGGCATTTACACACACAGACAAGATGAACTTTATCCAGATGCTTCCTACCCAACTTTTAAAAGAAAGGGAGGAGGGTACACCACAAAAGGGCATTCCAATAAAAGCGATTCCACAGGGAACAAAGTAGTGTAGTTCCAGAGAAGCCAATTGCTGCTGGATGGTAAGACTTCACAGAGAGAGAACCTAGAACATGACTATAGAGAATAGATTGTACAGTTGGCCCATCATATCCTTGGGTTCTGCATCCATGGATTCAACCAACTGCAGGTGGAAAATACAGTATTACCGAAATGCAGAACTCACAAATGTGCAAGGTTGACTCTAATTCCTACCCTTAAGAACATTATTTTGTGGCAAAACCTCTTCCTAAGAGCAGCTGAATTCTTAATAAAAGTTAAGAAGCATAGTTTGAGATTATATATTTCTGAAAGGCTTCTATGTACATGCGTATTCTATAGTGAAGGCAAAAGCACAAACCTTAAGACACAGTAGGAAGTACTAATCATTTCTTTCATGATTTCTACAATGGCATTTATGATGAGAAAATCCTTCCCCTAGGCAAGATAGTGAGGTTTAATTTTATGTGTCAATTTGACTGGGTCACAGGGTGCCCAGATATTTGGCCAGATGTTATATTGGGTGTGTCTTCAAGGGCATTTCTGGATGAATGAACATTTGAGTGGCTGAACTTTGAGAAAAGCAGATTGCCCTCTCCAATGTGAGTGGACATGCTCCAATCAGTTGAAGAGCTGAAAAGAATAAAAATGTTGAATAAGAAGCAACTCTCTCGACCTGACTGAGATGAGATATTGGCCTTTTCTGTGCTTCAGTTTTGGACTGAAACCTCAGCTCTTCTTGGTTTTCAGGGCTGCCAACATTCAGACTGAAATTTATACTATCAACTCTCCTATTTATCAGGCCTTTGAACTTGGACTGAAACTACACATCCACTCTCCTGGGTCTCCAGTTTGTTGACGGTAGATCTTGGGACTTCTCAGTCTTCATAACCATATGAGCCAATGTCTTTGTCATATATATATATATATGAATATATATATTTATATTCATATATATATGAATATATATATTTATATTCATATATATGAATATATATATTTATATTCATATATATGAATATATATTTGTATATTATATATAATATATACAAATATTATATATTGTATATAATAATATATATACAATATATAATAATAATATATATACAATATATAGTAATATATACAAATATATATAGTATATATTTATATTCATATATATGAATATATATATGAACATACATAAAATATATTCATATATATAAGAATATATATTTATATATGAATATATATTTATACATGAAATATATATATTTTATGTATGTGTGTATATATATACACACATATAATTGCATAACATTGTATATATTATATATAAAATAAGGAGATGGCTCAAATTATTGGCTCTGTTTCTCTGGATAATTCTAATAAAGATCAGATATTCACATTCACATATGTGAAAAATGTATACATATATAATATATTCTTCTAGTGCTGTCTCTTTGTGTGTATGTCTAGCTAGCTGCAGATTTTAAATTTAGCTCTGGAATTCCTTTAAAATTTATTTTGGCATATGATGTGAAATGGGAACATGATCATAAATCACAGACTGACATCTGCTGAATTTTTTCTAAATTCAACAAGCAGAGGAATGATTCCTTCCTGTAAAAATTTTCAAAATTAAATTGAAATATTTAGTTTTTGGCAGAGCAGTTGCACTCTAATTAACATGCATCTCTCAATCTCCATTTTAAACCCAGATTTCACTCAATTATCATACTGGCCTAAGGAGTGACCCTAACAGTGTTTTCCCAAATTGCCAGTTATTTTCTCCATACCATGTTCAAATAACTTGTTGCTTTCTCCTTAAATCATATTAGATTTTATAAATACTAGTGTCTGCTTTTGAGTGGTGTATTCTGTTGCATTGATTTGCACCCCTAAGTGCTAGTACCAAGACAGTTTGATTCATGTAGTCTTACAATATATTTTATTATATGGGAGTATTATTGTCTTCTCAACAGCCTTCTTTATCACCATTTTATTGATGATAAAATTCCTTCTTCTTAAAAATTAACTGTAGAACTTTTGGTTAAGCTCCTTCTGCCAACAATAAATTTAGATTTTGATCACAGATATGAGTGTGAACAGTATGATGATGACTGTCTTTGGTTATATTTTAATGCATTTACAAACACAAAAGTTACATAATATGTGACTTAAAATATCAGACGTTCTCTTTTCTGAAGAATCCATGGCCATGAATCCATGCATTCAGCTCACATGTCCACAGATACCCCACACTAAATACCACTGAAGTACCAAAACAAATACTTTTCAGCAAACAGTGTAAGGTGCAAACCATCAGCAAGAGAAAGTGTTTATCTAAAACAGTGGAAGATGGAGAGTGGATAAAACTGTTAAAGTGTAAGATGGAACAGAAACAAAAGACACCACAGTCTGGAGTATAGTGAAGATGCCAAAAGGATCCTCTTTGGAATCCCACAGGCGCCCTTGATTCCGCGTTGGCAAACATAGTGGTAGATGGGACAGAAAAGTGCAGTTGAATGCAAGAAAACTGATTAACATTTTGTGTATGGAATATTCATCTCCATTTCCCTACCTCCCCTCACTGAGTAGAAGTTAGAATGCTTTGTATTTACCTCAGTGGAAAAGAAAGCAAAGGAATCTTCCCTAAATAAATTTAGCTAATCTCCAAATGCCAAGCTTTCCAGTGTCGTTGCTGATGCTGGCATCTTGAGAAGAAATGGAGGTGGAGCAGGAATTCTGCAATCATTGAGACCCGAAGTTACACATTCAGCATGGTGGCGTACAAAGCCAGAAAGGACCTAGATCCTTGATGGCTCTCTTGAATAGCCCTGGAGCACTCACCTCTGGATTCTTCATTATGTTGAGAATTAAACAAATCTCTGTGTAGCTAAGCAACTGTAGAGAAGTTTTCTGTTACTTGCAGCTCAAGACAATTCTCAATGATATACTGGAAAGTAAGAGGCAGAAAAAGTATACTAAATCCTTAGCTTCTATAAATAAATTTAAAGAAGACATAGATGTGTTAACATTATTTAGTGTTACAGAAGTAATTACAAAAATAAATAAAGGCAGGAGAGGTTAGATGTGCCTGCCTCTGGACAGGGAGCAAAGTGTAGAGAGGGACTGATGGTCATCTGAATTTATTTATTTTGTAATTGACAGATAAAAATTAAATATATTTATTGTGTACAGAATAATGTTTTAACTATATACATATATATGTTTTAACTATGTATTGTGTACAGAATAATGTATTGTGTACAGAATTATTATTGTGTACAGAATAATGTTTTAACTATATACATATATATGTTTTAACTATATACATATATATGTTTTAACTATATACATATATATGTTTTAACTATATACATATATATGTTTTAACTATATACATATATATGTTTTAACTATATATAGTTAAACATAACTATATATAGTTTAAACTATATATAGTTATGTTTAACTATATATAAAATAATGTTTTAACTATATACATATATATATATGTATCTTATGGAATGGCCAAATAGAGCCAATTAACCTATGCATCACCTCACATTTCATTTTTTGTAGTGAGAAGACTCGAAATCAACTCTCAGCAATTTTTGAGAATACGTCGTTATTAACTATCGTCACCATGTTGTACAAGAGTTCTCTTGAACTCATTCTTCCTGCTCTATTTTTACTGTATGTGTGTTTTACTTTAACAACAGTAGCAAAAATATTTTTTGTTATATACAAACTTGCATTCTAGATCTATATTTTAAGCAATCAATATATTTGAATTATGAAAAGTGAGGAGGCTAGCCAAGATGCTCACCTTAAGAACTAACACCTTCAGCCTCTACACAATGACAAGTCACAAGCCCCTGCAGAGAGGTCCAAGATGTCCCTTAGAAAGCAGTTCTTTAATGAGATTGAAATGCAATGTGATTAAGCGCTATAATAAAATAATTCCAAGTGTTATGAAAGCAACCAACCAGCTAGATCAACTAATGACCTAGAGAATTTTTTTTTTTTTTTTTTGAGACGGAGTCTCGCTCTGTCGCCCAGGCTGGAGTGCAGTGGTGCAATGTTGGCTCACTGCAAGCTCCGCCTCCCGGGTTCACGCCATTCTCCTGCCTCAGCCTCTCCAAGTAGCTGGGACTACAGGCGCCCGCCACCACGCTCGGCTAATTTTTTTGTATTTTTAGTAGAGACGGGGTTTCACCGTGGTCTCGATCTCCTGACCTCGTGATCCGCCCGCCTCGGCCTCCCAAAGTGCTGGGATTAAAAGCGTGAGCCACTGCGCCCGGCCGACCTAAAGAATTTTTAGGGAACACTTCATGGAAGAGATAACATTTGCACTGAATCTTGAGGATTAAGGAAGAGTTTGCCAGTCAGAGCAAGGACAGGCAGAAGACGTTGCAGAAAACTTGGGCCAGTCTGACAAAAGCACACAAATGTAAAAGGCCATGGGGCACTGCAGAAAAGACATTGAGTATCTGACAGGAAATTTGAAGGAGGTGGCATCAGCTATAAACTTGGGTGGGAAATAGGTTGAGGCCAGCTTATAAATAATAATAACAGATCCACCTGGAAGCCACCAGCACTCTCTTCTCTTGCTCGCTCCTCAGTTGGTGTCCACACTCTGATATTTGTTTCAGATGTACAGTTACCCCCAGTACCTGCCCAGTATGTCATCACGTGCCTCTTCCTTCTGTCTTAGAACTCCTCCAGAAACACAAATAAAGTAAGGACAATGAACCTGGCTTTCTCTTTTGGGGTCAGACAAATGTCCCGGACACTAGAGGGATCTCCTTTAGGCTTGTTATTCCAGACATCAAACATTGAAAGCCAATAATTTGTTTCTAATTTATATCTCAGGAGGAGAGGAGACTTCCTTAAACTGAGTAGAGTTCAGCTCTATAAATATAAAAAGTAGCCACGCAGGTAAATGTATCACTGGACAGCAGGTTGCAATTAGAAATGTGGTGAAATGGCAGAGTGAGGCATTGTTTTTGTGGCAGAAATAGTTTGCTGTACACCCAATTACCATGTATGTTTCTGCAAATTATTAAGAGGGGCAGTTAGGGCCACGGTCTATAGGGACTGTTTCACAGCCTCCCTAGCTTTGCCTCCAGATGTGGTTCTAGTTGTAACCAATGGGATGTGAGCAAAAGAAATGAGTATCGCTTTCAAGTTAAATGGTTTAGATGTGTCTACACATCTCTCCCTTTCCCTCCATCGGCTGGAGAAGATAATTTCAAGGCCCTAGACCATGGCAGAAATAAAGACAGGCAAGTAAACCACGTGCCAACCATCATCAGTGATGTTAGATCATTGTGTGTGTAAGAAATACAACTTTGAATATGGAAAGCCACTGAAACGCTGAGGTTCATTTGTTATGGCAGCAAGAATTACTTACTCAACACAGTTTTTAATTGGTAACTTTTTATCAACCTGATAAAAAGTTGAAATAAATCACATAGCTCTTTCTTAATCAACATTGCAGTTTCATGGGCTAAGTGGAGATGAAAAGACGTAATGTGAAACCAGAGTGAAGGGCTTTGAAGTCTATGTGTTAGATGCCCACAAGCCTCCAGACGTGAAACTAGCATGCATTACTAAAAATATTAAGTAGAAAAATTAGACCTTAATCTAATAGGAATTTTAATCATTTATAGGCAATATCAGCTGTTGAGCAGTAGAAAATTGTGTACACCTTGTTCCAATTTCCATTTATATTTATTCCAAATTGGACATTTCAGAGATTGTTTAAATAATATCAGAAATGTGCTAATAATTCAGGAAACTCTGTTATTAACTGATTCGGGGCAGCTGAGGCTTATAACAGAGACCAAAAGAAAATCCATGTTGGAAATCTAAGTCTGTCATCAACTCATATTATCTAGTGAGACAAATCACTTCATCTCTCTGAAATTCAATTCCCCCCTGTCACTTGGGATCTACTTCCTAATATCCACCAGGAACACCATAAAGTAACTAAGTTGTGTGCCCCATAAACATATGAGTCAGCTCAGATAAATGACACACTCGAGTTCATTTACTTAGGGATTCGAATTCAAACTGGCCTTCATTCACTCACTCTTTCCAGCCATCTACAAGGATTCTTCCCATTGTGATGAAACAAAAAATTCAATTCAAATAAGCTTAAACAAAAGTTAATGACAGTCATAAATGGAATGTCTAGGGATAGAGTGACTTCCAATCACAGCTGAAAATCAAAGTTCAGAAAATGTCATTTAGACATTTTTACTCAACTCGCAACTCTGATTTCGATGGTGTCAGATCCTTATTCAATCTCCTTTTCATGGGAAGAAAAATATCCTTCCATTTCATGTTTGATTTCCTTCAAGTTCAGCAAGAACTAGTAAGAACTGATTTCCAAGAAGTACCCAAAGAAGAATTTTGCGAATCTCCTTTTATCATCAGATGGGTTATGTGCCCATCTTTAAACCAATCACTTTAATTAGGAGAATAGAATTTGCTGATGAGCCCAGCCATGGTCATGTAACCCACCCTGGGCACCTAAAGTATATCAGTTTTCCCCGATCCACAGGCTGGGCGAGAAGTGGATCCCCCAAATACTCATCAGTATTTTTGTTACCAGAGAGCAAGCGATATTAGGTAGATCAAAACCAACATAAATGCCTACTCAATGCATTGCTCAAAGCAACAAAATGCATCTAAAAATATAATTATTCAATGGCAATCCAATTTACAACCTGATAAAACTGTTGATGTGGAAAAAGAAACACCAAGAGTATACCCTTGATGGTACAGGCACAAAGGTAATTGCCTCAGAGAAAAAACTTACAATTGGGATTCAACAGGATATTTTCGAATCATAAGATGGAGAGTTTGAGCTCAGTACCCACAATAAATCAATGCCCAATTGTAATCGAGTACCCCTATTTTCGTAATAGTTTAATTATTTTTAAATTATTTTCTCTTCTTTTTCTCCTTTCCCCTTTTCCCACTTGCTGCTTCCCACTCAGTCCTTCAGAAATGAAAATACAGCCTTTTACCTCTTCCTTCACCAGATATTTCTTAGAGGGCAAGAAGTATCATCTAATTCCTGAAGAGCTAACAATCGATTTACAGACCCAATCATTCCCGCTATGGAATATTCACTTCCAGGGGTTGCCTCGGAACTTCCAGCCTCCGGGAGAGTATATCAAAAGTATGCCTGCTTAACCATTTTTACATCTTACTTCTGCCCAGGAAGGTGCCAACTCAACTGTCAGGTAGATAAGGCACTGAGATAGCAGGAGGAACCTGTCCCTTGCTCACTTACCCTCACTGCCTTATGGAAGTGTTTGCTTTCTGCTCCAAAAGGGAAACGGCACATTTATTAACTCATTTCATCCTTAAAGATGCTTTGTGCCCCTTCCTCCAAGCTAGCTTCAGAATAAATTTACTTTTTTTATACCAGACCTCACTCTGGTTAATTGGACTCTGCATGCGACAAGCAACTGACCTGCTTTTTGGTTACACATTGAATGTCCAATATGCTTACTTTAGATACTGAGTCTTCATCAATGACGTCTGTAAGACAGGGATATTGTAGGAAGTATCCATAAGTTACCCAACCAGGAATATGGCCCTGCCCCTGCCCCAGCTCCCTCCACTTAGCTGGCATGCATGTCCACCCAGACATGCAGCTGGATCTGCGTGGTTACTGTTATCTTTGGTGGGTGCCTACATTCTAAGGTTCCCCACAGTTCCCACCATTCCCTGTTGTCCACCTCTTCCCCTGGCCCAGCCCACTTCCCTCATTTATATCCTGTTCTAGCCCTCTCATCATACTGAGGAGTTTGCCTTAGATGTGACCAACACTGAAAAAAGTAGGGCTGGGAAATAGATGTGGGTTCCTCATAGTTCACTTGAGCAGAACCAGGATCAGTTTATAGCCCCAGACCTGACCTTTCTTCCTCTGTAAATAGTAACATACCAGCAATCCTAACTAGACTGAGGGGGTCAACATCATGTATGGAATATTGCGCATCCTTTTCCCAATGCAGACCATTGTTTTCAAGCACATGAAGGAAGATGAAACACATGGTGCCTGGTGATGTGACATATTCCTAGAGAACATGCTTTCATGATTCATTGAAAGTATGTTATCATGGTCATATCAATGGCATGCATGTGAATGGGTATTTCTCAAATGCCCAAACAGCACAATTTCAAGGACCATCAACATCCCTTCAGCATTTATGCTTACATGACTAAATTGCTTGGTCAACGCTTTTCTTCAATGTACAAACATAACTTTCTTACAAAGCACAAACTTAAGTGTAGGTCTCTATGTGAATTAACGTATCAAGGCAATCAAAAGTCAAGGTTGGGAAAAAACAACAACAACAAAAAAGTGAAAGACAAACATAGCCATGGCCTTGAGGGACTTATGATTTAGAAAAAGAAAAAGTTATTGTTGGAAATATATATAGATAGATAGATGAAATATAAACTAACAAACAGTAAAAGAAAATCCAAATTAAACTGTTTGATTAAAGTTTTACACATTGCCAGAGTTCAGAGAAGAGATCAATATTGTCTGGAGATTATCATAAATGTATCATCAGCAGAATCCAATAAGTGAAATGTCAGTGCAATAACTAAGAATTATTTATTATATGCTAGGCATTGTGGAAACACTTTGCATTTATTAATTCAATTCATCCGTAAAGAATCCTGCAAAGTAGATACTATTTTACAGAAAAGGAGACTGAGGTAAAAAGAGTTAAGTCACTTGTTTAAAATACAAGGCTAGTAAGTTATGGGGACACAATTTCAACCACCTGGTTCTAAACAAAGTCCAGTCAATGAACTAACACTCTACTGCCTCCTTTTACCTGTGAGAGATCCTATCCACTGTCTTGTTTGTCCTGACATCCTGAAGTCATTGATTTATCTTTCTTCCTTTATGACCTTATTTACAGCAACTGGTTCTGGATTTTACCCAAATCTGGATGCAGTAATTGCTTTCTATAAAAAGTGAGAAGCAGAAAATCTCTATAGATTTATATATAATTACAGGGGTCTATATACGGGACATTGTCACAGGGGATGTGACAAGCAAAGTGAAGAGAGATGTGAAGATGTGAGGCTGCTGGCTTTAAAGAGAACATGAGTAAAGCAATTAAAAAGAAAAAGTAAACTCTAGAAGCTGGACAAGGCAAGAAAAGGAAACATCCCCTAAAGCCTTCAAAAGGAACCAGTCTTGCCACCATCTTGGTTTTAACCTTGTGAGATGCATTTCACACTTCTGACCTCCAGAATTGTAAAGAATAAACTTACATTGTTTTAAAGCAGGAAGTGTGTAGTTATGTGTTAGAGCAGCAGTGGGAAACTAATACATTATGTTGCTTTCATCTTTTTTTTTTTTGGTTCAATTGCTGGCCAACCCTTTTCTATTAGTACAGAATTTAGAGGGACTTGCTTGTGTATATGTGCATCCACATGACTGTCTCCCTGCGGTTGGAAATGCTTTGTCTCTTCTTAAATACACATCTTCAAAACACCAAGAAGGGTCTCACCCACCTCATGCTCTCATACCAGTAGTTGACTATGCAGGTAAGTAACTCAGGATGAAGAAAAAATGATAGAACTGCAGGTGAGGTCACATCAGCATTGACAATACCTCCTTGTTTGACTGATTTGGAAGGCTGCCAGATGACAACACTACATCCAACCAGAATTCACTGAGCTAAGAATTTTCGTGAGCCCATTAAAAGCCAATGGCACCCTATTCATCCAGCCTGTCCTCTACTTTCTCATTCTCTTGCCAAATAGCATAATAGAGCCCCTTGTGGGTCCCTTCTGACTGGTCCATTGACTTTCATCCCAGCAATCCCATCAGAAAATGAACTATCTGAACAGAAGCTCCAGTTCTTTTGTTATTGTTGTTGTTTTTGAGTCAGAGTCTCACTCTGTCACCTAGGCTGGAGTGCAGTGGCAGGATCTTGGCTCACTGCAACCTCTGTGGATTCAAGCAGTTGAGACTACTGGCACGTGCCATCATGCCCGGCTAATTTCTGTATTTTTAGTAGAGACAGGGTTTTGCCATGTTGCCCAGGCTGGTCTCGAACTCCTGACCTCAAGTGATCCTCCTGCTTGGGCCTCCCAAAGCGCTGAGATTACAGGTGTGAGCCACCAAGACCTTCCCACAAGCTCCGGTTCTGAGGCACCCAGGGCAAGATCCCCTGAAGCCAGCAGCTGCATTCTCACCTCTCAGGGGTCTGCTAAGAGCATGGTTATTTTTTTCATGGTGCTGTGATAATTCCTTCCATAATGTAAAATAAAACTGCACTTTGGGTCAGCTCAGGTAGATTTTCTCACCTGGAAAATGTAGGCTTTTAGCTTCCATTTACAAGTAAACTTAATGGTTTGTCCTAAATATTTTGAGGTTGCCATTAAGTCCAGAGGCACAACATTTTCCATGATAAAGGTCTGTAGTTAACATGTAATATTGAAAACCACTTAGCTTTGTATGTAAAAAATGATTTAGTTCCTGATGGTTTCCTTACAGAAAAAGGGGGTTTCTGAATTTCTCATACAACAGATCCCAGGTAAGTAAAGTATTGGTGAGAAGATTCTATTCTGATGGTGAGCCCTTGGGGCTCCAATGCTAAAGTAAAAGGAAAGAAAAAGACAAAGGCAGAATTACTAACAGGACTCTTGGGAACTGAGTTAGGCCAGAAGCAGTTCACGAATGAGCAGCAGAAATTTTGAACTCCATTTGGTTTGAAATGTCATCTTCCTTCTGGGAACTGCCAGTAAATGACGCTACAAGATCCATCGATTATTATCTGTATCTAATGACAATTTGCCAAGTTAAGCATGAGTTGAAGGTGTTGTCTGTCTGAATGATGGAACGTGTAGTTTACTTAAATGGCCTTTACTTCCTCCTCTCTCATTCAGGGTTTGCTTTCTGTGCACAGCCCTGATCCAAGACCCACACTTCTCTCATTTAAATTCTCATGTTCCCTTCCCCATCCTTGGGTAAACCAGCCAAGGAACCTGAATCTCTGCCCCACTCAGGCCTTGCATCCCTTTGGCTGTGGACCCAGGATCCACCAAAACCCAAATACAGAAAGGCTTTGGGCAAGATTAGCCACAGCCCCGAAAAGTGTGATTCCCCAGACGTCCAGATGAGGGTGCAAGGACTGAAATCTTTTGCTAAGATGGAACCACTTTGCTAACGCAACAAGGTGAGGAGATCAAGGACCAAGAGCTGCCTCAGTTGTCCATACAGGGCCACAATCCACCAGAAGCAGACCAGCTCCAGCTGAGAGCCAAGCCTGCTCACAAGCCCTGGGGTTGAGATAAGAACTCTCCCAGGTATTAAGTTTCCTGGGCCACCATCTTGGAGAGTGGAAACTCAGCCCAGTTTATGGGAATTGCCGGAAGTCCCGCCCAGGAACTTCCACTGGCCTCTCATTGGCCAGACCTTGTCAGCTGACTGCACCGCTGGGAAATACAGCATTTTGTGTTTGTCAGTTTGTTTTCTTTTCTTTTTAGCTGGGCACATTAGCAGCAGAGTTCTGCAAGTAAAGGATAGAATTGTTTAAACTGGCAATACAAAGATTTGGTAAGAGTGAGGAGCAACTGGGAATCATTAGGTTGGTGCAAAAGTAATTGCGGTTTTTGCCATTCCTTTTATGACAAACACACACGCACACACAATTACTTCTGCACCAACCTAATACATCAGTTGGAGAAAAGGTTGACAGTTTCTTACATGCTTAAATTTACACTTACAATATTGCCCAATTATTCTGCTCTTAGCATTTGCCAGAGACAAATTAAAGCATATGACCACACAAAGATTTATCCATGAATGTTTGTAGTAGTTTTGTTCATAACAGCAACGCCTAGAAACAATGCAATGTTCATGAACACATGAGAAAGTAAACAAATGGCGGTAAATCAACTCCCAGCAACAAACACTACTCTGCACTAAAAATGAAGTGAGTCACTGATTCACATAACAACAGGATGAATCTCATAAACATTTGTGAAGTGAAAGAAGCTAGAAACAATATGCTGTATGAATCTACTTACATGATAGTCCAGAAAAGGCAGATCTAATGTATAGTGACAGAAAGCAAATTGGTGTTTGCTGGGTCTGTAGTCTGTGAGAGTACTGACTGTGAAAGGGAATGAGGAAACTTTCAGGATGAATGGAGTATTCTGTATGTTGATTGTGATGGTGTTTGAACAGATGTATGTAGTTGCCAAAATGTATTAACTGTGCACTGAAAATGGGTGTGTTTTAATGCATATAAATGATATCCCCAGATTTAAAAAAAATACGTTTGATAAACCAAAAATACACAGTACATAAATCCACTTCAAATATGACCACTTATCACCACCTACCGCACTTCCACCATAGTCTAATTCAACCATCACCTTCTACCTGGATAACTGCAAGAGCCCTCAACCAGCTGACCTACTTCTACTCTTGGGCCTTGGTGCCTGATCTCTCCTAGAAGCCAGAGTGAGCCTTTGGTGAACACGTTACGTCCCTCCCTGGCACAAAATTCTCCAAATATATCCTTGGGATTAGAATAAAATTTGAAGTTCTTACCTCAGTATATCAAACAGGATTAGACTGAGCTGTGAGTCACAGAAGGTTCCAAAAATGCAGTGTCTTAAACAAGAGAGGAGTTTCATTTCTCTCTCATGCCACTGTAACCTAGAGGCAATCAGCCCAAGTCTAGTCCCAGAGACCCAGATCCTCTTCTCTTGTGGCTTCACTGTGCCAAACTTCCATTCCTAAGCTCATTGTGTGGCCCCAAATAGATGCTGGTAATCCAGTCATGACACCCACATTCTAGCCACCAGGATGTAGGAGGGACATGTTTCCTTCCATTAAGAACATTTCAAAACAAACGCTGCATGGTCTCACTTCTAAGTGGGAGCTAAACATTGGGTGCACATGGACTTAAAGATGGGAACAACAGACACTGGGGACTATGAAACGGGGAGGGTGGGAAGGGAACAAGGTTCCAAAAACTATCTATTGGCTGCTGTGCTCATTACTGGGGTGGTGGGCCAGTCATACCTCAAACCTCAGCATCACACAACACACCCATATTATAAACCTGCATGTGTCCCTCCTGAATCTAAAAAGTTAAAAAAAAAATCAAGGAAATTTCAGGCACCACTCTCAGCCATATCAAGTGTTAATCACAGGGATACCTGCCTTATGAGGAGTAAAAAAAAAAAAGCTGGAAAATATAGTCATTATTCTGTCAAGCTAAAAACAGAGATTTCTATGCTGACAAAGAGAGTGGAGAACGGATACTGAGGTAGGGAAACTTCAGCATCAGCCACACATGTCCTATCAGGGTCCACGCGGGTCTGCCCCGATCACTTTCTTCCAACTGCTCTCCCTCTGCTTCCGCCCCTGGCCATCCTGTTGTTTCTCCAGCACACAAAGCTTATTCCAGTTTCACTCGCCCTCTCCTGCCTGGACAGCTTCTCCTAAGTATTCACAGCTCTCCTTCCTCTCTTCATTCAAGCCTCTGCTCCAAAGTCAGCCTTCTCAAGGAAACCTTCAGAGCAACTCACTCAAAATAGCTCCAGGTCACTCACTATTCACTCACCAAGCTTTAGTCTGAACACTGCTCCTAAAGATGCATTTTACCTTTTTAAAAATTACAGAAAAGAGCCCGGGCATGGTGGCTCAGGCCTGTCATTCCAGCACTCTGAGAGGCCAAGGTGGGCGGATCACTTGAGGTCAGGAGTTCGAGACCAGCCAGGCCAACATGGTGAAACCCCATCTCTACTAAAAATACAAAAATTAGCCAGGCATGATGATGGGAGCCTGTAATCCCAGCTACTCAGGAGGCTGAGGCAAGAGAACTGCTTGAACCTGGGAGGTGGAGGTTGCAGTGAGCCAAGATCCTGCCACTGCACTACAGCCTGGACAGCAGAAGAAGATGCTGTCTCAACATATGTATATGGAAAAGAGGCTGGGTTTGGTGGCTCAGGCCTGTAATCCGAGCACTTTCGGAACCCGAGGCAGGCGGATCACTTAAGGTCAAGAGTTTGAAACCAGCCTGGCCAACTTGTTGAAACCCCATCTCTACCAAAAATACAAAAAAAAAAGCCAGGCATGGTGGCACGTGCCTGTATTCCCAGCTACTCAGCAGGATGAGATGGAAGAATCGCTTGAACCCTAGAGTCAAAGGTTGCAGTGAGCCAAGATCTCGCCACTGAGATCTGGCACGCCAACCTGGGTGACAGAGCCAGACTCAGTCATAAAAACAAAAAAACAAACAAAAAAAATTACAGGAAAGGAAAATTATTCTGACCCCTATCAATTCCCCCCTCTCAAATCATGTTTGTATACTTGGAGCTCCAGGGAGAAATAGGACACTCTTTCTAAACCATAGAGGGCATGTGTGTGAAAATCTGGGTCTAGTTGGGAGCCATCAGCTTCAAAGGCCATGGGTTTCCAGGGAACTCGAGGCTGTGCGTGAGGCATCTAGGAAAGCAAAAGCAACTTTTCCGTTTCTTTCAGCTATGTTCAGTCCCACGCGTTCATGGCTCGGCTTGAAGAGCTCTCAGGTGGAAAGGGTTCCAGGAAAGGAGGATGTGATTCCCCACTCTGAGACCCTGACGGGCACCTGTGTCTGGTGGGGAATGGCTATAGGGATGCTACGCAAAGGTTACTGCCATTTTCTATTCGCACAGGTGATCTGAGCTGAGGCAGGGTAGGTACTCAACGGTTGGAGCCAAAATGAACCAGACACCGGGCTAGTACCACAGTTTGGCTGACATAGGGATAGGAAGTGGGACACCGTGAATCCTCAGAACCTTTCTCTTACCCACACCCTCTTATCCACTCTCAGACAACACCTTGGAGAGGCTGGAGCCCCCAGCTGGCCTCAAAGGCGCCACGACTCCCAGCAGGACCCGCCCATCTGAGCCCAGGAGCCCTGCACCGGCGCTCCAGGTGCACCTGCGCACCCTCTAGATCTCCAGACTCCAGGGTCAGCTCCCTCCGCCTGGACCCCCAGAGACCGCGGTCGGGGGCGGAGTGGGGGAGCTTCCTAAAAGCCGAGCGCCAGCACCGCAGACGCCGCTCCTGCCTCACCTTGGCTGTGTAGCGCGCCCAGCACCCGACTGCACGTCCGGAGAGAGTCCTGAGACCTGCCCAACGCTCACCCGCAGTCCCTGCCGGCCGCCCACACCCTGGGGCGGCCCCGAGCAGTCGAGTCGGCAGGATCCGGCCGCTCCTCATCCCTGCGAGGTCCACCCGGAGCCGCTGCTCGCGCTGGGGCCGGGACGACGTTTCACCGACCGCGTCTGCAGCGGGTGCCGCTGATCCGCCCGCCGCACCTGCAGACCTTGCCCCAGCCCAGCCCCTCGGCATCCCCCTCCCCGCCCCGCAGCCGCCCCAGCCCCAGCCCCAGCCCCGCCTCGCCTTTCCGGCCCCGGTTTCTCCCGCTCCTGGTCCCCTCTGCCTCCAGCGATGCCAACCACCGGCTCCACCACCTCCTGCCCCGCGCAGTGCCCCCGAACCCGCCCCTTTCCCTGCAGTCCCCCCTCGTCCCCTCTGGCGCCCCCGCCCGGGCAGGTGGAGAAAGGCCGCCAGCCCGGAGCAGAGACTAAGCGGGGACTGAGCGGAGGGTGCGGGATCCTTCCAGGGCCCGTGTGGCGGTGCTGGAAGAAGAGGCGCGGGGAGAAGGCGGCGTCTCCAGACGAATCCGCTCCTCCCGTTGAGAAACTTCGATGTGGCCACCCGCTTTCTTGGCGCTGGGCGGCAAGAATTCCGGAATTCCGGCCAGATCCCCAGGGAGCAGAGACCGAGTTGGCCCCTTCATCCTCCCGAGGCCCTGCGGGGAGGGGGGGGGCAGCAATCTCCAACCCCCCAGCCTATGGGGCACACCCTGCTCTGGTCTTGATTGCTGGGAACACCTGAGGTAAAGAGGCCCATGCGGCTTAGTATAGAAAGATCTATTTGCACACGGGGCTGGGGTGGGGGGCGTGGTCCCCAGATGCAAAAAAGTGGGGAGAGATACCTGTGAGGTTAAGGGGCCCATGTGGCTTAGCATAGAAAGATCTATAGTGACATTTGTACATGCGGTGGGGGTGGGGGCGCAGTAACAAGATGTACAAAAAGCGGGGAGAGATACATATGCCACACCAGAAACTTAACAGTGATGACCTCGGGAAAGGGAAAAGGAATGGGACATAGGGATAGAGGAACATTTTATTTTTCAATCCATGCTTTTCCTGCGCTGTTTGATTTCTTTCCTCAATGCACTTGTGTGCAAGTCTGGGGGGACTCAGGAAAGCAAACATGGGTGCCCCAGACTTATCCCTGCCCTTGTAGTCCTTTCTGTGCAGAAGCAGGCAGAGGGGTCCTGTACTCCTCTGCCCCGCCCCCTCGTCCTTTCCCACTGATTTTTAAAGCGCTGTCTTCTCTTCTGTCCTTCCAGTGGCACCTGTTCAGGTTACTGATGCAGGGGTCTCATAGGCCCTGGGAGGGTCTGGGACTCCTGAGGGCAGGATTCTGATCCTCTTTCCAGAATGCTGCAGATCAAAAGCCAACTCTTGGGAAATCAGAAACCTCACAAGGAAAGTCTCAGAGTCCAGCTGCAACCCCTTCTCCAAGCCGGCAGTGCCTGGCAGTCCCCCCACCTCTTCCCATCCTGCCCACAGGGCCCAGGCAGGTCCTGCTCCCACCCTCACTGTCTCTGGCCAACATCAGAAAGGAAGCCTGACTTTCTTATTTGTCACCAACATTCCTCCTTACCAGAGAACTCCAGAGGACGTCCTGAGCCCCAGTGCATTAAAACACACACAAAAAATATTAAACAAAAATAAACAGTAGAGAACGATCCAGAAAAAAATTATAAATCCTTCATTCACTCCCACCCCCCATCCCTCCCCCACAAGCCTGGAGACACTAGAGAAACATGAACCGAGCCTAAGGGGGTTGGAAGTCAATTTGAAGAGCTCTCCGCAGCTAGAGAGAGCTTCTTCCAGCTCCCTGGGGCTGGAGATGCAGGCGGGCAGCCCACTGGTTTTCTCAGCCAGCTTCAATTACCACAGTGGGGAAACACCCCTGGGAAAACTGGCCAAGCTAAAAAATAACAGAATTGTTGGTTCTGATAGGCCGGACTGCAGCAACTTCATAGAATTATTTTGTTTCTGGAAATGAACTGTATTCATAATTACCCAGTTCTTCATTTCATTTGGCTAGTGTAAACCTGGCTTTAAGAAACAGTCATAAAATAAACTCTCACTGGGTTATAGCCTCCTAAAGTGACAGGGGTGTTTTCTTCTATTTTGTGAAGCCCCAATGTGACCAGAGAATAAATGCACTTTAACTGTGTTTAATATCTGAGTTGACTGAGAATGGTAACATGTCTTATTATTTCTGGCTGATGAACCAGAGACTTCTTCACCCTCCACTCCTCTGATCAGGGAATACAAATAAAAATTTTCTCCCAAAATATGTCCTCCAACTTTTGCTCTCTGTCCTCTTTAAAAGCTCATAAATTCCAACTGTCATTCCACTTCCCCGTCAT
Source organism: Nomascus leucogenys (assembly GCF_006542625.1). Classification (NCBI taxonomy): domain Eukaryota; kingdom Metazoa; phylum Chordata; class Mammalia; order Primates; family Hylobatidae; genus Nomascus; species Nomascus leucogenys. The sequence goes on along the minus strand of NC_044390.1, from coordinate 94,604,072 downwards.
TCCTCTTAACTGAGAATAGTGTGCTCTCAGCTGCAGAGGCAAATGAAGGCCCTGGACTAGAATTTCGTCGACTGAATAAACAAAGCTATAGCAGCCTGGCTGATATTAGGAGTGAGGGAGTGGGTGGGACAAGCACCATTCCCTTCTGCCTTCCCTCCTCACACCTCCCCATTCTATACCACTATTGAGTAATTCTTAAACACGCACAGATGTCTTTTTTTCTTTTTCACATGTTGAAGATAGTGGCTGCTGCATCACACTATGCTATGTCCCTGAGTGACGTTGTGGAGCAGAGGCCCTCTGTATGCCAACAATGGACATAAGGCAGTAAAAGGAAAAAAAACAAAATGAAAACACTTTTTTTCATTTGCTTTAACCCACTGAAGTTTGGGGAGAGAATATTTGTTATTATAATATAATGCACCAGGGATTTGGTGTGTCTATAATATATAAACTGATACACTTCAGGACTCAGATTTCATTATACTCACTTACCTACCTTGGCTTCCTGAAGATTATCTAGGATTTCCTGTAAGTTGATTACTAAATATTGGAGTAATATACTTCTCATTTCAATGGAGTAGTCATACTTGAATAAGTAGTTTCTGGGTGATTATTATAAGTAAGCACTGGGTGAGGTACATGTAATAAAGGAGGTCAGGGACCTGCACACATAGCTGGGATACATTTCAGACAAGGGCACAGACTGGAAGCTGTCAGAGTCCAGAGAAGAGAAGGGTGGCCATATCTCCTCCCACCTAGTGCTCTTATTGACTCTGGTTATATTTCCATTCCTTAAACAAGCCAAGTTCAATTCCATCTCATGGCCTTTGCACTTGTTGTTCTGCGTTTCAGGAATGCTGTTCTTATCATCTTCCCTTTAGTTTAGATGTGACCGTCACAGTGAGGTCTCCCCTGACCATCTTATGCAATGAAGGGCAAGGACATTATCTTACTTCCTGCTACATCCCCAGAATCTGGCATGTTCATGGCACATATCAGACACATAATAAATATTACTGAAATGATGAAAAAAAGTTTATTTTTGAAAGTAATTTTTCATTCAAAGCTTCAGTGATGGGAAGGTTTTAATGGTGGAAACAAGGAAGATAAGAAAATGGTGATGCATAGCAAATTTATGGAAAATGGAAAAAAACCCTGAGAGATCACAGAAGTAAAAATTGTTGCACCCAGTCAATCAATGAACCATCAGGCAAAGAAATAATCAGATTTCCCAAATATCAAAACCTTTGCCATTGGTCTGCAAGCATACAGAAGAGAAAACGCTCAGCTTTCTAAAGTTTAGTGCTGTTGAGCTCATTAGAAATTGAATTTTGAATTTATAATAAGAATTAATGCAATTCCAATGCCTGTCATGTGAAGTATGACACAGCTCTTAATTTTTAATATTATTCTGCCTTTTAGCTGTCTCTCCTGGAGGAACACACAGGCATTTAAGACATGGCATTATTTATGAATATTTAACTACATGGCTAGTTACAGAAGAAGGAAAGACACCAATGATTTTTGCATGTTATACTAGATATAATAAAGAACCCCAAAGATGTCCACATTCTAATCACTAGAACCAGTGAACATGTTAACCAGTATGGCAAAGGGGACTTTGTCATTGTGATCAAGTAAAGAATCTTGAGCTGTGGAGATGATTCTGAATTATCTGAGTGGACCCAATGTAATCACAAATGTCATTATAAGAAGGAGCCAGAAGGATCAGAGCCAGTGAAGATACCAGCACAGAAGCAGAGGTAAGAGAGATGCAAGTGATGGCTTTAAAGATGGAAGGGAGAGATGGGTCAAGAAGTAGGGGCAGCCTCCAGAAGCTGGAAGAAGTAAGAAAATGGAATGTCCCCTGTGGCCTCCAGAAGGGCACAGTTCTTCTAATACCTTGATTTTAGTCTGGTGAGCTGCATTTTGCACTTCTGACATTCAGAACTCTACAATCATGAATTTGCATTGTTTTAAGCCACAAAGTTTATAATTATTTGTTACAGCAGCAAGAGGAAACTAACACACCTGTGAGTAGTCATTTCCCCTGATGTGGTTTGGCTCTCTGTTCCCCCACCCCCAAATCTCATGTTGAATTATAATCTCCAATGTTGGAGGAAGGACCTGGTGGGAGGTAATTGGATCATGGCGGTAGAGTTCCTCCTTGCTGTTCTCACAATAATGAGTGAGTTCTCATGAAATCTGGTTGTTTAAAAGTGTGCAGCACTTCCCCCTTCTCTCTCTCTTCCTCCTGCTCCAGACATGCAGGACGTGCCTGGTTCCCCTTCGTCTTCGGCCATGATTGTAAGTTTCCTGAGGCCTCCCCAGCTGTGCTTCCTTTACAACCTGCAGAACCATGAACCAATTAAACCTCTTTAATTTATAAATTACCCAGTCTCAGATAGTTCTTTATGCAATGCAAGAACAGATGAATATCCCCTCCACCCCTCATCTCAGGCTCAGGTCGCTAAAGAACCTACACAGCTAGACCCATGGCTTCTTGCACCTCCTTAATATTGAGTGATGGTTGATTTTTTTTAAAAATGAGATACAAAAAAGTCTGCCAAAATTGTATCACTTTTGCACTTGGAATGATGTAATGACTTTTTTTGTAATTTATATGTTGAATAGCTCTCCCCTGTAATTGAATCACAGTGGGAACATGAGTTCTCTATTAATAAACAGTGCCTCTGGTGTCATGGATTGGCATTTACTTCTGAAAATGAAGAGAAAGAAAGAATGGCTCAGATTTCCTCATCTGAAGATGAGGTTCTAAGCCAAAGTTGCATGCAAATTGAAGTGACTGGTACTGAATTCAGCAATTATTAAGATTTTGTTCCTTATGAAGAAATATTTGATTATTTTTTGTCTATTTGCCACTGATTTAAATGGATTAAAAGCTATGATACCTCCTGGGGTGGCCCTCCTTCAATATACTTTCAATACACAGTGGTTCACTTTAGAATAATTCTTAAAGAGGCCCAGGAGGATGTGCTTTGGTCTTTGTGATGAAGATCACTTCCCAGTACAGTTCAAAACAATAGGCCAGGCAAGGTGGCTTAAGCCTGTAATCCCAGCACTTTGGGAGGTTGAGGCAGGCAGACCACCTGAGGTCAGGAGTTCAAGACCAGCCTTGCCAACATGATGAAACCCCCGTCTGTACTAAAAATACAAAAATTAGCCGGGAGTGATGGCGGGAGCCTGTAATCCCAGCTACTTGGGAGGCTGAGGCACAAGAATTGATGGAACCTGGGAGGCAGAGTTTGCTGCAAGCCGAGATTACGCCACTGCACTCTAGTCTGGGTGACAAAGTGAGTCTCCATCTCAAACAAAAACAAAAACAAAAACAATAAAGCACAGGCAACTGGATTAAGAACATGGTTGATGAGTGGATGCATTGGTATTCTTTGTCCACCTTCCCTGTACAAAATGCATTGAAGGTACATAACTTATTAGATGGAAGGTAATACCGTTGTATCAGTTAAGTTGAATCAGCAGAGCAGCTATGAATATTATAGAATAAAATAATTATTATAGGTATAGTCTTTTACAATGGTGAGTGAAGCAAAAAAATAAGGGAATGGAATAGGTCATTGGAAGATCAGAGAAAGTTCACTAGCAAGGCCTCTGGAATGATTGGGCTGTGCACTGGGACAAAGGAACTTCCAGGTGGATGTGTTGGAGGCTGGGGGGTCATCCAGGAAGCCACACACACCCAGCTGCTGGAGTGAGACAAGGAAGAGGAGGTGGTGGAAACACCTGAAGAACGGCCACTTCTCTGCAGTGACTTCTGCAGGTGTGCAGCTCAGCTGCCAGTGCTGAGTCTGGGGCTGTTGGTCAGTGGGGCTGGCCATGGGGTGGAGACCTAAGTATGCATTTCATGGTGAGGTCAGGCTGGAACCCACTGCCACTTCTCTGTGTGTCTGTCATGTCTTCTAGCCATAATGAACTTTAGAGACCAGTAGGCTGATCCTTCCTTTCTGTTTCACTCATCGTGCCTGGATTCCTCTTCTGGCCAATTCCAACCTGGGAATTACAGGGAAGGGGGTTCCAGGAAGATGATCACAAATTAATCAAGCTGACAATGTACAAATAGCCACTGTCATCATATAATCAAAGTTTAGACACATGACATTTCAGTAAAATGTGAAGCCCCTCTAATGGAATAATGTGGAGGGAGATGCTGCCTTTTAAATGAAATAAGGTAAACATGTAATGGAGGATGAAATTATGGCATCGTATGCAGCTGTATTTTAGCTGAATTCCCAGGATGCTCTTGAAGAGTAAGATGGAGTTTAGAGACACCTGATCAATTTCAGGAGCACAATGTCAAGAAAACAGCAAAGCAAGTACACCAACCAGGCTGCACAAATAATCACAATGAGTGAAGGATGTGCTTAGGTGCTGCATGTCAGCTAAAGACCTTGCTTTCCATCAGGAGCTATCTCAGATAAATGCAGAAAACTGTGCCCAGACGCCTCGCTCCTGGAGCTCTCTATCTTTGTGAGACAGCTGGCATTGCAAGAATGTGAATCTCAGGGGGAAAAAATAAAAAAATAATAAGAAATATTTGATTTTGTTGCCAACTGCCAAGAATTCAGAGTCAGGGAAGAAAACAGTAGAAATTTTATCTGTGCACTGACCTGAGGGAAAGGCCACAGCCTTCTGACAGATGGGCCATTTTAGCTTGTAAATAAGCACCAGGGTTGTTCTGTGTTTTAAAATACCATCAAGAGCTGTAACATGGGGTCGCGTGTGAGATTTCATGGGTCAGATGATATGGAAAATCATTAGAGGTCAGAAGTGGTCAGACTCTTTGGTTCAAAAAGAACTGGGGGTGATTGCAGAAAAGTAACAACAATGAAAAGCCAGGACATAGCCAAATACGACACTCACAGTTGTTGCTAAAAGTTCAAAAGGCAGTAATTGAGTTCAGGATAAAATAGGCTTCATTTTGTTGTAATAATGTTAAAAAACAACCACAGGAAGGATTTGCTCTTACTTCTATGTTTTTATTAGCTGTAGAACATGGGGAGAGATACCTAAACTCTTTTTTTTTTTTTTTTTTTTTTTTTGAGACAGAGTCTTGCTGTCGTCCAGGCTGGAGTGCAGTGATGTGATCTCTGCTCACTGCAACTTCCGCCTCCCGAGTTCAAGCGATTCTCCTGCCTCAGCCTCCCAAGTAGCTGGCATTATAGGCACCCACCACCACGCCTGGCTCATTTTTATATTTTTAGTAGAGATGGGGTTTCACCATGTTGGCCAGGCTGGTCTTGAACTCCTGGCCTCAAGTGATCCGCCCACCTTGGCCTCCCAAAGTGGCGGAATTACAGGCATGAGCCACGAGATAACTAAAATCTTTAAGCCTCATTTACTTCAGCTCTAAGACAGGAATACTACTATTACTATTTCATAAGGTAGACGTGAGCATGAAAGGAAATGATGATGCAAAGTGCATTAAAGAGTATGTGGCACAGAGTAAATGCTTATTAAATCTTGGAAAATACTATTATTATTTGTCTGAGCATTGTTCAGGCAAATTCATGATGATTTGAGTATAAACTCCATAGCAGCGTTATAATTTTACTTAGATGTCAGAGTGGGTCTTTTATGTTTTATACAAGGTGTATTAATTTAAGTTCTCCCTAGAAGTGGCAGCCAAGAAGGGATTTGAACTACCAGAGATCTACTGGGAGAAACATCTATGAAGGATAAATGGAAGGGACCTGAGAAAGTGCAGAGACTCTTCAGAATGTGATGCAGGGCTGACTCCTATGAAAGGTGGGGAGGCAGGCCAGGGGACTGGACAGAAAGCAACTCAGCAAAAAGGACAGGGAATCCTCAAGCCGAAGTCCCTGCAAAAGAAGTCTGTAGCTTGTAGAAAGGGGCCTGCCTTAGCACTGGGGCCATTGTCAGTCATGATCTAAGGGCAGGTCCAGGAAGCATGGTCTCTGCAGCTATGAGGGGGTGGCCTTCAATCAAGGAGGTGCTCACGGCCGCACAGCTGAGCAGGGCATTTCCAGGCCTTCACGGCTCACCGGCTGTGCCACATGGGTCCACCTCTCCATGCACGTCCAGGAAACAGCTCCTCCGTGGCTCTGGTAGGACTCTCCTACAGAGGGGAGTGGGACAACCACATCCCGCGTTCCTGCAGTTGGCCTCAGGGTCAGATGAGTTCTCATCCTCTCACCCCCCACCATGTATGCTAACTGCCCCTCACCCTTAGTGCTCTTCCCAGATCTTGGCAGCCCACCTGGTGGCAGGACTTGAACCTTCCTTCTGGAAGCCTCAGAGTTACTGCACATTTTCATTCCCAGCTAAAGTGGGACAAGGGAGAAGTAAGAGGCAACTCAGATGCACCACTGGGTCCCACACAGACTTCTCCCTATGCTTGTCTGTAAAAGCAGCCTCACCTCTTTCTGCCAATCAGGGTCAGTGACGCTACTGTGATGGCAAAATTTCTTAACTCCAGGTCCCTGGACACAAAGGACCCAACGTGCTCTGGTGGCATCTTCCCTTGTAGTCCTTGAGACTCTCCCTGTGTTTCCTGGGGGAACAATTCATGGGAACAAGCTGCAGGTGAGGCACTGACACAAACATGCCAGCTCCACAAGGGCTGAGTCCACATGCCGCAATCACCCATCAGTGCCCTCAGACCCGCTCAAGCTCAGATCCAGATGTATGTTTTACTCCTTACAAAGGACAGAGGCTGGGCCCTTCAGAGCTGAACACTAGTTCTGACAGAAGCCAACCACCATGAACACTTCTGGACACATGGCCACTTGTTTCTGCTGGTCAGGGATTCTGTCTACCGGGGCCCAATACAAGCTCCTTCTTTAAAAATGGACAGGATGCTGCTTGGGTGGTGTGGACTTGCTCCAGAACCCCAGGGGCCTGTGTTGTGACTCTGCTGTGGGAACTTCCCCAACGAGCACCTCCAACACTACAGAGTCCAGCTGGTGGTTTGGCTCAAGCATTAGGGCTGATGGCACCAACCCCTGTGCTAACTGCGGTGTTCTTTCCTGTTGTCTGCACCCCTCCAAGCTGGCAGCCGTGCACATCACATGGTATGCGGGCTGCTGCAGTATTGGGTGTAAAACCTGAAGAAGCCCACCAGACACTGCGCTTCCTTCCTTGTGGTATTGGATACAGCAAGTTGCTGTTCAGGTCAGAGGGGACGTCTTGCAGGCCTGTGACCACTAAGCCCTGAGTCCTCGCACTCTCTGGTGCACAGGGGCCTTCCTAAGGTCTTCACTACACTCATCCTGTGTTACTCAATTTGTTCAACCAGAACGATGTCATCAATGCAAAGAAGTCATGTGATATTCAGTGGGATGCACAGGAAGGCAAGAGGTCTGTGGACTCTGGGGAGTGTGGGCCTGGCTCCAAGACAAGAATGTAAGTGGGCATTGTTGTCCATCCCACATGGATGCGAAGATTGTGTGTGTGTATGTGTGTGTGTGTGTGGTTGTGTGTGTGTTCTGAGAGCCATGCCGAATCTACTGAATCGTGTAAGTTGCAGTTGAAATGGGAGGCCAAAGCTTCAGAGTGTGTGCCTGGCAGTAGACTCCCCGCATCTGTGGGCATTTGTATCTTTAACTTTCTGTCTCGTCAAATTGCTCCTCGAAGTGCTTGTACCATTTGGCAAATTGCACTCAAGGTTACAAGGCTTTTCAATGTTCTGAAATGGGAGGATTTTCCAGCAGTTTGTCCTTGTATATCTTAGCGTAGGGTGACATACTGCTGGCTTGGTTTTATAGATCTGCAATTCATGTTTTGTTTTTCAGAGAAACACTCATCTTTATGGCTCACCATTTAATTTCCCTGCCGTCAAGAGGCAGAATTAAGTTATTCCTCTTTTTAAAAGAATGATATAAGTAGGGAATAATGAATGCAAAATGCTGTAGTTAAACATCAGCAGATAGGCTGATGGATAGGCTGTCACTTAGATGATGCTATAAATGGAAAGAAAGTGATATTTAATCATTTGCAAAAAAATAAAAACAGTGGTGATGGATTTGGTGTACTTTGAGTAACTCACTACAGCAAATTGTTATGTTCCAGTTAATAAAGAGAATAAAAATGGCAAAGCAGAGAAAGTCTTTGCTTTCGAGAGCAGGCCAGGTCTCCCGAGCTGTTTAAACACATAAATATTTGCTGATTCACTGTTATGGGCCAAATTGTGTCTTCCTAAATTTCCTAAGCTGAAATCCTAACACCAAGTACCTCGGCATGGGACTATATTTGCAAACAGGGCCTATAATCAGGTAATTAAGGTAAAACTAGTATAGGGTTGGTCTACATATAAGAAGAGGAGAGTAGGGTGCAGACTCACACAGACAGAGGGACAGTCAGGCAATGACATAGGGAGAAGACAGCATCTGCGAGCTGTAGAACAATCAATCCCACTGACACCTCGATTTTGGAATTGTAGCCTCAAAAACCAGAAAAAAAAACTTTCCATTGTATCAGCCAGTTGGTCTGTGGAACTTTGTTATGGCAGCTGGAGCAGGACAACACATTAGCATTAGTCAGACTGGAGCCTCTTGTATCCAGGTGGCAAATTGGTAACTCGTGAACCTATTTTGATAGGCCTGCCCAGTGTTGTTATTGCTGTTGTTTTGTTTTGTTTTAAATTTGGACTAACATTACAAAATCAGAGGTGGATGTGGTGGTTCATGCCTGTAACCCCAATGCTTTGGGAGGCTGGGATGGGAGGATCATTTGTGGTTAGGAATTCAAGACCAGCCTGGACAACATAGCAAGACCCTGTCTCTAAAAAAAAAAAAAAAAGCCAGGTGTGTGGTGGTGTGCACGTGTAGTCCCAGCTGCTGGGGAGGCTGAGGTGGGAAGATCACTTGAGCTAAGGAGGTTGAGGCTGCAGTGAGCTATGATTGCGCCACTGCACTCTAGCCTGAGTGACAGAGAGAGATTGAGAGACCCTGTCTCAAAAAAAAAAAAAAATCAGGAGATTTGAAATAAAAGATAAAAGTACAGATTTCAGGCTACACTTGAAAAATGAGAAGATCTGTCATATGGGGCAAGGCTTTGTGAATGGCCATGACTCCTGAAGTTGACATGTACTACTGTCTCCCTGACAAAGGAGTTGGGTGTTAGTTGGCATGTATCACTGAGTATGCAGTGGCTTTATTTTTTATTTATTATTATTATTATTATTATTTTTAGATGGAGTCTCGCTTTGTCACCAGGCTGGAGTGCAGTGGCAAGATCTCGGCTCACTGCAACCTCCGACTCCCTGGTTCAAGCCATTCTCCTGCCTCAGCCTCCCGAATAGCTGAGATTACAGGCATGCGCCAGCACGCCCAGCTAATTTTTGTATTTTTTTTCGTAGAGGCGGGGTTTCACCATGTTGGCCAGGGTGGTCTGGATCTCCTGACCTCGTGATCCACCCGCTTCGGCCTCCCAAAATGCTGGGATTACAGGTTTGAGCCACTGCGCCCAGCTGGCTTTTTTAATTTATAGGATAGGTGTGTTTTTATCTCACCAATTATTAGCTATGTGTCCTTAAACAAATTACTTAAACTCCTTGTGCCTCAAAGTTTCTCATCTTTGAAACAGGAAAAATATTGTACAAATGTGTACCATTCTTTTGTGGCTGCCAAAACAACTTGCCCCAAACTTGGTGGCTTAAAACAAGAGTAGTTCCCCATGGACTACTGTGCAGCCATTAAAAGAATGAGATCATGTCTTCTGCAGAGACATGTGTGGAGCTGAAGGCCATTATCCTTAGCAAACTAACACAGGAACAGAAAACCAAATACTGCATGTTTTCACATATAAGTGGGAGCTAAATGATGAGAACACATGGACCCACATAGAGCGGAACGACACACACTGGGGCCTATTGAAAGGTGGAGGGTGAGAGGGGAGAGGGGATCAGGAAAAATAGCTAATGGATACTAGGCTTAATACCTGGATGATGAAATAGTCTGTATAACAAAGCCTGTGACACAAGTTTACCTGTATAACGAACCTGCCCATGAACCCCTGAACTTAAAATAAAAGTTTTTAAAACACACAAACACACACAAACCCAACAGTAATTCTTTCTCTCCCAGTTCTGGAGTCCAGAAGTTCAACCTCAGCTTCACTGCACTGAAATTAGGGTGTAACCAGGACCACGCTCCCTCTGAAGGCTCTGGGGGAGAATCCGCTCTTCACTCCTCCCTCTGCCAGCGTGTGGGCATTCCTTGGCTTGTGGCCACATCACTCCAATCTGCCTCAGAGGCTGCATGGCCTCCACCTCTTCTACACATCAATCTCCCTCTGTCCCTTTCTTGTAAGCAGGCATGTGATGTCTCCTAGGGCCTGTGTTAGTTTCCTGAGGCTGCCGTACAAATTACCACACACTTGGTGGCTTAAGACAAACTAAATCTATTTTCAGAAGTCTAGAGGTCAGAAGTCCAAACTCAAAATGTCCACAGGGCCACATTTCTGCCAGAGGCTCTAGGGAAAGGTCCTTCCTTGCCTTTTCTGGTTTCTGTCAAAATTCTCTGTGGCTGCACCTCTCCAATCTCTGTCTCCACCTTCTCAGGGCCTTCTCCTCTTATAATAAGGACACTTACTGAATTTAGTGTCCACCTAAATAATCCCCAGATCAGCGCCATCTCGAGATCCTTCACTTAATTACATCTGCAAAGACCCAATTTCCAAAGAAGGGCACGGGCACATTCACAGAGTCCTGGGATTAGGATATGCAGATGGATCCTTTAAAGCCATTATCAGCCTATTGCATTACCTGGTAGGGTTGGGTAGATTACACTATTTCACATATGCACACGCGATTACACTATTATACTATTTCATATATGTACAGTGAGCACAACAGTGTCTGGCACAGTGTGGTTCCTAAGTATTCACTGAATATATATTGTTATCATGCACATCTGTCCCAAAAGTGGACAGAAAATAGACAGAGTGATATTGCTTTAAGGTAAATGAGAAAGCACATTTTTCCATAACACAGGATAATACTTTTATAAGATTAATATGCAAACAAAAGTTTTCATGTTGAAAGAAACAATTTAAAACACTTATGGGAAATGAAACTTAGGGCTGGGTGCAGTGGCTCATGCCTGTAATCTCAGCACTGTGGGAGGTCTAGGCGGGCAAATCACCTGAGGTCAGGAGTTCAAGACCACCCTGGCCAATGTGGCAAAACCTCGTCTCTACTAAAAAATACAAAAATTAGCTGGGTGTGGCGGTGCATGCCTGTAATCACAGCCACTCAGGAGGCTGAAGCACAAGAATCACTGAAACCCGGGAGGCAGAGGTTGGAATGAGCCGAGATCATACCACTGCACTCCAGCCTGGGCGACAGAGCGAGACTCCATCTCCAAAAAAAAAAAAAAAAAAAAAGAAAGAAAGAAATGAACCTTGGTACCACTGTGACACACAGAAAAAAGAAGTGCTGAAAAATGTAATCAACAGATAAAAGTGCTTAGATTTTAACAGAATTTCTATCTAACTGCAAACCTGCCGAGTCTTTCGTCTGTGGAAATGTACTTGTGTGTTACACCTGTGTATCTGTCTCTCTCTGTGAGGGTATCTGCTGGTCCTTTGAGGTGTCTGAGTCCCCTGCAACCCCCACCTGCCACTGGGCAGTGTCAGAAGCAGCCCAATATGATCTAAAAAGAACTGACTCAGATCTAGGGAAAAAGGGCTGTTTCAGAGGGAGATGTAGCCAGGGATTGGAAGGCAGAAAGCTGGAGTCGATGGCGGCTCTTCCATCTCGCATCAGTTGTATGAATTTACTGAGATAAAAGACTCTGATATCTCCTCTGTGGAAGAGATTCAGAAAATGGAGGTTTTGTTGCAGGTTCAGCAAGATTAAATGAAGTAAAAAATAAAAAGCAACCCAGCCCTGTAAACTTTGTTCTTTTTAAAAAAATTACTGCATATTGACAAATCGTTATTGTATGTATTTATGGGACACAAAGCGATGTTATTATTTATTTATTTATTTATTTGAGGTGGAGTCTCACTCTGTCACCCAGCCTGGAATGCAGTGTCGTGATCTCGGCTCACTGTGACCTCTGTCTCCCAGGTTCAAGCAATTCTCTTGCCTCAGCCTCCGCAGTAGCTGGGATTACAGGCACGTGACACCATGCCCGGCTAAATTTTGTATTTTTTAGTAGAGATGGGGTTTCACCATGTTGTCTAGGCTGGTCTTGAACTCCTGACCTCAAGGGATCCACCTGCCTTGGCCTCCCAAAGTGCTGGGATTACAGGCGTGAGCCACCGCACCTGGCCGGATGTTGTAATATATGTATACAATATGGAATGATGGAATGGAGCTGATTAACATATTCATCAGCTCAAATACTTATCTTTAATTCTGAAGATTCTGTCTAACTGAAACTTTATGCCCTTTGACTCTCTCCCTAGTCTGTCTCCCACTCCCTGCCAGTCTTTTGGCTACATTCTGTTTTCCTTTTAGGAGTTCAGCAGTAGCCAAATTATAGAATCGACTTATATGTCCATCAGCAGATGAATATTTAAGAAACTGGTATGTATGCACAATGTAATACTATTCAGCCTTTAAAAAGAGGGCAATTCTGTCACTTGTGACATGGGTGAACCTAGAGGACATTATACTGAGTGAAATAAACTAGGGACAGGAAAACAAATACCGCGGGTTCTCATTTATCTGTGAAATCTAAAGTAAGCGTTGTTCTTCTTAATGGTTTCTTCCCTCAGCAGAAATCGACCCTAAAGACTTGGAAGAGACTTGAATCCAAATGCAGAACGTTGCTTTTGGTTTTAATTTCTTCCTCATTTATGAAGGCAAAACTGATGTTTTAAAACTGAAAACGCCCAATTAGGTAAATGAATATAGATCTTCAAAGAGAATCGCATGCCGTATTTTGTTTTTTTTTTCCCCCAGAAATCTCTTTGGCTTCTAATTTTACCTGCATCAAAGGCAACAATAAATTAAGCAGTAGCTTTGACAAAGGCCCAGACCACAAGAGAGTAAGCCTTCAGTAAACAATCTTCTCAAAAAGATAAACCAGGAGTTCTGTTTAGGAGTAAGGACCAAGAGTCTGATGAGGGACTTTTCCCCGTCTGAGTTGAACCAGAGGAGGGGTGTTTTTCCATGGTACCTTTTTCATAATCATGCATAAAATCAAAGCCTGTCTTGTAAAGGGAGTGGAGTTCCGACCAATACAAATGCATATCTCTGTGTGACTATAATTTACGTTTTGGCAGATGCTGTGTGGATGTTAACGAAGGAGATTTAGGGGCTGTGTGTTGGCCCCTGGTCTCCATTTGGCAATTCTTAGACACTGGATGATTCCTATGAGTAGGTGGTGTGGTAAGGAATTTAACCATTTAATCTCCCCAGAAAGAGGTCTGACCTTGGTCCTCAGCTTCAGGAAGGTGATTTATGTCATGCCTGATAGGAGTGTCTTCATTCAGGGTAGCAACTAGACATACTGCTTAGGGTGGAGTTGCCACACTTGAAAGTCCTGGGGTTGGGGCTGAGTGAGACAGAAAGACTAGCCATGTGATTTAGGGTGGTGCTTTGGGTCATAAGCTGTTGGGCAACGTGGAGATTGAGTTCAATCAATCATGATGAAGCCCCAGTAAAAACCCTGAATACTGAGGCTCAGGTGCCCTTACCTAGTTGGCCATACTTGTGAATATTGTCACACTTGATAGCAGGAGGGTAACATGTCCTGACTGCACAGGAAGGCACAGTGGAAGCTTTCTGGGAACCCTTCCAGACTTCATTCTACACACTTCTTCTTTACCTGATTTTGATTCTTATTCTTTCCCTTTAATAAATGGTAACTGTGAGTCGAAGAGCTTCAGTGAGCTTCTAATCCTTCAAGCAAATTATTGAATCTGGGGATGGTTTTGAAAACTCCCCAAACTTACAGTTGATGTCAGAAGATAGGATGATCCCAGGCGGGACTGTGATGCCCTATAACTTGATTTCTGGCTCAAAACTTTGCCATTTGCTAAACTCTGTGCATAGGCCAAGTGGTAGATGTGGCTGTCTGGTTTCTTCTTAGCATAGGCTACATCTGGATTTCCAAGTATAATTATGAGTTAGTGATTATGTTACCTGCTGATCAGCACCTCAGATTTTGAAGGACCTCCCTTGCTGCGAGAGTCACACTGAGAACACGGAGTCTCTGAGCAGCGTTTCGGGGAGCTGTGTCTGCCTTGGGTCATGCAGCTGGGGGTGCTGCTATTATTTTTCTTCTTGAAGGTAGAAAGTGGCCTGCTGTTGGCTACTCTTTTACTTACACATAGCAGGAGACCCAGGTGTGCAGTGGAGGACTGTTTCTTGTGGCTCAAGAGAAGATCACCATTGTCAACTGTTGTGGGGAGAAGAGGGCTGGTTGTAATTTTCAGGTCTATAAGTAAAACAGTTATGAGGTTTTCTTTGGTGTTAATTTTGTCTGGCACAGGGAGGGATTGTAGGATGGCCTCTTTCTCTGTGAACTCCAGTGAAACCAGAGAACTTCATGAGGATGGGGAATATGGGATGGCGTGTTGATTTGGTCTCTTCTGTCATTAAACATCAATCCCTGGAAGACTCTTAAGTGGCAGTTCTGGGATTTTTCCTGGGAAGAGCTGACATAATTCTCTACTACAGGGGGCTTTAGGGAGCTGGGTAATGACTACCTCTCTGGGTATTTTTTCCACTGTGGGTAATAATTCTTCCTTATGATGGAAAGTGAATTTATTTTACATTTAAATGAAAACAAGTTATAATTCAACATTTGAAATTAAAGCATATTTATCACTAAGGTGGTTACATTTTTCATTGTGAATAGATGCCATTCAAGTTTAATTTGCCACTAAAACTGCAAGAAAAACATCTATTACCTGTTAATAATGGTTGTCTTTATTCTATTTGTTTTTTCTGGTGCTTTGGTGACAATAAAATAGAAGACAATCATGCACTGTGAAAAGGAGCTGAATTGGAAGGAACAGTGTTCATAAAAAGCATTTTTCCCCATGGGAGAATTGATTGAAGTTGTCATTCCATCAGTTGGAAAAAATTTCCTCTATTTGTGGTGTTGGCTGGCTTGGAGAAATAATATCTTTTCTGTACTATGATTCTTTTCTTCTTTTTTCCTTAAATAAGAGGCGAAGTAGTTATTTTCATTTGCATCTATAAGTCTTGGGACCTGTAGCTGAATGCAATCATTCCAATGATTGAAGTAGTATCTCATTTTAATACATTCTGTGCATTTGAAATCTTTTTTAAAAAATTACTTTACCTGTGCAATTTTAAAAGTAACACAAGGTACCATATGACCCGGCAACTGTATTTTTGGTAATTTATTCAAGGGAAGTAAATGCCTACATGCACACAGAAACCTATATATGAAAATCAATAGCAGCTTTATTCATAAGATTCAGAAACTGACAACAACCCAAATGTCTTCTATATTATGGAATACTATTCAATAATAAAAAGGAAATAATTATTGATGTACACCAAAAATGAGATAAATCTCTAGGTAATTATGTTGCATGTAAAAAACCAATCCAAAAGCTTCCATACTGCATTATGCTTTTTATATGACATTTTTGAAGTGGTTGTCAGGGGTTAAATGTGACCGTGTTGGAGAAGGTGGGCATGGCTGCAAAAGAGTGGCATCCTTTTATGGCAATTAAATTTTACTTGACTGTGGTGATGAGATTTTTCTTAACTATGGTGGTGAATACACAAATGTACACTTAAAAAATCTCATAGAACTAAATACACAAAGACACACAAATGAGTATATGTAAAACTGGCAAAATGTGAATAATGTCAATGAATTGTATCAATTTTCACTTCGTGGTGGTGGTATTTTACTATAATTATGCAAGATCATATCATAGGATTAAATTTGGTTAATGGTACATGGGGTCTCTCAACATTATTTCTTACAATATTATATGAGTCTATAATTATGCCCCCCCAAAAAAATATATATAGCTGCAAAATTGGGAAGCATGAAGTATAGAGAATTAATGTCAATGTTTTATTCTAACCCCATTCAGTATCTTTATTCCATTAATATATATCATACTTGTGTCTCGGAAATGTTATCTCCAGAATCCTTGTTATGAAAAATAATAACTTATCTTGTTGTTTAGAATGTGTTTAAAATTTTGTATTACATTACTTGAAGGCCAAACATCCTCATGGGTGCACCCGCTTACCTTGTAAATCTTCACGTGGTTCATTCCTCATGGTCCTCATTGAAATTGACAGCCTCTCTCCATTATAAAATGATTGCAGGATTTCGTGCCATAAAAAACCAAAAACGTAATGAGTAACCCATGTCCCAAACTATCTGAATGTGTTTCTTATGTTGTGCTGTTCTCACTACGTTCTTGAACATGGCAGTCGGCTATCTCCAGAGTGAGTGATCTAAGACAGAGAGTGGGCAAGAAAGAGCGGATGGAAGATGTGGTTCATACAACCTCATTTTGGAAGTGACACCCTATCATCACTTCTGCCTTTTACTATTGGTCACACAGACCACCTTTGGCACAAGGCAGGAAAGGACTACCCAAGAGGCTGTGAGCATGGGGGGCCACCTTGGAGGCTGGTGCCCATGAAGTCAAGCATATGAAAGTGGATGTGTAACCTCTCCATGCCACACAATAGGACTGCCAGTGTAAACAAGAAGGAGGATTTTTACAAACAATGATTTTCAGAAAATACTGTTAGTAAAAACATCTACCTTTTGTGTAAAGAAGGAATAGAAAATAAAAAACAATACATGTGTCTGCTTATCTTTACTAGAAAAAAAATATGCACAGGAAAATAAGTCAACCAAAATGAAATTGGTTACTTGGAAAAGGTGAGGCTGGAGTGGGCAGGTGGAATATGAGAGAGAGTGAGACAGTTTTATACTTTCTTGAATAAATTTTGACTTTTGGAAGTACAAAAAATTAATAAAGATGGGAGGGGGATAAAAACATTATAAAACTGAATCTAAAATTAGCAGACTATGTATTTTATATGAATGCTATAACAACACTGAAGGGAATCGACCAAAACAAAACTAATCAGTATAACTTACGAACACAGTGTTTCACTATCCACTCACAATCTTTAATAGGGTTAATAAGTTTGTTTCACGTTGCTGTTTTTGTTCTAATCTTCAGAGAACATTTTGGAGTGTTACAGAATTGAACAGAGGAGTGAATATTGTTGTTATCATTGGGAGTCCGGATTTTCACTATGGAAGGAAGAACACACCGATATGGACATGGGAAAGAACCCTGTGGTAATGCACTATAATTTGGATATTGCTATAAACTTGTAATTTCCAAATATACATGTATCTGCATGTATATAAGCACATGTGTAAGTATGTATGTAAAATATGTGTGAATGTTCATTTGTATGTATGTCTCTATAGATATAAATAGGTATATTGATACATATATTTCCTCACTCTGTCCACAAAAAGGCCTAAAAAGCAAAGCAATGTCAGTATCGATACTTACACTTTACACTCTGCATTTGGTCTCAAATATAATTCTCCTCTGAGAAGAATTACACTTCCTCAGAGAAGTTGCTTATTACAGGGCTGGGCCAGGGTAGGTATAAGATAAGCTCAGAATAACATGCTGTACCTGAACATAAGAAAGTGTTCTTTGTAGATTTTGGATATTAGCCCTTTGTCAGATGAGTGTAAATGACGAGTTAATGGGTGCAGCACACCAACACGGCACATGTATACATATGTAACAAACCTGCACGTTGTGCACATGTACCCTAGAACTTAAAGTATAATAATAAAAAAAAAGTGCTGGAAAAAGTGGTGGGTGCATGTCTCAAGAAAACAGGAACAAGCTTGAAGGGACTCTTACTGGCCAAATATAGGACAAAGAACTTAATCAGTCTAGATAGGATAGATAAATAAGATAAAGATAGACAGATGATAGATAATAGATAAGACAGATGATTAGATTGATATATAAGATTGACAGAAGATAGATAAGATAGATGATGATAGATTAGATAGATAGAAGATAGAGAACAGAATATAATGGAATGATGAATGGATGAATAGATAGATATGATAGATGATTAGATTGATAGATAAAATAGAAGACAGATAAGACAGATGATGATAGAATGATATAGATAGATTAGATTAGACCATAGAATAGAATAGAATAGAACAGAACAGAATAGAATAAGCCAGAAGCCACCATTGTCAGCAAACTAACACAGGAACAGGAAACCAAACACCACATGTTCTCATTCATAAGTGAGAGTTGACCAATGAGAACACATGGACACAGGGAGGGGAACATCACACACTGGGGCCTGTCAGGAGCTGGGGGCTATGGGAGGGAAAGCATTAGGACAAATACCTAATGCACACGGGGCTTAAAACCTAGATGACGGGTTGATGGGTGCCATAAACCACCATGGCACATGTATACCTGTGTAACACACCTGCACGTTCTGCACATGTGTCCCAGAACTTAAAGTAAAATAAAATATAAATTAAATAAAAAGAATAGATGGATGAATTGATGGATAGATAAGATAGATGATTAGATTGATAGATAGGAAGAAGATTTGAAAGATAAGATAATAGATAGATAGAGAGAGAGAGAGAGAGAGAAGGGGGCACTTTCTTCCAGCAGAATGCCAAAGGCCTTCTGATAAAAGTGCAGAAAGTGCTCAAGTTAGATAAGTAAGCATTTTGCAACCATCAGAGTAGCATCATATCAGGCAACAATGATCAATGTATGTGAAATTCAGGGAGAATTTTAATAAAGGGTATGATATTTGCCTGGTCATAAGGTGTCTCCTCACACATTTCTTATTACTTGGTAGCGGAATAGTGATAATAAGAAGAGAAATTGGAGAACACCCTCCTTGACCAGGTTATCAAAATTAACAGCTTCCCTTAGGTCCAGATGAGTATCCTATCTGAAGGACCCAGCACAGCCCATAGAGTATTCGAGCCAGCAGCACGTACCCTCAATTACATCTTGAGGGAAATCAGAAAAAAAACTCCAAAGAAGTGAACAGTTCAGTCATCTCAGTAACTCAGCTGTTTAAACCTTCCCATGTAGGCAACAGGAAAGACAAAGGCATGATAACTAAAAATGCTCAGGGGATAAGGCATTCCTGCCATGCAGAAGTTTGTCTCTCGCTTAAGAAAACATGCTGGTAGGGCATTGCAGGAAGACAGAAAGCAGCCCATTCGGGGTGATCTTACTGAACTTCCAGTTTACTTGCTTGTATTTGAGGATGTTCTATTTCTTTTCCTGTATTTCTCTTGTACTAGAGGATGTGATATCTTTGTTAATGCTTACATCAGTCATGAAAGAAATTGCAGAATATCTCTAGGATAACAAGTGAAATGTTAAAGACTATGCAATGATTCTTTATCAGTCTGGGAAACTAATAAAGGACCTGGAAGTTTTATTTTTAAACATCTACACTGAACTGCATTCATTGAAACTTAAAATATACTTTATCTTTCCAAGAGTTAAACATATTGAATAAAGTGAAAGATGCCCTGTGTATAAAAAGAAAAAATGAACAGCTTGGGTTTAATAGAACACACCACAAAATAAATTGATGATTCAAGGGAATTCTAGAGAGACTTCTCATTGCGGGTGGGGATGTTGGAAGGGAATTTGGAGAAAGTTTTGCACATTTTAGGAGTGGGAACAATAGGGTGGAGATAAATGGGGTAAGTGGAAAGATGAGAAAGGCAGGGCTAAGGAGAGAGAAGAAGAAGAACGTAGAATGTTGAGAATCACAAAATAAAAGTGGCAAACACAATGTTGACAGCTGAAGGAACTAAATTGAAGTCAAAACAAAATGCTGATGAAAATCAAGCCTGCCACTTAGGGTAACATTTGTGGGCATACAAGCTTGCACTCAGTGGCTACAATACATCATTTGACTTTCTGCCCAGATGGAGAAGACACAGTGGTCCTTCCTAAAGGGAGTAAGAGAAATTGGCAACACTAGGTTTCTGCCTAGAGGATCAAAATTCTTACCAAAGAAAGGAAGTGTGTGTGTGTTTGGGGGTGGGGGGGTCCTAATTTTATCTTTACTCTTCTCTGAGTTTTCTAAAAGGTCCACAGACTACTTTTGTATATGGTTCTCCCAGGATAGATTTTTTTTTCTTTTACAATATACTAAATTCTTTAAAACACCAGATATCTGAGGCAATGGAAGACCCTTGAGGAGTGGGTTCCTAATTAACTCGTTGGTGTGAATACTTCAGCCTCCTTGTGGTTGGTGGAGCTCTCAGCAGAAAGGTGATGAGTCCCTCTCATGGATGAGCTTTTGCTTAACAGTGCAGAGCTTTCCAGAACTCTCCCCAATAGTGATCATCCTAGGAATAAAGAAGAGAGGAACAGAGCACCCAGCTCCCCCACACTGAGTACACAGCACAGAGTGAGAAACAAACCCTTGTCCCAAAGCCACCTGAATATTGTGTTTGGTGCTGTGGCACCCCTGAGCCTATTTCACTGACAAAAGGTGAAAAGAAACCAAATGTGCTTCTGGTTTTATAAAGGAAGCAGCTTTCCTGGGAAGATGGCCAGGATGAATCCCCAGACCATTACAGTTAAACCTGCATTTATTGATCACCAGCTGTGTGCTCATAACTGCATTTTCACAAAGCTTCCAAAACAGTTCCCAGGGAACGATCTAAAAACGCCTCCCTGCATGAAGGATTCAAGAAGCTGCTGGGACACTCACTTTCGGGGCCCTGCCTCTGGGAGCCGGGGTCTAGGGGGGTCATCCTTCCTCTGCCCTCTGTGGGGCTTTGCCTGCCGAGGAGCCTTCAGCCCTAAAGGGAAGAGGGAGGTGCAGGGTTTTCGTTGCTTTAAATCTGCCTCGTTACTGTCTTATAGGTTTCTTCTGAGACCTGGGCTGCTCCTGCCTGGCCACCCACCAGGCTGCATCAGGTTCTGCTTATTCCCAGGCCTCCTCCCTGCAGTCTCTCTGCACTCCCTGGAGGCAAAGACTGTGTCTTGTTCGTCTCTGTGTCCTCAGAGGCTCACATATGGCAGGGGCTTCAGAAAGACCTGTGGACCCCCAAACCTTACATCTGAACTTTGTGAATTTTATTTGTATTCTATGGCAAGCAAAATGTATGTTTGCTAATTTTTATTAAAAAATCTCATTTCTCTTTTGGCTGGGAGTCCCTCTCTGGAGCTCTCCTGTCCTGTCTCCTTTGTGATTTTTCTCCTTCCCGCCCCTGGAGACACACACCCTCCCCTCCCCGCTGCAGGCAAGTCTGGCTAGAGAGGGTCCTTGCTGGACTCTGCTGCCTGCAACCTGCCCACCTGCCCTTCGAAAGCTCAGGCTCATTCTGTGACTCAGGGAGGCTGTTTATTCACTCGCTCTCATGATAAAGCTGCATGCGCAGCAAGTGACGGGAAGCTGATGAATGGGAAGTGACCCAGGAAATGTGTCTCAGCTTGTTCCTTCTCTCCACCTCCTTCTCGGGGATTCCTAGTTTCTCCCCTAAAACTGTCTTTTTTTCTCCTGATTTTGCTTAGTTTGAGGATTTTCTTTCCAACCCATGTTTGCCAATTTAATTCCACCATTTTAGCTCCTAACTGGAGTGGAGGGTGAATCGGCTTCCTGTGCTCAGAGTTGGAATTGGATCTGCATTCTGGGGTCCCTTGATCTCTTCATTAAGCACAGCCAGCCCTTACAGCTCATCTGGGCATAATTAACGTCAGCCAGAATGTTTGCATTTAGTTTGGGTGGGACTCTTGCAGGGGCCTGGGAAAAGAGAAAGAGTAAAATGCAATTCTTTATCTCCCGAGAGACCAATATGCAAGGAGAGAGTTAGAGAGAAGAAGGAACCACCAACCTGACTGGGGAGATGATTGTACAGTGATACAGAAGCTGCCAGGCCTCTCCAGGGGCAGGACTGAAATTTCAAAGACCATCCTCAGGCGGAGGAAAGGGCGGAGCAAAGGCCCACAGACAAGCAAGGACCAGGGAAGCATAATGCAAAGGCCCACAGGTGTGCATATCCAGGTGCTCTTGATGCAAAGACCCACAGGTGTGCACGTCCAGGTGAACTGGATGCAAAGGCCCACAGGTGTGCACATCTTCCTTTTATAGTGCAAGCTCTTTTCCTTCTCATGAGTGCAGAGGGGGTTGGTGTCCTGTACCTCCTGGGTGTCCAGTGCCAAGTTCTTTCCAGGAAAACAGGTTTCTTTGACAGGGTAAGGCAGACTTTATTTTTTTTCCTTCCTTTTACAGTGCAAGTTCTTTTCCTTCTTATAAACATAGAGAACTTACCACCTTTAGTGTAATAGGCATAAGACTGTGTTCATAGGCTTCATCCTGTCTGTTTGTGGTAATCGTAATTATGATAATAGTGGCCTAAGGTCCCTGATGCCCCAATCTCATGCCTGCTTCTGTTTCCTGCTCACACACCTCGGCACACCAGCCCCTCCTTGCTGTCCCTCAAACACACCATAGCATGCTCCTCACTGCCTGGGGCCCTCATGCCTGCTACTCCCAGTGCCTGGAAAACACAGGTATCCTCATAATTCCCTCCTCGTCTCCTTCTCAGCTTTAAACCATTTTACACTGAGCACTTTGGTGGCATTAGGCACATTCACGATGTTGTGCAATCATCACATCTATCTAGTTCCAAAACATTCCATCACTCATAAGTAAATCCACAGCTCACAGCTATTATGCGGTCACTCCATCCTCCCCCTAGGCCAGCATCCACCAACTGCATTCCTTCTGGATGGATGTGCCTATTCTGCACATTTCCTATAAGTAGAGTCATGGGACATAGGATCCCTCCTACTGACTTCTCTAACTCAGCAGGATACTTGCCAGCTTCCTCCACACTGTAGCCTGTGCCAGCGCTTCATTATTTACCATGGCTGCCTCCCTTACGGAGCCAGAAGCCCCCTCCAGGAACTCTGGCCCTCCCTATCCCTTTCTCACTTTATTTTTTTTTTCTCTGATGCTATCTGCTAATCTAATTATTTCACTACCTGCTCATGAGTCACTATCAGCTAATCTAATGATTTCAGTTATTTATCGTGGTGAATGTCGAGTTTTGCCCCCTAAAATGCAAGCTTCACAGGAGCAAGAAACATTGCTTAATTCCACCGCTGCAGCCTCAGTGCCCCAGACAGTGCTTGGTGCTCAGTGGGCACTCAATCCATATTTGCTGAATGAATGAATGAATGATCAAATTATATTACTGAGCCTTGCCAAGTGCCTGGACTGATGGTATCTCCTTTGTAGCTGAGGAACCCTGGGCTAAGGTCACGCAGGTAGTAGGAGGTAGACACAGATATGAACCCAGGCAGAAATGCTCTGAATACTTCTGTTGTCACTATGATGCTGCTGTGCCTCACTGTGAACTTGTATGTTCCTCTCTGTGCATCCAAGCATGCATAATACAAAGGCCCACAGGTGTGCACATCCAGGTGAGCATGATATAAAGGCCCCACAGATGGGCACATTCAGATAAGCATGATGCAAAGGCCCACAGGTGTGCATGTCTAGGTGAGTGTGATGGGAGCAGCAGGAGCTGGGCTTGACAGACAGGTGGGAATGAGGTGACTCGAGTGTCTTCCTAATGGAAAGCAAAGCCTACTCTGCGCATGGCGTGGGGTGGGGGTTAAACAGAGCTGTGGCAGGATGCAGGACGAGGTGGCGGCACAAATATTGATTGAGTGCTCTCGTGTGTGTGTGCATGTGTATGTTTGCATGAATTCTAAACCTGCTTCCTCTCTTGAAGCTCTGCTCAGCCCACAGAAACCTCTCACTTCTCTGAAATCCTTCAGCCCTAATGCTGGCTAGGTACCGTGGCCTCCACTTTTGTGCTGTCTTGAAGCAGTATTCATTGCCCATGCAGGTACCACACTCACTCAGCTGGACGGTTAGTTCCCTGGTGTAAGGAGGTGAGTCTTTTCTGCTTTCTTTTCTGCCCCAGAGGTATATGGGGATTGCTAGGAGAACAGCCCATGTTTTCAGATTGATTTCTGTGAATTTCATTTCCTCCTCTTCTTCCGGAAGTAGGACCTGGGGAAAATAAAAAAACTCACTTGCACAATGGTTAGAAACCTAAGACAGCTTACAAAAGCCACCACAATGGCATACTGAACCGTATCATCCCTAGATCTGGTGGTCTTTGTTCTTTGTTTTTTTTTTCGTGCTGTGATCACTCTTATGAGCACAGATGAGGGGCTTCATGGATGGGCAAATGCACACCTCCTTCCAGAACAAGTCCCTCCCATGCCTGGCTGGATCCAGAAAGCCCTCCTCAGACTCTGTGCTAATCGCTGCTTTCCACGTGGCCATGTCTATGTGGTCTCAACATGAGGAGGGGCTGAAACGGGGACAGCTGGGAAGGCCGCCTCACCTTCAAACAGAGGAACCCTCTGCTTCATATGAGGAACCATCAGCGTGTCCTTGGTGGCACAAGTCTCTCTGGAGGCCCTGAAAGTGTGAACTGCAGCCTCTCACTGTTATCTAGTCTGCTTGTCTGAGGCCTGGCTGACCAGGGCACATTTTCTAAAGCTACTGAAAGCAATTCCTTTTTTTTTTTGAGATGGAGTCTCGCTCTGTCACCAGGCTGGAGTACAGTGGTGTGGTCTTGGCTCACTGCAACCTCCGCCTCTCGGGTTCAAGCGATTCCCCTGCCTCAACCTCCTGAGTTGCTGGGACTACAGGCAAGCACCACCATGCCGAGCTAATTTTTTGTATTTTAGTAGAGACAGGGTTTCACCATGTTGGCCAGAATGGTCTCTATCTTCTGACCTCGCGATCTGCCCGCCTCAGCCTCCCAAAGTGCTGGGATTATAGGCGTGAGCCACCGCGCCTGGCCTTATTTTTTAATTAAGCCAAATACATCATCTCTCCTGCAGTTCAACGCATTTCACTCTTGAACAGTACTGTTCAGCCATTTGAGTATCTGTGGCCTTCCTGTTCTTAGCCCATAGCACAGAGTCAGAGGAGGAAATAAAACCGAGCCAGTTCCAGACCACTGGGGCCAGCGCCATCAGTGTGTATCACTGGGTTGAAGGGAAACCACTTCTTTTGAGGACCAGCTACAGGCTGGTCACTCTCAAAGCATTGGCCAGGAAGGAGCTGTAAATTTACTCTCATAAAATCCAATCTTAGCCATTTCCTGTGTCTTTTAATTCTTTCCTTTTTAAAGATCCTTCAACGTAAAGGGTTTTTCTTTTCCTGAAAGTTTTTTGAGAATTTTAGAAATTCTGCTTCTTTCTTTAATTCTGTCTTCATAAAATGAATTTTCTCACACATCCTATAATTTTCATTAATAAAAAAAATAAAAAGAAAAGCGGCGTGGGTCATTGCCCCCACAGAATAACCTGCATTATAAGACGGTTTACTGCAAAGAACTTCCTAATGTATTTGAATAATAAAGATGGTCAGGAAGGTGATCTCAGTGAGAAATAATAGCAAAGTTAGATTGGAATACTCAGCAGGGGAGGCACTGGCAGTACCCAGGAGAGCCAGAGCTGGGAGTTTATGGACCTTCTTTAGGCGGGGCTGTGAGTCCTCCCTGAATTCAGGGAGATGCATTTGAAGCCTGTGAGTCTGATGGGAGGAGGAGATTCTCAGAGTCAGGGTCAGACCCACACATGTTCACTGTCACCAGGCTGATCACAGGTACTGAGATTGAAGGGCTGTGCTGGCCCTGGGAGCCCCTGCCCCTCTAACCGGGAGATGCCCTCACCCTCAGCTGGTGGTTGCCACAGAGGGATGTGGGGCCAGGACCACACCAACTTCTGTTGCTTGTTTCAAGAGAAGTCAGACATCTGGATTTGAGGTAGAATCTCTCAATTTTTAAATGTTGACACTTTAGAAAGACCATGCAGGGCAACACAAAACACATCTTCATTCATTTGCAAGCTTCATCTGAGAACTGGTGGTAAGCGGCCCTCTCTCATTATCTGCCAAAGATACTTTGGACTCTGTTATTTTCTTCTCTCATGAACCTCAAGTCCCATCCCAGTCCTTACGTTCAGGGTGTTTCCTCCCGGTGCTGCCAAGCCGGCCTCGCCTTGTTCCTCTGCATCCCGCTGCTCTCCTCACCTTGAGTCAGGAAAGCTGCTCCCTGCCTCGTCCACGCGCATCGGTCCTAGGCCTCACTGTGCTGTTCCTCTTGTCCCCCATATGTCCTCCTCTTCTGTCTGTTGACACAAATCCCACCCACCCCTCAACCCCAGCCCAGTTCCAGCCTCTTCTGAAAAGTCCTCTTCCATTGAATTCTAAATTCATTTTGTCCTTATTATGCACACAATGCGGCTTGATTGAAAATACACTGGCCTCACGTTCCCTTCACTGGTGTTTTACTGCGTACTCTCTTTAAGAAACAGAAACCCAACTCAAATGGCTTAATCCATAAAGGAAACACATTAACTCAAAAAAAAAATCCAAGGGTACATCTAACCTTGGGCATAGCTGGATCTAGGTGCTACAATAATCTCATCAGGAATCTGCTTCTCTGTCTTTCAGTTTTGTGTTGGCTTCATTCGTTTCCATGGGAGTAGCAAGATGACTG
The DNA here is from genome assembly GCF_006542625.1 of Nomascus leucogenys. NCBI lineage: Eukaryota > Metazoa > Chordata > Mammalia > Primates > Hylobatidae > Nomascus > Nomascus leucogenys. Next base: position 94,577,508 of record NC_044390.1, on the reverse strand, counting down.
TCAGCACCTGTAGGCTTTTGTCCTATCGGTTCTGCAATCTTCGGAGAAAGGGAAACTTCTCTTTCCCAATGATTTCAGGAAGACCTCAGCTTAAATCTCATTGGCCCAGGCTTAGTCATGTGCCCATCCCTGAACCAATCACTGGGACCAACAGAATGGAATATGTTGATTGGCCTGGCTGGCTCACATGACAGTCACTAGAATTGCAGATGGTGTCAGCTCCATCTGAACCACATGGACCGAAGTGTGCAATGAATAAGTTCCCAATGCAAAAATTGGCATGCTGCTATAAGAAGAAAGGAAAAATGATGCTAAATTGGCTAAAATTAACCTAAATTTAAAAATTCCACCCTTTAGATTTTTCTAATCTCTTAGGTTTCATTTAGACTATTTATTTGTGTTTGTATGTGTGTTTGTGTGTATATCTACATGTATGTGTTGTGTGTGTGTATCTACATTTTCTTAAGTAGCTATTGTTTACAAGGCCCTGTGCTGGGCTGTGGGGCAGTGTGCTGAAAAAGACAGGTGCAGTTCTCATCTCATGGACACATTTGGTGATGGAACTATAGAGAAAGGATTACCCAAATAATTAATTAGCCTTTCAGAGGTATTTTGAAGGAAAATACAGGAAATTTTAAGAGCACTAAACAGGGAGATAGGATGGTGAATAGGAGGCTAAAAATGACTTTTTTTTTTTGAAGAGGTTATCTGAGGATATCTGAATAACAAGTAGCCATCATCAGAGAAGAAAGGGTGAGGTGGGTAGCTGAACATTCTCTACATGTGACCACTGAACTCTGAGTGGATGTTGGCATGTCTGTGTTTCCATAGAAATGCCTAAGGATGGTAACCACCAATGCAATTTGGTGGCTTTTCTTTGGAAGAAAACTTGATTGATCCACTGCTCCTACAATTCTGTGTATTTACTTATATTAGTGTGGTCAGATTGTCATAACAAAATACCACAGACAGGGTGGCCTAAATAACAGAAATTTCTTTTTCACAGCCCTAGAGACTGGTAAGTCCAAGATCAAGATGCTGTCAAGATGGTTTTATTCTGAAGCCTCTTCTCTTGGCTTTTAGGTGGCCGCCATCTTGCTGTGTCCTCACTTGGCCTTTCCTTGACACAGGTTCAGAGAGAGAGGACTCTGATGTCTCTTTCTCTTCTTACAAGAGCATCAGTCTCTTTGGATTAGGGACCCAACCTTATCAGCTCATTTCATCTTTATAACCTCCTCACAGGCCCTATCTCCAAATACAGTCACATTGGGGTTGAGGGCTTCAACGTATAAGTTGAGGGAGGAGGGACAGAAATATGCAGTTCATAGCAGTGCTGTACAATCATGTAGGGTTTTTTTTTCCCAGTTAAGCCATACACAAAACCTCATGCCAAAGACCTAAGGGTCCATGCTAATGAGTTGAAGAGCTAAGCTTAGGGATGGAGGTTGAGATCCAAAAACCTAGAAAGCTTGCTGGTCCCCAGGCTCATTGAAGCTTCCAACTGCCTTAAAGGTTGCAGGGCAAGAATTTATCTTCCAAATATTAAGTACACTAAAAGCAATTGAACTACTTCTTAGCTAAATGAAGCTTCTACTTGATGCTTCTAATCCTCTCCTGACCCCAACTACTTTACTCAAATCCTACTTGTGAAGCAAATGGGTTTTCATTACTGGCAGGATATTTTAAAAGTGCCATATTTGGAGTCCTCCATTAGCCGACCATCCCTTGAGACTGGGTAGGAATTCACATCGTGGTCTGAATTGCTACATCCTTTTATTGCCACAATCGAAATGGATGGCAATAGGGGTGTGCTCACAGTGTGATGTGCTTTTCTTCTCCCTAAGCACGCCATTAGTTATTTATAGATTGCCTCCTCTTTGTGCTGATAACTTTTTACATTTTTCATTTATGCAATCAATTTTATTTCTGTTGTACTTTTTCTATTTAGAATTGTGATTGCCTGGACTGACTGTCTGGGAATCCATGACTGCACATGTGGAGAGAGATTAACAGAAAGAGTATGCAGTCACTTGTCACAGAGTCCTTGGGATCTCAGCAATCCCTGGTTTGACAGGAAGCTCTGGAGTCATGATCTACCTCAAGTTTCTTGTTGCTGGGAGGAATAGAATTACACAGATGGTGAGTGAAAGGCAATTTATTCCTGTTATCCTTGTTCTAGGAAAGGCTCTGTTAATATCCAGCCATTTAAAAGGTTGAACCAAAGCTAATGGTAAATAATATTAACCTGATAGCAACTAAAATCCTTCTCAGCCAGGGGTCACATCTGCTTGGAGCAGGACATCAGTGAGCCTTCAGCGGCTGTGAGATGATAGATGACTGGACTCTTGGGCTTTTCTCTGACTCAGTCTAGAATGTCAAATGTCGGCTTGGGACAGGCCAGCTCCCTTTTTAGCTTTTGGCTTGGGAGATGGGCAGGAAGTAGCCATGGCTTTCTCTGGGTGTGTCCATAAGTGGTTTAAATGTTGCATGAGTTGAAACTGCTTCAAGTCCTCTCCAATACACACTGTGGCTTGTCACTGCCCCAGGGGAAGTCTGTGCTTTTTAGCAAAGGTCCTTCCACGGGCTTGTCAGCTTCTCAGGGTCAGGGCAGTGTCGCCCTGGTATACACAGCATCTACCTCAGCGCCTGGCCCTGAGCAGGTGCTCAGTGACTGTTGAAGTGGTGACTTTCTAGTCTTCATGATTCCATCCAACTTCAGCATACATAGGCATCACTTGTGTGGCCTGGGGTGCATCAGGCAGCTTTGCAGGTTTGCACTTTGTACAGGCATTGCACTGGAATTGCTTTCAGTTACTCAGTTGCCCTGAGCATGAGATTTGGAATTGATTTCCAGACCAGACTGTAAGAATATTAACCCAATACCCAAATTAATAATCAGCCTCAAGGGTATGGGGTAATTATTTATTTTGCTAAATAGCACAGAGAAGCTCTAGCTTAATTATAGTGATTTTGTTATGGAAAAGAGTGGTGATATTTCTGTATCACAGTCTCATTTATGGAAATTTGATAATGTTTACTGAGAGTCCTAGGTAGTGCCCTTTGGTGTGAAATTATTTTCTAATTTACTAACGTCATTGGCAAAAAACAAAACAAACAAACAAAAAAAATTTCTTCCTTTTTTCTTTTTTTAGATAAGGTTTTACTCTGTCGTCCAGCTAGAGTGCAGTGGTGCCATTATGGCTCACTGCAGCCTCAACCTCCCGGGCTCAGGGAATCCTCCCACCTCAGCCTCCCAAGTAGCTGGATCACAGGCACACACCATCATGACCGGCTAATTTTGTGTTTTTTGTAGAGATGAAGTTTCACCATGTTGCCCAGGCTGGAAAAGAGAACATTTTCAAACAAATACTCTTCTGGACATCACACATTTGTGCTATATATATGTATATATAGATATACACACACACACACATACATACATATATATGCCAAAATGTGAATGGGTCTCAAAACTTGGCTGTAAGAAACATATTATCTTTGCCACCCTTGTGTTTCTCCAAATCATCCACAGTTGGGTTAAACCCAGCATCAAGAACCCCCAGTGTCAGGAGTCTCTCCCACTGGAGAGACTCAACTCAGGGTTTAGCTCAGAGACTAAACCCACCAACAGTCAATGCTTGAGTCCCAGCTCTGACTCTAGGTAGCCAAGTGGCCTTGGACAAATTATTTAACATTTCCAGACCTCGGTGTAATAATCTGTAAAATAAGTGGGTTCCTTTTTTTATTCAAATATTACTCGAGTGCCTCCTGTCTGCTAGGGACTGTTGAAGGTAATAGGAATACAGTAAGAAATAGAATTGGACATGATTCCTAATCAACAGGAGTTCCTATTCCAGTGGAGAAGGCAGACAGTAGGCACATACGTGAATGAAATAAGAGAATATAACTGAGTGAACTATTAGGATGCAAATAAGAATGCAATTGAGACAGTTGGTGTGCTGTGTGCCTGGTGCCTCTGCCTGAGGGAGAGGCATCAGGGAACGTCTCTCTGAGGGCGGTGCATTTGGGTGGAGACTGAATGAAGAGAAAGAGCGAGATCCACACGACTTGGAGGAGTGCTTGGCAGGCAGTGGGAAGAGCAGATACACAGCTATGGAGGCAGGAGCTCGGAGGTCCCTGAAAGTTCTAAAATCAGAGATTTGCATACCAGGCATTACAAACCATATTCTGTGGTTGTTCCACGTGGCAGGTGTCATCTCAGATCTTCAGTTGTCCTGGGTCTGATTCTGGTGCCCTTCCAGAGGTGTAGTTTCTATCCTAAGTACCTTACTATTGATTAAATATCACCCCCCAACCCCTCTTCGCTTCAGGGATTGTGTTTCCACCAAGTAAATTTCAACCTGGGGGTGGCCCTGTCCAGCCCCTGCAGTTACCTGCTGTTCTTGACCAGTTAAGACAAAGGCAGTAGGGGCAGCCATGGTGGCTCACACCTGTAATCCCAGTGCTTTGGGAGGCCAAGGTAGGAGGATCACTTGAAGACAGGAGTTTGAGACCAGCCTGGCCAAGAAAGCGAGACCCTGTCTCTATAACAAAAAAGTCAGTAATTTTTTTAAAAGTTATGTAAAAATCCATGTAGTTGAGAAACAGGAAAATCCCTGTACTATCATCTAGTAGACTTCCATTTCTTACTCCCCTCCTAATGATCAGAAACTGCCCAAGAAATATATGCAAGTTAAGGTTGTAATTCACCTATTATTTTCTGTGAGGTCTGATGATAAAATGGTTTGGCATTTCTAACAGTGTAGTTGTAATTGAAATGGATAACGATGATTAGGAGAAAAAGCAGCTATTACATAATCTATGCCTGGTAAATGCAAGACACTAACTCTCTTATGGAATATATTATGCCTTTATGTGTCTTCCTGATATCTAGAAATAAACTACTCAGTGCTAATTTCCTACCAAACTTAACCACTGCTGAGGAATGAATGAAGAAGAGTGTTAGAGTCTGGTCCCCATCATTCCTGGTCCTGGTGGGACAGGAGTGAACGTGAAGCTACCAGGTCATCCAGGCTGGTGCTTACCTGGTTTTACAGAGTAGCTCAGAGACCAGCTATAAAAACCTGTGGCTAGACTTGATTCAAAGCTACTCCCTCCCACCCTAGCTTACCATGTTTTTGCCCTTGAGCACATGATCAAGGTCACCTTCAAAGAGAGATCTTCCCAGACAACATGTCTAAAACTGTCCCTGTGGTGTTGGACACACATGTAAACAAACAAATGAAATATAAATGCTAAAACAAAGATAGGATGGTGGGCTAAAATAAAGGCACACCTAGCCTACTTTTTCTTTTCTTTTGCTTTTTTAAACAGAGTCTCGTACTGTCACCTGGGCTGGAGTGTAGTGGTGCAATCTCGACTCACTGCAACCTCCACATCCCAGGTTCAAGTGATTCTCCTGCCTCAGCTTCCCAAGTAGCTGGGATTACAGGTGTCCGCCACCATGCCTGGCTAATTTTTTGTATTTTTAGTAGACATGGGGTTTCACTATGTTGGCCGGGCTGGTCTCAAACTCCTGAACTCATGATCCACCTGCCTCGGTCTCCCAAAGTGCTGGGATTACATGTGTGAGCCACCACACCTGGCCTTGGCCTACTTTTTCTACCAGATCAAGGAAGACTTGTAAGAGAAGCAACTATATTTTCATTTGATAGTCTACAAATACTTGTTGAGCACTGTTTCAGGCACCTGTTACTACAAAAAAGATGCCCTCCATTCCAGACCTCCGTGGATAAGAATAGCAAATGTGTACTCTGAAGCTCTCAGGTCTGCAGTAGAGTGGGCTTGGTTGATCTAGGCTGTGTGTCTCCACTTGGGGCTGCGCACTGGCCAGCTTGGCTTCTGGCTTGTATGGGTGTGGTTTAAGTCTGTTCTTACTCTCTCCATCCTCCTTGGACAGTCAGGCTGGCTATGCTGTGTTCACCACGTGGAAATGGCAGAAGCATAAGAGACCAAGCCCAGCTATGTAAGACTAGTCCACACCTGGTTCTCATCATACTCACGTATCTCGTGGATTGACCAAACTTTTAGAAAACTTCTTCTTGCCTCCAGAACCCTGGCCTCCCTTTTCTTGGAGCATTTACTTTAGAAAACTTGTCACTGAAAATTGCTTCTTTGCCCCTCTGAGATGTACATTTTTTCAACAGCCTCTTGCCAGGTTTACAAACTTTGGATGTCTTTCTCGAGAAGCTGAGACCATCACTTTGGAAATGTAAAGATAAGGAATATCAGGCTCCCAGCTCCCTGCCTTGTGTGATGGTAGAAGCCCAGGTGCCCCAGGCCCCTAGCTTCAAGTTACAAAACTACCAACCTCCTGCCTGCAGATCCTGGGAAATTCTACTTTGCCTTTTCAGTAAAGCCAATTAGCAAACACAGATGGCCTAAGATGTGCCCACCACAGCTCTTAAACTACTCCCCTGTTGTCTGTTGCAGGAGAGTGGAATTCAGACTGAGTTTGGACCTCTTCCCTCTAGGAATAAAGTCATCTCTGTTGATATAACTTGAGAACAGTTTTTGTGTTGACACTTGCTAATATAACATCAGCTAAAAACACACACACATGCTCAAAATGGGAAGAGATTAATTCTGCTCCAAGGGGAAGGGTGGTAAGTACTGGCTGAGCAACACTCCAGCCCCTCACGGGATAGCACCCACCTACCTATGTCTGTGGTACAGCAGTGATCAGGGAGGAAGGGTCTCTGTTCACCAGGAGCTCACCTTCTGAAGATGGGGGCAAGACAGAAAATAAAAACCTAAATAAGCTGATCTCAAATAGTGATGCTTCCTAGGAATACAATAAATAATGCAATCAGAAGTAAGCAGGGTTACAAGCCAAGGGCTGCTATAGATGCAGTAGTGACAGGAGGCCTTTTCTGCACTGGGGGCAAGGATAAGGAGGAGCTGGACAGGGAGAAGCCAGAGATGACAGGTACAGCAGGAGCCCCAAGACAGGTCAGCTCACGTGTTCTCAGAACAGGAAGGTCAATGTGGCTAGGAGGGTCATAGTGATGCAGGATATTTTTCTTGACCCCTTAATCGGACTTGTGACAGGGGTGCCCCATTTACTCAGCCAGTTGTGCTCAGCCCCTTGAGGGAGGGAGCATGTGAGTGAGTGAGTGTGGGATCCAGCTGGCTGGCCGGCAGCTTTAAACACCAGCAGGTGTAAATTCCATGCAGGCTCCGGGGCAGCACCCAGGTGGGCGTGCCTGTGATCCCTGAAGCCCCAGAGGGTGTGTTACAGTGCTCTCTGAGCTCCACTGTCCATAGGCAGCAATGTGTTATAAGCTCTGTGGGCCCTTTGCCTCATCACGTGGGGCAGCTGCCTTCCATCAGCAAGGACAAACGACCAGTGTGACAGCCCTTTTTGGGGACCCAAATACTTGTCCAGTGCCCAAGAAGAATGAGGTCATGCAGACGAATCGAAAGATGGTGAATATGGAGAATTTTCTTGAGTGAAGCAAGCGACTCTCAGTGGAGAAGAGAGCTGGAAAGGGAACGGGATGAGCATGTAATCTTCCCCCAAAGCCTGGCCGTCTCCGGCTGGTTCTTCTCGGAAGTCAAGTCGTCAAGCTGCCTCTCCTCCAAAGTCCAGCCATCCCTCTGAAATCAAGTTACCTCTCTCTGAAGTCAAGTCACCTCCCTCTCTACTGACTGAGTCTTGGGTCTTTATAGGCACAGGATTGGGGGTGGGGTGGGCCATGGGTAGTTTTGGTAAAGGCAACATTCATTTGGTAAAAAGACATTATTCAGAAAGAACTAATCAGGAAACAGTGGGCAAACAGGAATAGGAGTTCTCACTTTAAGCCACAGGTTTCAGGCAACTTTTGGCCTGAAGTTGGGGTTTTCACTGGGGACCCATCCCTGGCTGCCTAGAGTTTCTCTGCCTCCTGTTGCTATCAAGAGGCACAACACCAAATAGGCAGGAAGAGGCCAGATTGTGTGCATTCTTGGAGAATACCTTGCAGGGCATACAGGTGTTTATTCTAAAATGCAATGGGATTTTGGGGTGCCATTTTAAACTGGGGAGCTAAACGTTGTAAGGATAGTGAATAGTGGGGGTGTGGGGACAGAAGCAGGAAAGTCAGGAAGGTTCTGTTGTCATCCCTGTAGAGATGAGCGGAGCTCAGGCCAGGGTGGGTCTAGGGGAGGAAGATTTCAACTAAAGTTTGGAGATGTGTCCAAGAGGACATATGGGTAAATCAAAGGTGGAGTGTGAGCAAAAGGGTAAAAATATCAAATCAAGTGTAATAATGGCAGTTAGAACATTTTATGAACTGAAATCCTCCACTTCCATTGCTCTCACAGCCTTTTGTGGGAGGTGAGGCTGGACTCCAGACCCTTGGAAGTCAGAGGTAAGAAACCCTGAAGATAAGGCTTCAGCTTCAGCCACCTCTCCTGCCTCCATTTATCCAGGTTTCCTCCAAGGACCCAAGGCCCTAATGATGAGCACAGATGGTCCTGTCACTGCAATTCATCATGATCATTGTTTTTTCCACTCCAGTCTCTCTCCACCCTACTGTTGTGCTTTGTCTCATGGTGAGCAGCATAGGAATGGCTGGGCATAATTTTTGGTATCTGGATAAGGGAAAATTGGGTTACAGATATGATAGGATATATCCATATCCATATCTATATACATTTATCTATATCAGCTATATAAGGTGGCATGTAGTTAGTGTGTAGTTAGGTTATTGTGAGCTGCTCTGATGTAGGGAGGCATCCAGGTTATTCTGAGTCACCGTGCTGACTCATGGGGTGATGGGCTGTGTAGCTGCAGGGCTGGTGTTGTATACTGGCACGAGTACACCCTGTGGTGCCTATCATAGGAAGAAAGTATAGGAATATGTGTGTGTGCACATGTGCACCTGTGATCATGAATGCATTTTCAGGTAAGAGTGAGATATGAAGTGTACAGAACCTCGGCTATTCCATGGAAAATTCTTTCAAACCTTGCATCTCATGCATAAAATAAATGTAATAAAGTTTTTCCAAAAAGGACAAGACATTTGCAAAATATTACCAAGGATGAGTTTCCAAGGTGAAAGAAAACAAATTTCCGTCAGCGATGGTGGAGGGAAAAGTGAATTGTCTTTCTGTTATTTGTAGAAAATATATATTTTTAAAAGTTGTCATGTGAAGATATGATAATAGATTGCAGCAAAATAATGAAAGAACCGTATTATAAAGGTGCATCAGGTAGTTCTGTTACAGGAAAGGGGTCTCGATCCAGACTCCAAGAGAAGGTTCTTGGATCTCACACAAGAAAGAATTCAGGATGAATCCAGAGAGTAAGGTGAAAGCACATTCATTAAGAAAGTAAAGTGGTGAAAGAACAGCTGCTCCATAGCCAGAGTGGGGCATTCCTGAAAGGGGAGGAACGCGTCCACCCTGGGTACAATACTTGTTTATATAGGATAAAAAGGATGGTGGGGAGAGTGCTCTGCTACAAGGATTTGTGATAAAGGATTGATCTTAATTACTGTATTTTGCAAGAATCAATACTATTATCTTTAAAGAAAAATTAGGAATGCATCTGTTCTCATAGATATTGGGATATCAGGATACTCCTAAGTCTGGGTCTGTTTAATAACATTGTCAATCTGTTTCCTTCACCGTAAACATCTAGAGGCTGGGAACACCTAACTTCCTGGAAATCCAGCTCAGCGAGCCCCAGCCTCATTTTCCAGCCCTCATTCAAGATAGAGTTGCCCTGGTCCAAACGCGTCTGAAAGTTCATTGAAAATATTGCACTGTTAGCTTTCTAAAACTTGTAAACTGTTTTGACTTCTTTTTCAATTGTAAATAACAATTTTGTGCCTATGGGTGTGTTAGCATTTTTGCATTGTTTTGCCTTTTAAAAGAGCCCTTACCAACTGTGGAAGTGCTTTAGTCCCCAGAGCCTGGGTCTTCCCTGTCCCTGGCTGTGTGTCCTCTTTGCAAGCTGAGCTCAGGAGTAAAATGAGGTTTAGAGGGAGGATGAGAGGGAGTTCCCAGCTGAGAATCCCAGTAAACATCTCCAGTGGGAACCTCCTTTCTGAAGGTTCTCAGGGAAGCAGAGGTCAGTGGAATCAGCCACCAGGGTGAGGGATGAAACAGTCTGTCACCTCACATTTTCTTTTCCTATTTTTTTTCCCACTTCATTCTTTAGTGATGGAGCAATGTCTAGTGTGGGGAGGTGAGATGTGCATAGAACAATCTTATTTAATTTGTTTCATGAAATGTACTGTCTGCTTAAGCTTAATAAAGTCAAATTTCTGAAAAGCAGGCTCATTAAAACTTCCATAGTAATAGATGAATTTAATTACTTTGACTTAAAAGAAGGAGTACTTTTCTAGGTGGCAACTGAAGAGAATCCAGTCTCATAGACTTACACTTATCTGTTTCTGTTATGGAAATTAAGAGCATTAGACAACTAACAGCAGACCAATGCATATAAACCAGAGTTGTTGCCAGGAAAAATATAGTTAGAAGACCATTAACATTTTTTCTCCTTTTTTTTCCCTCCAGTATTATGGAATAAATAAGTTAAAAGAGACTTATCCTTCAAAGTAAGTAAAATTCAGAATTACCTTTTTTTGTTTCAGAAGTGTCTGATTTGATTACTTTTTAAATGTACATAAGTCTCTGAATATTTAGAATCTTGATTCCCACTTTCCCTCCTTTTCATTCTCACCCTCCCCCATCCCATTCACTCTACTGCTAACCTTGACTACTGCTAACCTTGACTACTGCTAACCTTGACCACTGCTAACCTTGACCACTGCTAACCTTGACCACTGCTAACCTTGACTGCCAACGGTGACTCCCGGCTGGTTCTTAGACATCACTCTGGCCAAACATCATCCTCCGGCTTCTCTCTGCTTCCAGCCTTTCTCCCTCCCTGGGACACAGGTGCCACTCACAGCCAGGTGCATCTGTACCTTGTCTGCATCACAGAGCGTCTACATAACGCATGGTCCAAAGAGCAGTCTTTGTGTCACTCAGGCTTTCCACACTAGAACCACCAAACCCAGTTTCATTATGAGCCATATCTCAGTGGCATCTCTAGCCAGTATTCAAGATTGTACAAAAAGAAATAGCAAAGAAAGTTGTAAAGAAAAGTCCCAAGTTAGTGTCATTTTGAAAATGAGGCTGGGTGCAAACCCAGACACCAAGGCTCACTGTCTCACTCGTGGGCTCACTGATGTGTTCATGGGTTAGAATAAGCACGTGGTTTGGCTCCCTTGACACTTCTGAAGTGTACGTTATTGTCCGGGAGTCATTTTTCCCTGCTTCAGTAATCCTGTCTCCCCAGCACTTCCACAAGCGCTCATCCTCACAGAGATCAGGCTCAGGGGAGGAAGACCCCCCTTGGCCGGCTGCCAACTTTCCTTGCAGATCTGGGACAGCCAGGACCTGGCCAGTGCCCACATGGCTGTGCCCCAGCAACTGTGTTGACGTCCCCTGCTTGCAGCAAGGAGGGAACACATCCTATTGCCCCATGGGCTCAATCATTCCGGTCTCTATGCTGCATTCACTTCCAGGTCTTGGCCAAGCAGAACATCTCTCTGTTATTCCTCCATCTACTTGAAACATTAGCATCTATCACATATTTAGTTGGGACATATTGGTTACCTCAATTATGTATTAGCTTCCTGAGGGCTGAAACCAAGCCTAAGTGATCTTCATCTCTATCACACCAAGCCCAGCACTGGCACTTGGCATACATTAATAAATCTGTCAAATTAAATGATGCTATTTCAATTTACCAAAAATGTACACTAAGGCCCCATTTTAGAGTCCCGTGAAGTTACCATATAATTTTGTCAACCAGCCAATAAGCCTGGGTCAGCTAATGGCCTGGGTCTGTTCTCTGGAATAGTCTTGGAAGATGAATTTTGGCACTAACTCTAGTGACGTTAGCAGGTTGACTTGCACTAGGGTCCTCACGCAGCTACTCCATGGCTCCTCGTGCCATGCCGCTTACTGCAAATGGAACTTCTTTAAGCCTCCCTTTCCTCCAGCACTAATTTTAATAACCAACAACAATACTATCACAGGCCTGTTAACTCTCATGCATTTTTTTCCTACTAGTTTCCAATTAAAAGCTCCACTTGCCATTCACTGTAAGTGTTGGGAAGAAAATTAAAATTGATGAGAACAGAAATGAGTAATTATGTGTGAGTGCACATGTGCGGTTATGTGTGAGTTGGTGTGAGTTTTGAGGGGAGTGTGAGCAGGGTTAAAGAGGTAAAGAGAACTGGAATATGACTCTGGAAAGGGTGTGGCTTCTCCAATATATGAGACATGTTTGGCTTAGAAAAAAATATTTGTGTAACAAAGAGCAGGTAAAGAGAGCATGGGTGTAAAATAAGGTATGATGCCTGCTTTATTGTAGTGTATGATTATATTGTATGATATTATTATTGTCTTATTCCATTAATGTGTTAAGAGTGTTAGTATATTATTGTTTTGTACATTGGTTATAAGTAAGGATTGTGGTGTTAGAATATTAGGGATTAAATCTTGGCCCTGTCATTTGCTGGTAGTGCGATCTTGGGTATGTTGAAATAGCTTCACCAAGAAATATATTTTTCAATTCTAATTAAAACATGGTGATTAGTCTTACGTCACTCTCCTGCTGAGTTCAGAATTTCTAGCCTGAAGGAATATGAGCTGTATATGCATCTTGCTATGGAGCTCCAATGCACTGAAAATTTGACATCAGAGGCATCAATGGCTATGGAAATTACTCTTGAAATCCCACGGGAGTGTTTTTTTTCCTTTGAATAATAATGCCATTGAAATGTGAAATTTTCGGTGTTACAAAAGCCCCTTCAATTGTTCTATTTTTCTGTGTCAGATCAGTGGTACACTTGGGGGGCGTGGATGGAATTATTTTGTCTCCTATGATTTGATAGTTTCATTGATCATAAGGTTTTTATTTGTTGCTTTGTTTGTTTTTTTCTTAATTGGCCTTCTCCCAGCTGAAGTTATGAGGACTGCAGATTGAGAGAAAAGCAAATGATCTGAAGACCCTCAAGAATCAAAGCAATCCTGAGTAGCATTGTTCTCTCTCCCTTTGGTGTGGCTGTAAATAGGTTTTTAATTCAGTTTAAATTTGTATTTTTTGTTGAAACCTCAGGAAGCCTAAACTCCATCACCTGAGGATGCTGAGGGAACTACGTTTTGTCTTCTTGGGACTAGAAAGCCTTAGTCTCTTTGTTAGTGGAGATAACTTGTCAGACATGAGCGGGGGAAGGGAGGGGAACCGCCACCCCTAGGAATGTCAGGAGACCATCAGGCGATGGCCAGGCAGTTGTTACACCTGTCTCTCTAAAATAATAACCGGTCACAGCTGGCGCCAGGGAATGGCAGTCTCCCAATAGACAGAAAACACGGAAACATGATCAGCAGCTTCCCAGTGAGATCTCAGAAGCTGGAGGAGTGAGCTTGAGCATGCACACTAGGAGGCAAAATGGCGGCATTTAACCGATATGACCTTCCTCTAGGGACGCCGGTAAGGGAAAAACACCTACAGTGAGCATGCGCACAACTTCAGAAAAGACACTGCGCAGGCGGCCCCCCTCAAGTGCTAGCAAGCCTCGGTGCGTGCGGACAGCCCTTAGAGAGACAGTGTAACGACCGCCTGACCATCACCTGATGGGCGCCTGACATTCCTGGGGTGATCGCGCCCTCCCTTCCCCTGTTCATGTCTGACTAGCTTCCTAGTGTAACAAACAGACTAAGGCTTTCTAGCCCCAAGGGAAGAATCAGGGGGAAGGAGATGCAGACCCCAGAAGCATGCCAACGCAAAAAGCCCCAAGCCAGAGGTCAAACGGTGCGCTTGATCTCTCAAGTCGCCCACTTGACCCTCTTCCAAGTCTGTTTTACTTCTATTCATCCCTGCTCTAAAGCTTTTTAATAAACTTTCACTCCTGCTCTAAAGCTTGCCTCGATCTCTCACTCTGCCTTAGGCCCCTCGGGCAAATTCTTTCTTCATTCTGCTAGAATTGAGTGCGAAGCCTCATGGATTTGTGGCTGCTAACACACTTTGGTGCTGCATGACTCGGAAATGTTTCCCAGAGTTAACATGTTCTCCACCCTTTACTTTTAAATATACTTGAGCATATGTGTTATGATCCTGTTATTCAATAACCTTGATGGATTGTAGGTTTCTTACAACAGGTACATCACCCTTCACAGAAAATGGGGAAATGATTCTTTTTCTCTTAGATTCAAAAATTAATGCTGCCTTTCATCATAGAGAGGAGGGAAGTAGGATTCTAGGCCACTGGGCATAACACAGAATGGCTGGTCAGAAAGGAATTCACAGGGATATTTAAACTATTGGACTCTCATGAGTCCAGGTCATTAATGAGAGACATTGTTGCAATTCTCAAATCTGAGGTGTTTGGTACAGAGTCTAATGAGATATGGATGGATTTCCCGGGGCAGCTTCCTCCAAAGTGTGACTCGGGGGACTGAGCTCTTCTGTCTGAGGGCTGTGCCATCCAGAATCTGTGCTTGCCAGCATGCCATCTTGAAGGTGCTAGAAAAAAGGCTGGAACATTTCACAGAATTCTTTCAAAAGAAGGCCTGGAAGTAGCTTATATTAACTTTACCCACATTTAACTAGTCACTATACAGACTTATGGTCCCAGTGAAACTTTAAGGGGTTCTGGGGAATATGGTCTTCCTATGGCCTGGGAAGAAGAAGATGCAGTATTGTCTTGGCATGCTTGCCAGCAAGTGCTACCGTTTTCTGTCTCCATGCTTTGATTTTATTCTTGCTGCGCTCTCATTAAGTGCTTCTTTTCTGTCTCCCTGTATATTTTTTAAGCCAAACTCAAGTTTTTCTCTGAATACCTGTTGAGCTTGAGCTCGTAAATGTAATGTGTATCATTTGATCTAGGTGTTCTCCTGGATTACATTTGAACCATTTTTTTATGACTTGTTTATGTTTCTTCCATTGTTAGCTCCTCAACATGATCCCGAAGTGGTTTGCTTGAGAAGTTTTTCATTTGTCCACAAGTGGGTGATCAGTGCTTAAAGAGTTAAGGACAGTCTCTATTTCAGCTTCTAATTTATGAAAAAACTCCTCATTATGTAGGAATAAAAGGAAGCTGTATTAATTTGAGGCAATATCTACTAGAAACATAACCACCATACCTAATAAGAAATCAAAGTTAGGAACAAGATAAGAAAACCTATTCAAATCTGGCATTTCACTGAATATCTAGCCAAAGAAATAATACATGGAAAAGACCTGAGTTTTATGATCTGTGTATCGTTTAGCTTTTGCTCCATAACAAACCATCCCAAACATAGATGCCTAGAGTAACAAATGTCTATTTAGCATGTAATTGTGTGGGGCTGCAATTTTGGGTGGACTCAGTTGGACTTGCCCTTTGCTGGACACAGCGGCACTCACTCATGCCATGGCCTGGCCAGCTGCTTGTCAGTTGATTGATTTTTCTTTTAAGCTATTAAGTTTTTGGATGGTGGGATAAGGAATAAAACCTAACTAATAGAGATTTGAAGAAAAAAGAGTAAGTGGGCATTATTTGCAGATGATATTCTAGTCTACCATAAGAATCTGATATTGAGATCAGGCTGAATTGGAGAAATGCAGCTGAATCACACTTAAGAAAGGAATTTTATTTATACTTATCAGTAAATGTTTGTCACTTATTGGTGCTGAGAGCCTTTTCCCCTAATGTCATACATTTGTGACTATCAGTACCATTTGTACCTCCACTCCCTGTGATTTTCTTTCCATTCACCTAAATAGATTTTCTCTTACTCTAATCTGAGATAACCAAGTGATAAATTGAGGGAAGTGTGAGATAGTTAAATCTACATGGAACCTGAGAATTCATATAGCTGGCACCCTGGCTAAGAAAGGTTAAATGACTAAGCGAAAATCACAGAGATAATAAATAGCAAACGTATATGTTATTGCTATAAATATTGTACTGCAGGGTCAGAAACTGAGTTCAATCTTTCTGTCATACCATGTGCAGTATTTCCTGACTTGTTTCCATTCAAATGCAGAGGGGCCAGCCAGAATACTCTTAGAAGGAGGAGCACTGATGTGTGAAGTAAATCAATTCTGGCACCTTCTTATGGGAGAATCCCCCAATACATTTCTATGCATTTTTGGTAATTAGTTATGCTAAATGTTACATGCAACTCGGAAAGTCTTAAAAATAGCACTGATGGTGTATTGTGTTGTTATTTGTAGGACCCTGTTCAAGACATAAGATCATATTTAAAAAATAATCAGTATGTGCTAAAGAAAGCAATTATTCACATGCAAAAGAATGTAACTGAACTGCTACTTCACACCAAATACAATAATTAACTTAAAACTCATCAACAATACAAATATAACAGCTAAAACTGTACAACTCTTGGAAGAAAATATAGGGGTAAATATTTATGACTTGGATTTAGAAATTAGTTCTTGGATATGACACCCAAAACACAAGCAGTAACAGTAAAATAGATGTTAGATTTTATGTTTCTACATCAATGTACATTATAAAAACATTGAAAAGACAACCTACGGAATAGAAAAAAATATTTTCAAATCATATGTTGGATAAGGGTCCAGAATCCATATTATATAAAAGACTCTAACAATTCAACAACAACAATAAAAGGCAAACAATCCAATTTTAAAAACTGTGTAAAGGACTTGAATTGACATTCATCCAAAGATACACAAGTGGCCAACAAGCATATGAAAAAAAGATATTTAAAATCATTAGTCAGTAGGAAAATGCAAATCAAAACCACAATAAGATACCATTTTATACCTACTATGATGTTTATAATAAAAAATAAGGAAAATAACAGGTGTTATATCTTCTTTATATATAGCAAATGGGACTGTAAAAAAATGCAGCCAATGTGGAAATCAGTTTGGTAGTTTCTTGAAAATTTAAACATAAAATTATTATATGATCCACAACTCCAGTTCTAGGTATATATGCAAAATAACTGAAAACAAGTTCAAGTTCAGAAACAAACACTCATGCATGAATAGTCATAGCAGCACTATTTGTAATAGCTACTATAGAAACAACCTAAATGTCTATCAACCAGTGAATGGAAAAATACAATATGGTATATCATGCAACATAATACTATTTAACTACAAAAAGAACTGAATACTGTATATGCAACAATGTGGTTCAACCTTGGAAATGCTATGCTATGGAAAAGAAGACACAGAAGGTCACATATTTTATGATTGATCTTATTTATATGAAATATTCTGAATAGGTAAATCCATAGAGACAGTAAACTGATTGGTGGTTGCTAGCAGCTCCAAGAAGAGAGGAAATGGGGAGTTACCGCTTAATGGGTGGAGTTTTCTTTTGGGGGTGATGATAATGTTTTGATACTAGATAAAGCTGGGTTGTGAAACAATCAGAATGAACTAAATGCCGCCAAAAGTTAATATTATGTGCTTTCCACCTTAATTTTTTAAAAAAGAAAGAAAACATGGATGAAATTCTCCATAAACCTGGATTAGATAATGATTTCTTAGCTATGACAACAAACACTCAAACAACAAAACAAAACACTAGATAAACTGCATATCATCAAATTAAAAATTCTGTGCTTAAAAAAGACATCATCAAAACTAAAGAGAGATCATGTGGGATTTTTCTTTCTGTGCCTGGCTTATTTCACTTAGCATAATGTCCTCTAGGTTCATCAATGTCGTTACAAATATTATAATTTCCTTTAAAAATACTAAATAGTATCTCATTGTGTGTATACTGTACTGTCTTCATTCATTCACTGATGCACACTTAGGTTGATTCCAAATCTCACTAACATGTGCAATCTAAACAGTTGAACTCCTAGAAGCTGAGAGTAGCATGGTGGTTACCCGGGGCTGGGATGGGGTGTTGGGGAGATGTTGGTCAAAGGGTAAAAAAATTCAGTTAAATAGAAGTCATATGTTCAAGAGCTCTATTGTATACCACGGTAACTATAGTTAATAACAATGTATTGTATTAGTGAAAATCAGAGAGTAGATTTTGTATTCTAGCCACAAAAAGTAAGTATGTGGTATATATATTATGTTGGGGTTGTTTTCAGCACAGATTGACTCCGCTAAGAATAACAAATGCCTCTCTTTATTTTATTTTATTTTTTTCCTTGAGACAGGGCTTCACTCCTGTCACCCAGGCTGGAGTGCAATGGCATGATCTCAGCTCATTGCAACCTCTGCCTCCCAGGCTCAAGAGATTCCCCTGCCTCAGCTACCAGAGTAGCTGGGAATACAGGCACATGCCACTGCACCCAGCTTATTTTTTTTTTTTTTTTTTTTTTTTTTGTAGAGATAGAGTTTCCCCATGTTGCCCAGGCTGGTCTCAAACTTCTGAGCTCAAATAATTAACCCGCCTCAGCTTCCCAAAGTGCTGGGATTACAGGTGTGAGCCATGGCACCCAGCCACTTTATTATTAATTGTAATTAAAATATTAGCAATGATGGGTCGAGCTCATTGTGTCAAATACATATATTTTATCTACCTACTTTACATTATCTGATTAAAACCTCACAATCCCTAGGTGATATAGGTATTGTTATTCTAATTTACAGAGATGAAAACGGAGGTGTGAAGAGGCTAAATCCAAGGTCAAACTATCACTAAGTGACAGAAAAGGAATTCAAACCCAAGGCTCTCAAGCCTCAAACTTCTAAATTAATGTTTGCTCGTTGGGCCAGTGGTAGTTGTAAAATAGGCACAAACATTATTTCGATAATCCTCCATTCAAAAAATAGAGCTTTATTTTCTTTCTCTTGCAGGCGGGCAGCACTTAGTGACTCAATCCTAGAAGTGATGGCCATCTCCAAGCCAGGAAGAGAGGCCTGGAACATACCGTTCCCTCACGTCCCTCAGGAGGAACCAGCCCTGCCACCTTGATCTTGCACTTCTGGCCTCCAGACCTGTGAAACTATGCATTTCTGCTAACTCACCCAGTCTGCAGTACTTTGTTATAGCAGCCCTAGCAAACTAATAAAGATGGGGCTGGGGCTCTGCAGCCAGTGATATCCACTGTTGGAGCTGGTATCCGGAAAGTCCCTCCCCTTGCTGGGATGTTGTGAGGTTTGATGGAACAGGCCTGTGTCACTGGTGCCTGACTCTTTAGGCTGACGGCCGGGTCATGGAAGTATCTGCAGATGAACTGTGGGAAACGATTTGTTCACCCTCTGTCTCCTATTTTTAACTCCACTGTGAGTTTGTGTAGGTATTTGTGTGTATGTGTGTGTGTACACACATGGGAGTGTGTGTATGTGTGTGCTCGGTTTGTGTGTACATGAGTACATGTGAGGGCATGAGTGCGTGCTCAGGCAGAGTGCATTTTTGAGTGTGCACATACGTGTGTAGGTCTATGTGTACAGAGATGAGTGCATGCCTGCAAGTCTGTGTGTGTGCACATGAGTGCATGCATGCATGCAGGAGTGTGTGTGTGCCTGAACATGTCTGTAGAGCATGGGCACTTGAACTTGGCAGACTTCTTACCACCTGAGTGCCTTTGCCCTTGCTGTCTTCCTAGTCTGGACCATTGATTCTTGTCCTTTCTTGATGAGATCTCAAATGTTACTTCCCCAGAAACATTTTCTTTCACCACTCTGCTTTAATTATCACTCTCACCGTCACTTTACCTTGTTTTACCTTCATCTCTGCATACCTCTGCAGCAGTCAGTATAGGCTAGTTCACTCTGTGATGGCAAATGCCCCAGTGGATTTAAAGAACAGAGATTTTTCTCTTACTATGGGTCTGTTGAGGCCAGTTGAAAGGCTCTGATCAGTGTGGTAGCTCAGACGGCTGAAGAGGCAGGGTCATCCCCTTCACGAGCTGGGCTGGAACTAAAGCAGAGAGAGGTTTGAGAAGTTTTGCGCCAGCAATAAAATGCTCTTTCCTGGAAGGGAGACACAAAATTCTGGCTCATAGAGCATTGTTCAGAACTCGTCATTTGCCTTCACCCAACCACACGTGGGCCAAGAGTTCAATCTTATCCTTTGGGAAGTTGGACAGCCCAAAATTTAGGAGAAAGCACAAATGGCTACCACACCCACTGTTTAATAACTGCCTCGTTTATTTTTTGTGTGCTGTCTCCTCTCACTAGAAAATAAGCTCCAGGGCCAGGGGTGGTGGCTCATGCCTATAATCCCAGCACTTTGGGAGGCCGAGGCAGGCAGATCACGAGGTCAGGAGTTTGAGACCAGCCTGGCCAACATAGTGAAACCCCATCTCTACTAAAAATACAAAAAAGAAATTAGCCAGGCATTGTGGCGGGCACCTGTAATCCCAGCTACTTGGGAGGCTGAGGCAAGGAGAATCAGTTGAACCTGGGAGGCAGAGGTTGCAGTGAGCCGAGATTGTGAAATTGCCCTCCAGCCCAGGTGACAGTGTGCGACTCCATCGCAATAAAAAAAGAAAAAAAAAGGAAAAAAAAGAAAATAAGCTCCGGGGAGGAGGAATCCCATCTAACTTGCTGATCACTGTCTCTGCACTGAGAACAGAGCTTGGCACATGGTAACTGCAAGGAAACTATGTATCGAATGCTCTAATGAATGTTAAAAAACATTTAATTAATGTTTTAATGTTTTAATGAATGAGTTATATCCAAAACATGGAACCCCAATGAGGAGTGTACATTCACAATATTTTGAAGAATTTGAGACTCTAGATTATTGTGTCTCTAGTTTTCCCTTATATCTTCACTGGTGCACTAAACTGCATTTTATGGAGATTCCTAACTTTGAATGTTCTGTTTTTCTAAGGAGTTCACACTCATCAGACCACATGTCTTGAATCAAGGTTCAGAAAATTCAGTCCTCACACTCCCAGCACCTCTCATTAGGATGAGTAAGTCGACCTGGATCAAAGAGAAGGAACACATTATCACCTTAGGACTAAATAGCGTTTTCAAGGAATTGGCTTTGCGGATCCTGATCTTGCAGGTTCAGAGCTGAAGTCACAATCTCCTGCCTTCATTTGGACACTGGAAGCACCACCAGGCTATGCTTTGTTCCCAGCATGGTTCTGACTCTCCTTAGTGGCCATGGCTTGAGGGGGAGGATGATAATGATGTCAAAGGTCAGTCTCTCAGAATGTCCACCGTATCACCCCAGAGCCCTTCATTAGTGCACGGTCAGGAGAACCAAGCTGCTTCAGATTTCACTTTTCATTCTATCTTTTCAGGTCAATTAGTCGTTTTTATCCTCCAAGGGACTGACCTGGTGTTTACCACATCCAGATGTCATCATTATCCAGACTTCATTTCCTTTCTCTTAGAAGGCTCTTACGATTCCATTTCTTATACTGAGGTTTCTCAGTTCAGTTGAAATGACCTGGGCCTTGGGCAAATTCACAGGTACCAGCACCTGAACTCTACATGAATCTGTCTTCCCTTTCCTGGAGCCCAGAGAAATGGGCACTCCAGTAATGCACATAGTACTCATTTCCTATCCTGGGCCATCTTATTTTTGTATTCTTCCCCTGGACTTAAGCACACTTTTCAAGACAAAACATAATTTTTTGAAATATAATTTTCCATTTTTTTATACACAAATCTGGCTCATACTTGCTCAGTGAGACAAAATAAATTCATAATCAACAGACTATTGATAAGAGCATGTTTCCATGAAAAGAACTTCAGGAGTGCTTGAGTAGATCTAATTAACAAAGAAGTTAGAGAAGTCACATGTACTCAATCCTTTTAACTGTGGTTGACTTAAGAGCTAGTTACTTTAGAGTAATTGGCCTGTAAGAAAGCTTGTGAGGCTGTTGTAATTAATATAATGGGCCAAGTAGGGGATGCGATGAAATCATAGAGTTTTAATTAATTGGACTCAGGGAAATGCATGTTTCCTCAAGGAGAGCTTCTCACTTGGGCAGATTTATACACTTGGGGATTTCAGGGGCCTATACAATTTTTTTTGTCCATTGAATTTCTACCCACTTGAGAAGTATTGAACAACCATCAGATAAATCGACAGTTATGAAAATAACGTGACTGTCGATGTTATGTTTATCAGATAAACATCTGATTTTTTAACTGAAATGTCATTTAGCATATCAATGTACTTTTGGGCTTCTCTTAACAATTCTACTAAAAATGAGGATTGATGAGAATGAAGGTCCTGTTTGGGCTCATCTTAAAATGTCTCAGAGTACTTTCACATTTTAGGTGTTCAAGGAAAGTGGATTGAACTGCTTTTTTCCTATGGATCATTTGGGTTTTTTTTCTTGGCTAATATTTTCTTTCTATCTCTGCTGATTCTGCGTTTTTTTTTATTTGCTTTTGTGCTGTTAAAATAATCACGTGTGGTATTGTGTCTTGTTTTGTGGTTCCAAGATCATTAGCGATGACTGACTCAAAGGCAGATGCCTTTGTTGGAGAAAGGGAATAGTCACGGTCATTTTGCATCTTCTTGAAAAAGTTGTTTTCATCCCCCTTAGATATCACAGAGTCCATGGTAACAGGAGCTGCCTTTAAGACTTTAACACTGGTGAGGCTGCTTCTGCTAATGGCTGAGTGAATCTTTTCAGATTAATGCTTTCAAATAGAAACTATATATAAAACAACAACTAACTGAAGGCAGTGGAGTGTACACAAAAGATTGAAATCAGCATTTGGAATTACGAAGAACTTTGAATAAACAACACAAAACCTCAAAAAAAATAAAAATTGTGGAATCATACAAACTGATTTTAAAGCTTACAATGAAATGACAGTAATCGAAATAGTGTGGTTTTGGCATGAGCATTTAGAAATAAGGCTGGACGCAGTGGCTCACATCTGTAATCCCAACACTTTGGGAGGCTGAGGCGGACGGATCACCTGAGGTCAGGGGTTTGAGACCAGCCTGACCAACATGGTGAAACCTCGTTTCTACTAAAAATGTAAAAATTAGTCGGGTGTTGTGGTGGGTGCCTGTAATCCCAGCTACTCGGGAGGCTGAGGCAGGAGAACCGCTTGAACCCGGGAAGCAGAGATTGCAGTGAGCTGAGATTGTGCCACTGCACTCCAGCCTGGGCAACAAAGCAAGACTCTGTCTCAAAAAGAAAAGAAAAAAAAGAAAGGATATACAAATAGATCAATGGAACAGAATTAAGAGGCTAGAAATGTATGCATATATATATATATATACACATATATACATATATGATCAACTGATTTTCAAAGTCATGACAAGCTAAAGATGAAGAGAAAATATCGCAAGGTCTATATCTGATAAAAGATATATATGCAGACTATATAATCCAATGATAAGAAGTACTTATAATGCAATGATAAGGAAATAAACAACCAATTTTAAAAGTGATCAAAATCTTAGAGCAGATACTATAGCAAAGAAGATATACACATAATTCATAAGCACATGAAAAGATGGTCGATATAATTGGTCAGTAGAGAAATGAATTAAAACCTCAATGAGATACTGCTTCACACCGATTTGGTGGTTCAAATGAACAAGACTGACAATTCCAAGCACTATCCAGGGTTCGGGAGCAACGAGACTGCCTCTGTATTGCTGATGGGAATGCAAAATTGTTGAAAAGCACTTTGAAAACAGTTGGGCAGTTTCTTACACAGTTAAACATGCCCTTACAACAGGACCCAACGTTTTTACTCATAGGTGTTAAAGCAAACTAAATACGGCCTGAGAAGGGCTCTGTACTTCTTTATTTGAGTCCTTGTGGATGAACTGCAACCTAACTTAATAGGTAGACAAGATTGAAAACCGAACTTAGCAGTATGTGCCTGTAACAATTGTTGAGTCTCGGCCAATCCCAGCAGCCATACTTCAACCAGTCATACACTGCTGAGTGTTCAAACTGTGTTCAAATAAGACAAATGCTGAGCTGTTACCAATCCAGCTGTTTCGGTACCTTGCTTCCGATTTCTGTACATCACTTTACTTTTTTATTTTTTTCTATAATTTCGTTCTGACCACGAGGCACCCCTGGAATCTCTCCAAATCTGCTATGATTTGGGGGCTGTCTAATTTGTGAATCTTTCATTGCTCAACTAAAAACCTTTAAATTTAATTCAGCTGAAGTTTTTCTTTTAACATAGATGTTAACTAAAACTATATGCTAACATTATGTTCACACAAAGACTTGAACATAAATGCTATTGCAGCCTTATTCACTATAGCCCCAAACTAGAAAAAACCCAAATGTCTAGGAAGTGAAAAGTGGATAAATAAATTGTGATTTATCCACACAATGGAATGCCAATCAACACTAAAAAGGAATATATAATAGATGAAAGTGCGTGATTGAATCTAAAAAGAATTATGCTATTTGAAAATGCAAAACCAGTGACTACATACTTTATGATCTCATTTATGTACAATTCTTGAAATGCCAAAACTATGAGAGAAAGCATGTTAGTGATTGTTGGGGTTGGGAGGGATGCAGAGGATATTGAATACGATGGAGCAGAGGAGAATGTTTTGGGGTAATGGGAAAATTCTATAGCTTGATAATGATGGCTGTTACATGACTATATATATATTTGTCAACTTTCATTGAAATGTATAGGTAAAATGGGTGAATTTTATTGTACATAGACTTCAGCTAATATGGCTGATTAAAAACAATAAATTTCAATGTGACTAAAATAATGAACTTTGCACAGCATAAGTGGTACATTCAGTTGCTCTCAGCACAGACATCTGTAATCCCGGCTGTTCGGGAAGCTGAGACAGGAGAATTGCTTGAACCCGTGAGGCAGAGGTTGCAGTGAGCCGAGATTGTGCAACTAAGTGAGACTCTGTCTAAAAAAAAAAAAAAAAGGAAAAAAGATATACGAATAGATCAATGAAACAGAATTAAGAGGCTATAAATATATGCATATGCATATATATATAATATATATATGATCAACTTATTTTCAGTCATGACAAGCTAAAGATGACGAGAAAATATCTGCGAAGTCTGTATCTGACAAAAGTGAATCCTGGTGCTGTCCTTCACAGCGGTGTGACCCGCCTCTGCCAGGGCCTCCTCCTGCTTTCATCGCGAATGCTATTCACCACTTACCTTCTAGGTACGTGGGGAATGATCCTTGCTGGTCCTGGGGTCAGATGGAAACATGGGACTGGTTACAACCTCACTTCCAGGCCAGTCATTCCATTGTCGCACAAGAAGACAACCGAAGTTCTCATACCACAAAGATCACATGTTACAGATGCAAAGCTGGGTCCATAATGTGCAGCATTTGTGTAAAAACAGGCAAAGCCTCACACTTCTTGGTGTTTGTAGAAGCATCAAATGAATAAGTCTGGAAGGCTAATAAGACAACGGATAGCAACTTTGGCTGAGGATTTGAGAGGCAGCAATGGGAGAGTAAGTTTTCAGTTATCCTTTATGATTTTAAATTTTGAATCATTGGAATAGATAATTTATTCAAAACATTGACATTGTATTATACAAATAAAAATATACATTTTCCAGCAGCATACTCAGGCAAACATGAAAACCCATGGATGTTTGTCTCCCAAAATCTTTACCCAGGGCCCATCGAAGAGTTAACAAGATCCAGTAGCCCTTCTGCTGTGCGCTGTGCACCAGCAAACACCACATTATTTTTTAAGTCACCCAAACCAAGATTTTTTTCTAGTTTACAGAGATTTAAATAGAAATTAATTCATTAAGCCATTTTACATTTTTTTAAGGATAATACTAAGAAGAAACAAAAAGAGGGACTATTCCTAAAAGTTGCATTTAGAAAGTTAGTTTAAGATGTTTCAGAGCCATCATTTCCTGGAAGGGCTTGGGATATTGGGAGAGAGAAACAGGCAAAGAAAAAAATAATTACAATTGTCTTAGCTGTCCCCAGGCTTGTCAGGATGCTGCGGCTAAAAACCAGCTAAGCTGGAAGTGAGTGTGAATAGTTAACTTGAGAAATAGTTGTGGATTTGGCAGCTGCGAAAGTGGAGGTGCCCAAAGTATTCACTCATTATTAAGATTTATTGTTTCCAATTCTGCGAAAGTGTTGGCTAAGCAAAATAAGGCCATTCATACCAGTCTGGAAGGTAGATTTTACTTTAAAAATAATAAAATGAGAAGAAAAAGGAGGATGAGGAGAAAATAGGATTACTCCTGTGATTTGGAAATGGGGTAATGAGTTAGCTGAATTGTTAGAAATGGAATAAAGAGTCAGATAGGACATTTCTTAGAGTGTTTATACTGCAAAAATGTATTTAAAATTGAAATAACAACAGCAGAATTGACCAGCTCAGAGATTTTGGTACAAGGTTTCAAGAAGAAAACAGGCCAGTTTGTAGAGGAGTTAGAAAATAATAAATATACAAATGCCTTACGTACCCAACACCCAGCTTTATCAACTCTTAATATTTTGATGTATTTCCTTTGGCATTAAGAAAATATTACAGATAAAATTGGAAGTCTTATATGCCTTCCTGATTTCATTCTTTTTATCTGTTTCCCAAGACTGATGATGGATTTTATGTGTCAACTTGACTGTGATGACAGATTCCTAGACAGCTGGTAAAACATTACTCTGGGTATATCAGTGTTTCCTTAAGAGATTAGCATTTTAATTGATGGATTGAGTAAAGAAGATTTACTCTTACCAATGAGGGCTACAATCAATCCTCTCGCTTTTTGAACATAGGTAATACAGTTGTAACTCTTCAGTGTTGATTCCTAGTAATTATCCTTACCGGATATGTACTTCATTGTCTTCATCGACTGATTTTTCTGCTCATTCAGGGCCACGTTTTTCTTCTTCTTTGACTTCATGGAAATCTTTGGTTGGATGTCAGGTGTTGTGGATTTTACTCCATCAAATGCTGATGTTTTTGTATTCTAATAAATATTCTTGAACTTTGTTCTTGGATGCATTTATGTTACTTGAAAAATTATCCTTTTTTACTCTTTCTTTACGGATTTCTCAAGTGGGATGAGTACTGCATTTAATCAAGGATTCAATTTTCCCCTGCTGAGACCACAATCTTTTCAACATTCTAGAAAACAGTGGCATAAACACCCTAGGATGGCCCCCAATGAGTCATACCTTTGTGTAAACCTCTCTCCTCCAGTGTGGGCAGAACGTGTGTGTGATTTGCTTCTATCTGATACAACACGGCAAAAGCAATGAGAGGTCACTCTTGTAATTACATTATGTTATATAGGAAAGGTAAAGGGTTTGTCAGATATAATTAAAACCTCTTATCAGTTGGCTTTAAATTAAACAAATGGGAGATTATCCAGTTTGGCCCTGACCTTTTAAGTGACGGTCTTGAGGTCGAAGACTCTGTAGCAGCAGAGTTACTTTCTCTCTGTTTCTGCGTTTGAAGGAGCAAGCTGCTACTCATCCTACAGCCTTGAGGCAAGTAATCCTGACAACATGAGAGAGCTTGAGCTCTGAGATGGAACACAGCCCAGCCAACACACAGCAATTGAAAACTAGTGCCATGAGATTTACCTGTCTGGTGGATTTTTTCTAGTTTATGGAGATTTAAATAGAAATTAATTCATTAAGTCATTTTGCATTTTATCAAGGATAATACTAGGAAGAAACAAAAAGAGGAACGATTCCTAAAAGTTGCATTTAGGAGTATAGTTTAAGATGCTTTTGGAGCCATCATTTCCTGGAAGGGCTTGGGATATTGGCAGAAAGAAACAGGAAAAGAAAAAAATAATTACAACAATTGTCTTAGCTGTCCCCGGGTCTGAGGTGTGTTCTCTTTAATCGTTCGGGTGGCTCTTTCTCTGTTGTAGGCTAGCTTCTTCATTCATATATCCACTGGTACTCTCGAATTCACGAAAGGGACCCACTGCTGGTCTCCAGAATTCTCTCCCAGGGCAGTCGTCTCTTATTTAGTGCTCTGTTTTTTGATCAGCTCACGGTGTTCTCCCTGTACCTTCATCTCTGTCTCATCAACTCAGTGCCTGCTGAGCATAGTCTGGGCTCCCTTTTCCTAAGCCGTAGCCTGGAAACTCCCTCAAAGGGCGATACCAGGGCAACTCTACATCTCAGCTCATTGGTTTTCCATCTCTCAAGCAAGGAAGGATCACTTTCCTTCACTGTCTGAAGTCCAATCTCTTGAAATGCATTGTTTTCTATATTGTTTCTGGTTTTCTAAAAAATTTGTTTCAGGTAGGAAGGGATATCTGATCTCTACTATTCCTCCTTGGTTAAAAATGGATCAAAATGTTATATTATAAAGTCACGTTAAACATAAGCAAAACAAAACAGTAGTGGGTGGGATTCATATTAAACATGTTATTCAATCCAATATAGCCAAAATATTAACATTTCAACATGTAATCAGACTTAAAAATATGAATGAGGTATTTTATACAATTACATTTGCACTAAGTCAACCATATCTTCGTGCATTTTACATTTACAGCACATCTCACTGCAGACTAGCCACATCCCACATGTTAATATCATCTGTGGCCAGGAACTATCTTATTGGCAGCATAGCTCTTGACCTTCGAATACCAATGACTGCCTTTCCTGTCAACCTGAAATATTATTTTCACAGCAAGAGCAGAGAAAGCATAACCACCCTTGACAAAACGGAAATGAGGAGGTGGTGCCTGGATTTTATGCAATTGCAGAAGGAGGTGATTTGCTCGTGTCTGATTCTGAGAGCCAGCCATTAGATCCTGATGAAAAAAAGTTGTGTGAGTGGGAGAGAATTGGATGAAAGGACCTCAGGGCCATTGAAGGAATCTGTGAGTGGGAATGTGCCCTGCTCCTCTCCAGGACACCAGTGTTGTTGGAGACTCAGGGAGTGGGCAGGATGTCAGAAGGGGAAACGGGGGTGATGAGGGGACCCCACGGAGTGGTGCTGTGACCGCTGCCTGTCCCTGTCGTCAAGCCCAATCCTTAAAGCTCAGCCTCAGCCCAGCCTCCCTGGGAGCCTTCCCTGGCCTGCCCGCCTACGCAGGTCTGTCTCCTCCACTCACCTGCAGCTCAGGGGCTCTGCTGCACGAAGCACATGCTCCTCTGAGACCCGCTCAAACTGTGTTTAACACTCATCCATTCTTTCAGCAGAGCACCTCCTACGTCCCAGGCAGACTTCTACATTCTGGATACATTAGTGAGCAAAACAGGCAAAAATTCCTGCCTTCAAGGCATTTCATTCTAGTAGAGGAATGGAGACTTTGCACATAACAATATCTACATTGATATGTTAGAAGTGAAATGATACAGAAAGAAATAGGGCAAAGAATGCAGGGAGTTAGACTCGCAGAGCTAGAGAGCTCACAGGAAGATTGGGTGCTCAGAGTGTTGCCAGGATGTGACCTTTGAGAAGGCATCTCTTTTTCACTTTATATTCTCTCTTTGTATTCATGCCAGTGAGTTGGGATAATTACTACACTGCCAGGACTGCTTTTTTTTCTTAAGTTAGATTTACTCATTTGATCTGTAAACACTTACTGAGGATGTGGCTGGCTTCCACTCATCCTTCAGGTCTCAGTTCAGATATCACCTCCTTATAGAGACAGTCCCTCAGACTGTCCCTCCTCAACAGGAGTCTCATGCTCTCCTACTGTAGTTTATATTCTGTTGTTGCAAAAGTAATTGCAGCTTTTGCTATTACAAGTAATTGCAAAAACCACAATTACTTTTGCACCAACCTAATATTCTATTTTAGTTTAATTTATATTATTTATATTACATCTTTATTTTCAATTCAAATTTAATGGTCATATTATCATTTTTATTGATATTATTTTAAATTGACAAATCATTGACACATTTATGGGGTACAATGTGATGTTTTGATATATATATATATATATATGATGTGAAATGATTAAATCAAGCTGATTAATACATCCATCAACTCATTTACTCATATTTTTGTGGTCAGGCTTTGACATTTACTCTTATTTTAAATTATATATTACTATTGCCTGTGGAATCTTAAAAAACATCAAACTCATAGAAGTAGAGAGTAGATGATGGGTATCAAATTTAAATTTTTATGTAACTTTTGAATCATTATATTTCAAGATAATTGCAGTTCACAGGTGGTTGTAAGAAATAATACAGAGACATCCTGTGCAAACTTCACCCAATTTCCCTCAGTGGTCACATCTGCATAACTATAGCACAGCGTTTAAACTAGGACGTTGAAATGGACACAATCTATGGACCTTATTAGAATTTCCACTTTTACCTGCACTTGTGCGTGGTGATTATTCTATGCAATTGTACACATGTGTAGACTCATGTAATCACCCTCATACTCAAGATTCAGAACATTTTCTTTCTCCTTTCATAGCCGCAACCACCCTTCTCCCTCCCAGCTTCCCCCCTAACCCTTGGCAAGCCCTAATTTGTTCTTCATCCCTATGTTTGTGTCATTTTAAGAATGTTATGTAAAAAGAATCAGATAGTATGAAACCTTTTGAGATGGTCTTTTTTTTCCCCATTCATTGTAATTCCCTTGAGGTCCATCCAAGATGGTACATGCCTCAATAGGGTGTTTCTTTTTGTTTCTTAGCTTCTCTGGTGTAGATTGTTTAAATATTTAGCAGTAAAGAACATTGGTTTGTTTCTAGTCTGGGACTACTCCAAACAAGACTACTCTAATCATTAATGTACAGGTCTATAAGGGATCTACTTTCTTTGCATTCTCCCCAGCATTTGGTATTATTATTATTATTACTTTTTTTTTTTTTTTTTTGAGAAACAGTCTCACCCGGTCGCCCCAGCTAGAGTGCAGTGACATGATCATCACTCACTACAGCCTTGAAATCCTGGACTCCAGCGATCCTCCCACCTCAGCCCCACCAAGTAGCTGGAACTATGGGATATGCTGCTGCCACACTCAGTTTTTTATTATTATTATTATTTTGTGGAGATAAGGTCTTGCTATGTTGTCCAGGCTGATCTCAAACACCTGAGCTCAAGTGGTCATCTTGCCTAAGCCTCTTAAAGTGTTGGCATTATAGGTGCAAACCCTTGTGACTGGCATTTTGTTACTTTTTAATTTTAAGCATTCTGATAAGTGTGTGTTGGTGTCTCATTGTGGTTTTAATTTTCTATTTAACTCTCTAAAAATTAAACTGCTCTGTTAGACTTTTATTTTAGCAGTTATATTTTACTTGGCATGATTTTATTTATTAATACCTACTAAAGGCAAGGGAGACTTGTCAGTTTTGTTTGCCTCTGAATTCCCATTTTCTGGCATTTAGTAGGTACTCAACAAATAAATAGTACCCTGTAGATAAATATGCCAGTTACTGTACTAGCCCCTGGGGTGACTAAGGTGTTAATAACAGGCTTGGCCTTTAAAATGCTTACTGCATTATGCAGAGTTTCTTAGCCTTGGCATGACTCACATTTTGGGCCAGAACATTATCGTGGGTGTTGGAGAGATGGCTGTGCTGTGTTATGGGATGTTGAGAAGCATCTCTGGCCTCTACTTACTAGATACCAGAAGCATCACCCAGTTTGTGATAAACAAATTTGTCTCCAAGTATTGTCCAACGTTCCCTGGGGCTTCAGATGGCTCCCAGTTGGGAACTAATGTTTTATAAGAGACAGATGTGTTTTCTATGAAGCCAAGTGTATAT
Organism: Nomascus leucogenys; assembly: GCF_006542625.1. Taxonomy (NCBI): domain Eukaryota; kingdom Metazoa; phylum Chordata; class Mammalia; order Primates; family Hylobatidae; genus Nomascus; species Nomascus leucogenys. Next base: position 94,545,891 of record NC_044390.1, on the reverse strand, counting down.
AAATATACTTACCAGCTAAGTGTGAGGATATGGCTCAAGACTCAATCAACTAGTCATTTCTTGTCTCCCAGAATGCAAATTACATCCCCAGAATGTCACAGGGTATCCTGTCAGACCTTTGAGTATACTTGATGAATTAAACAAACACTGATTAGAGGATTCCTACACTTTGCCAGGCACCATGCCAGCCACTACAGATGGTGCAGGGAGCAATACACACGTAATCTAGTCCTCAAGGAGTTATTGTCTACTGGGGGAAGTCAGAGATTGATCAAGTTATCTTAAAAATGATGCTCACTGGGAGGCCAAGGCAGGTAGATCACCTGAGATCAGGAGTTCGAGACCAGCCTGGCCAAGATGGTGAAACCCCGTCTTTACTAAAAATACAAACATTAGCCAGGAGCATGGGCAGGCACCTGTAATCCCAGCTACTCAGGAGGCTGAGGAAGGAGAACTGCTTGAACTCGGGAGGTGGAGGTTGCAGAGAGCCGAGATCACGCCATTGCACTCCAGACTGGGTGACAGAGCAAGATTAATAATTATTATAATTACAATAATTAATAATAATAATTATTATTATTGTTATGCTCATTTGGGAAGTGAAGTGAAGTGAAGTCAAGGGTGCTTTGGGGCTGCTTACCAAAGAGGTGGGCTGGACTGGCCTGGGAGCTGTTATTCAGAAAGATGAAGACCACATAGGTAGAGAAGATGGGATAATGACCTAAATCAGAGGGCTTTGAAGATATTAGCCTACAAGGTTTAGTTTAAGATTGGTCAGCCCATGGTTTTCATACTGAATTCCATAGGACCGTGTAATGCAGGAAAATGCACTGGGGGACCCTATTGGAATAAAGGAAGTGCCAAGAAGGCATAGCCGTAAGTCTCCTTCCCTAAGATTCAACAGAACAGCCATGCTTCTATCCTTTTTACAGTGGAGCTGTATTTTGGTGTGGTGGTGTGCATCCTGTATTCTAATGTTGGCTCATAGGGTACAGATAGCTTAGAAGAAAAATGATCCATGAAACCTATGCAGGAAAACATGGTGCAGAAGACAGACACATTTATCTGTCCAACTCATCAGTAAGTCCACACAGCCAGCTCTTCCTCAAGGTTGAGCACAGTCCTTGGGTTGAGTACCAGGTGGAGCTGGGTAGGCCTGGGCACCATGCTGCCTACACAATAGACACCTTTAGTAGGCTACAAAATAGCCTAGGAGCACACTCAGTGTAGAAAGAGGCTCCCATCCTAAGAAGTGCCTGGATGCTGAGCCTGAGTGAGGAAATGACAGGTCCTCATCTTCCAACCCAGGCTCACTGCAGGACACTTGAATGTTGAAGGAGACTGAGCCTGCTTTCCCCAAATATCCTCATAATTTATACTCCCTCTCTCCTCCTCCTCTCCCTTAATATTGTATGCTGTATGTGTTTTGGGGGGAGGAGAGAAGAAGCTTGGTGGGTTCCGTATAAGTGAAAAAGACAAAGGCTATTCTTAATATTTTAATACACAAGGCACCCCTAATTATTATAAATTGCAGGCTATTGCACTGACAAAGAAGTCACCTAACAGAGTTAAAACAAAAGCCATCCAGCACAGGATTGTGAATGACCCCGCTTCCATCACCCTGAATTGAGCTTTATGCAGGTCTAAGAAAGGCGATGGCAGAGCAACTGATCCACAATCTCCCTGAGGCCGGAATCACACACATCAGCTTGCTCCTTCTCTGCCAGTGTGCCTGCCAGGGCCAAAGTAGGCTGAGAGATGTTCTATTCACAAGGAAGCTCTTTAAAACTCAGTGCCCACTGTTTTTACTGGGGGACAGTCACCTAGGTATCCCCTGCCTAGCGGATTCCAAAATTCCAGACCCCTAGAGAGAAAACGAGTGTTCAGCATGAACCATATTGTTTGCACAAAGAGATTAGGCATAGTGAGGGAACGGTGGAAAGCCTCCTCCTGAAATTTGAGTTTCTGGACATGGGCCAAGCATCAGCCTTGCCAGCAGGCTTTCTAAGGAGGGCATCCTTAGGCCTCCTGCCATTAAGAAGCAGGATAAACAGGTGAATATGTGGGGGAGTTCCTATGACAGGGAGGAGACTCTTGGTCTGAGCATAGTGGGTGGGAAAAGGGGTGACTAAAGTCCATAAGAGAGTGTCCTTTTACGCACACATGGGAAACAGGCTTATGGGAAGAAAGCCCTTTTGGAAGAAGGCTGTGTGCTCTAGCTTGAGGGAGAAACAGCCAAGCAGTGTGGCCATTTCACACCTGACCCCTTCTAGCACACACACACACACACACATTCACACACACACACACACACACCTGTGCTTATTCACCCCAGCAAAAATGCCTAATGCATATCTCATGGCTGAAACTCTGATAAAAATTCCTCAAAGGCAGTGATAATTATTAAATTGAGAGTATCATGAAACACTTTTCTAAATTGGAAAGGCTTATCTAGAATAGATCATGAGCAGATGAAATTAATAGCTATGAATAAACTTCCATAGAAATGGACTTATTAGCAAGTATGTCTACTTCCCAAAAGTACAAGAAGTCTTTCCTCTGGATTGAGAGAACTGATTAAAAAAAACCCCACTTTATATAGAAGTGACTGCCTTAATTTTTATTCCATTCATTGCTGGACTTGGGCAGGTCCCTGCAGCTGGTCCAGTTCACAGGCTGGGAAGTCAGAGAGGAGCAGGACATGCCCACAGTCAGAGGGGCTGACCCTGTCATGCAGACCCTACCTTCTTTGCCCAAAGACTGGCCACTTCTCTTTCTTTACCCCAGGACCAGAGTGTGAATTTAGCAGGATGAAATGGCTGGTGGCAGAGCTCATTTCTCCTCTCACTGGATCTTTGCTTCCCACGCATTAGCTTCTCTGAGGTCTACAGAATGCTGAGAACCTGGGAGGTATTGGAAGCAGTTCCCTAGTTCTGGTTACAAAGCACAGTGCAGCCCAAAGAGAAACTGAAAATTTGATCTTACAGGACCAAGCATCCCTTATAGGAAGTGATTTAATAGATGGATTCGTGGAGAATTCCTGTGACTAGGGAAGAGGCTTTTTAGCCTGGGATGCTGTGGATGGGAAATGGTGGTGGGGTGGAGGCTTCACAGAAAACTGGACACCTAAATTTCTAAGTTCCTGCATCTCTTCATCAATTCAAAACTCAACCCTTAAATTCTTTTTTTTATTTGTCATTTCACTAAAGATATCAAAGTAAATAGGGGTCCTCTGGTGGGGAAGATGGTTCCATGTGTACTCACTTTCAGTCCTCTTGTGGTTCAGAAACCCTTATTCAACACACATTTTCTTCCCTATGCAAAGTAACTTGTAACAATTGATATTTGAGGAATCATAGCACCCATGTATCCACACCCAGCTTGGACTCAGCTGGGACCATTTGGTTATGTCATTTTAACAAATTTGTATTTCAATTTAAATAGTTACTTCTGGTTGATGGCTGCAATATTAGAGCAGCATTTGGAAGTTTCTACAACCTTAGCTAACTGGAAAAGAAGTTGGATACGACCAATCCTATATGAAGTCTAATATAGTTCAATTGGGGGTAGAATTTGATATGAGGCAGGACAGTGCAATTTGGTTTTGTCAATGCCATGGCTATATTCCAGTGTTCCTCTGGTACCTCTTGGCAAATGCAAGGAAGCAGATAATTGTGGTTTCCTCACCCACATTCCTACAGAAGTCCCAGTGCGGAGAGCTGTCCATGGTAGGAGATTTCGTTAGACAAGCAATAGGCAGCAGGTTCTTTTTCAAAACTCTTTCCTCACAGGTTGGGAGTTGGGAGCCCAGACTGAAGACCTTGCCTAGGCCCCCAGAGACAAGAAAAGACTTCTCAGCCTACATTGGTCCTGGCAGGCTCATTGGCAGAGAAGGAACACCTGGTGTGTGTGGCTCAGGCCAGGGCGGAGCTGGTGGATCAGCTGCTTTGCCGTCACCTTCCTTGGATCTGGGTGGAGCTGGATTCACGGGGACAGAAACAGGCTGATGGATCAGGGTCATTCACAATCCTGTGCTACATGGCTTTCTGTTTTAATTCTGTTCAGTGACTTCCCTGACAATGTGATAGCCTGCAATTTACAAGTCCATGTCAATGACAAGGGGCTCCCTGCACATACAAAGAATCGCACTAGTCTTTTTCACTTCTAAAGAATTCACCAACTTCTTAGCTCCCCTCTGCCCCCACCTCCAAACACACATACAATGTTGCCATTCTATGAATTAACACAGGTGGGATTTTCTTGCATTACTTCTAATCCCATTTGGTGAAATGAGAAATCCAGTGTAGTACCTTCTTATGTTGCTCATAGTTTATGTAGCAAACCGTGTAGTGTATGAAGTTCTTTCTCACTCTTGGTCTCCTGATGCTTCCACATGCCATGAGGTCCCCACTATTCTCTGCAAATTCTAAAGCTTGGGGAGTTTAAACCTCTGGTCCTTAGACCCCAGGTAGGTAGAAGCAGCAAAGGCCAAGGTCCAGGGTGTGCTTTGTGAATGGAGGAGCGGTGAAGCTACATGAAATGATCTGGGGGCCTTTTCTGTGTGTGGAGCTTGGATTGTGGCATGCCCGTGCCAGGGCTGGGGAGGGAAGAGCCATGTGTGGCATGCGCAGAGGTGAAATGCTGGCTGGGTTACTCATCCAGTGAAGGGCAGCCTGCTTTCCACAACACGGAGCCCTGGAGAGGGGCTATCAACCCATTCTGAGCTGTGGGCTGCTGATGGGCAGCCGTGTATTAGGCTCCAACAACACTGCCATGTGACTTATTGAACTTGACAGTCATTCTTTTGGTTGACAAAGAAGAATGTAGCAATTTATTACATTCTTGACATTCTGCTGAGTCTCAGATTTTAAATGGAACCTTAATATGTTTGTTTTCCAGAACAAATGGCTCCTTCTGTTAAATCTTGCACCAGACGTGGCCTTACCAGGGCCCGGCAAATTATCTGGCTGAGAGAGTCCGTGATTGAGGACTCCACGAGTGAGCTGGTCGTCTCTAAGACCTTCATTGGCCAGACAGTCTTTGTGGGCATCATCCCTCTTGCCATGGTGAGAAATTGGGCTTCAGAAAAAGTGTCACAAAGAAGTACTTTTTGCATATGCTTAATATTCACAGAAACATTAAGCATTTTTATAAACTGCTGTTTTCCAAGCACCAGATAAATTTGTTTAAACAAAGAAAATACAGTTAAATTAAATTTACCTGTTTCCATAATGGCTCCTTAGAAACTATTTAGCGTCTACTGTGTAAATCCCTTTTCGTTTGTGGATATTGTGGAACTGTTTCCTGGGGAGCCCTTATTCTTTATTTTCTCAATCTGCATGCATCAGGACCAAGTGCTGCACCGAGTGAAGACGACTTTGTTGAAATGCATCAGGGTTACATGGTGGGAACAGCAGCTGTGTATGCCAAGTAACTGGCCCCTTGTCAATTGGTTTTGCCCAGAGAGTCACCAGGTACCTTGTGGATTGGAAAATTCTAAAATTCAGATGGACTGAAAGAGCCCTGCTGGAAACTGACCACCTTAAGCTGGGTAGAGCCCCAGAGTCCACAAAACTGCCTGTGTTTGTTTTACTGGCCTGGAGGTGACTGGACTTCATTTTCTGATCTTAGCTGAAGCTCTATGCATGACCAGGATTGGGGCCAAATCTGAGAACAGGGTCAGGGACAAGGTTCTAGAACCTAAAAAGAATGGTGCACTTTGGGCTGTGGAGGAGGGGCATCGTAGGGATAATAAACCACTGGGAGCACTTATAGAGGTATGGAACCCTGGAGGCATCCTGGCGACCCATCTATGCAGGCCACATAGGAAGAGACTCCAGCTGCAGCTAATGTCAGTTTTGGTAGAACACCTTACGGCCCTCCAGGAACACAAGAGGGTGAGAAGCTTAAGAAGAGCCACTCTGACACCAGGCACAGTGGCTCACACCTGAGTACTTTGGGAGGCCAAGGCAGGAGGATCACTTGAACCCAAGAGTTTGAGACCAGCCTGGGCAACATGGCAAAACCCCGTCTTTACAAAAAATACAAAAATTAGCCGGGTATGGTGGCATGTGCCTGTAGTCCCAGCTACCCTGGAGGCTGAGTTGGGAGGATCACCTGAGCCCAAGCGGTTGAGGCTGCAGTGAGCCATGATGGCACCACTGCACTCCATTCTGGATGACAGTGAGACCCTGATTCAATAAAAAGAAGAGTCACTCTGAGACCATCTCCCACTTACCTCCCTATATGTCCTGGGAGGCTGCCATGTGGGAGTTTCTCGTCACTTTCCTGGTTCTGATGAGGTATGAATTGTCTGTCAGGCCTCCCTCAGAAAAGAGCAGCAGAATAGAAAATTCCTTAGTAGCAGCCAGGTGTAGTGGCTTATGCCTGTAATCCCAGCACTTTGGGAGGCTGAGGTGGGCAGATCATGAGGTCAAGAGATCAAGACTATCCCAGCCAACATGGTGAAACCGTCTCTACTAAAAATACAAAAATTAGCTGGGCATGGGGGCAGGTGCCTGTAGTATGAAGTACTCAGGGGGCTGAGGCAGGAGAACTGCTTGAATCCGGGAGCTGGAGGTTGCAGTGAGCTGAGATCGTGCCACTGCACTCCAGGCCTGGTGACAGAGCGAGAGTCCATCTCAGGAAAAAAAAAAAAAAAAAAAAAAAAGAAAGAAAGAAAGAAGGAAAGAAAGAGAGAGAGAGAGAGAGAGGAAAGAAAGAAAGGAGAAAGAAAGAAAGAAAGAAAGAAAGAAAGAAAGAAAGAAAGAAAGAAAGAAAGAAAGAAAATTCCTTAGCTGCAATTTAGGGTTGACTTCTCAGCAGTGGCATACCCCATGGCTTGCAATGCAATCATCACACTTCTTGTGTCTTGGCATTATCCTTTCTTGTGTGGGACAAGCGCCACTGAGAGCTGGCACCTTTGAGCACTCTTCCCTCCTCTGTTCATGGAAGTAGAAACTGTCTGAATCTCAGAGCAGTTCACCATATCTCTACGGGCTGAGTCAGACCTTTGCCTTGGCCTTGCCTTGCCTTGTGTGTGCCTGGCAGAGTCATATTTATAATTCTGTGTGTCAAACCTAGGAAAGGCCTGGATGTATTCTGTGCTGGTTTGACTTTCCTTTCTGGGACTCAAGTGTGGGGGTATGACAGCAATTTGTCGAGTTTTCGTCACCCGTCACTCAATTTGGTTGCTGGAATCAACATCTTTGCAAATGAAAACGCTTTGTCAGACAGTAGATTCTGCACCCCTGCTTCTTTGAACTTCATTCTTCTTCTTGTCAGAAACACACTTTCCCTCCCCCACCCCTTGTCTGGCTCTTCCTCTTCATTCAGGTTCAATTCAACTGTCAGAGGAATCTAAATAGGACCCCCAGCCCCCACCCATGCCTGTGGCTGTCTGTCCATCCCATTACCCTTTTCTATGTTCTTTATAGGCCTATCATCGTATAAAATTTAGGATTAATCATCAATATTCCTCACCAGAAGGGGTAATCAATGGGCCTGAGGTCTTGGTCAGTTTTACACATCTATGCTTCCAGCACCTGGGAAAATGCTCATCTCAGTTAATAGTTGTTGAATAAGTGAGTCAAATGCTTAATTCAAGCTACCAGGGCCATTGAGTTCTGAGTTAAAACTGATGGGTGTTGTCCCAGTCAGCACTGATCAGCATTCTTCTTTGACAGAGGCCACAACTTGGCAGAAAGGGGCCCTATTAAAGGGGAGAGATTTATTTATTTATTTATTTATTTATTTATTTATTTATTCTGTTTAGAGATGGGGTCTTGCCACATTACCCAGGCTGAACTCAAACTCCTAGGCTCAAGTGATCCTCCCTCTTCAGCCTCCCAAGGAGCTGGAATTGCAAGCACATGCCACCACATCTGGCAAAGGGCGGAGACAGACTCAAATGTAAAACTATAGAACTCACATAAATAAATAAATATCTTTGGGAGCTATGCTAGGTGAAGAGTTCATAGGCCTGACACCGAAAGTATAATCCTTAAAATAAATACTTTACAAAAATAGTAAATTGTACTTCATCAAAATTTATAACTTTTCCTTGAAGATCACCTTGTTTACACAATAAGAAAAATAATCAACAAGCATAGAGAAAATATTTGTAAACCACATATATGACTAATGTTTTACTCCTAGAATATATAAAAAACTAGAAAAAAGTCAACAGTAAAAACAATAGTGATAAAAACAATACAACTGGGGGAGGTATGATGGCTCATGTCTGAAATCCCAGTACTTTGGAAGGCAGAGGCAGGTGAATAGCTTGGGTCCAGGCGTTTGAGACCAACTTGGACAACATGGTGAAAACCTGTCTCTATAAAAAAAAAATACAAATAAAAAAATTAGCTGAGTGTGGTGGCTCTCTCCTGTAGCCCCAGCTACTTGAGAGGCTGAGGTTGGAGGATTGCTTGAGCCTAGGAGATGGAGGTTGTAGTGAGCAAAGGTTGCACCACTGCACTCCAACCTGGGTGACAGAGTGAGACCCTGTCTCACAAAAAAATACAATCAAAAAGTGGGAGGGAGGCATAAATAGATGTTTAACCAAGGAAGAGATATGAATAATAAACACATGAAAAAATGTTCAGCATCATTAGCCATTAGGGAAATGCCAATTAAAACCACCATGAAGTGCCAGGAGTCAGAAGGGCTCTAATAAAAAGACAGTGACTACCCCAAGTGCTAGTGAGGATGCTTTTGTATTGCTGGAATGAAGGTAATACCAATAGCTACTCTGGAAAACAGTTTGAAAGTTTCTTATAAAATAAAACATTTACTTACCAAACAGACCAGTAATCTTCACATTATTTGGCATTTATCCCAGAGAAATGAAAACTTATGTTCACACAAAACCCTGAACATGCATTTCATAATTCCTTCACTTAAATTGGCAAAATACCGTAACAACCCAAACACCCTTCCATGGGCTAATGGTTGGACGTACACTGGTGCATCTATAAAAAGGAATACTATTTAGTGATGAAAAATAATGATGAGATACAGAGAACTACCTGGATGGACAAGGAAGATATTACACTTAGTGAAAAATACCAATCCAAGCAGATTACATACTGTAAAATTCCATTTATAGAACATTCTTGAAATGACAAAATAATAGAGGTGGAGAACAGAGCAGTGGCTGCCAAGACAAATGGGCAGAAGGGTGGTGGGTGTGAATACAAAGACAGAGCACAAAATAGATCTCTTGCAATGATGGAAGAGTCCTGTATCTAATTCTGCTTTTTGCTACACAAATCTATGGATGGGATTAAATTGTAAATAGAACCACACATATTCAAATGAATGCGGGTTAAAAATTTTTGAAAATATATCAATGTCAATAGTCTGGTTTTGATAACGTACAATAACTCTGTAAGATATCACCACTGGCAGAAGACTACACAAGATTCTTTTTACTACTTTTGCAACTTCCTGTGAGTCTATAATTATTGAAAAATAAAATGCTTACAAGTAAAAAATAAAATAAGTGTAAAGTAGCTACGTGACTCTAAGATCAGTGGATAGGATTCTCCCAAGAAGGCTATCTTTCAGCAGTTTATGAGATCTGGAGACAGTCAAAAGGTCTAATTAAAAATTAAATAAATTCAATTTTTCCAGATTCAATGTGTAAGTGATATAATGTGGTCTTTGTCTGGCTCATTTTACTTAGCATCATATCCTCCAGGTTCATCCAGGTAGTCACAATCACAGGATTTAAAAATTGCTAAAAGAATGATTTTAAATGTTCTCACTACATAAATAGTAAGTATTGGAGGTGATGGTTATGTTAATTAGTTTGATATAATCATCAAACAAGTATGCACATATCAAAACATCATATTTCACTCCATAAATATATACAATTATTATCGATTTAAAATTTAAAAAGGCAGGGCAAGGTGGCTCACGCCTGTAATCCCAGCACTTTGGGAGGCCGAGGTGGGTGAATCACCAGATCAGGAGTTCAAGACCAGCCTGCCCAAGATGGTGAAACCCTGTCTCTACTAAAAATACAAACATTAGCCAGGTGTGGTGGTGGGCAACTGTAATCCCAGCTACTTGGAAGGCTGAGGCAGCGAATGGCTTGAACCCGGGAGGCAGAGGTTGCACTGAGCCAAGATTGCACCACTGAACTCCAGCCTGAGGGACAGAGGAATACTCGGTCTCAAAAAATAAATTTAAAAAATTAACAAAAAAATGAGTTAAAAAAAAAAAAAAGGCTACCAACACTGGTCTTACTCTTTTCAATAGCTTTAATAACTTGCTGTCATTCCAGAGCCAATTTCACAGTAAATCAAGAGATTCATCATGACACACACACCGCCACTGCACCCTCAAACTTGCCAGGTTCCAGCAATAGGTATTTAAAATCATACACACTTCCGTGCTTAGGCAGAAAAATTCTCCGAGTAAATATCAGCTCCTGTCAGAGAAACGCAGCCTGTGTAACACGAACAAAGCTGACCTCCCCAGAGAAGAAAGAAAACCCAGAAAGCATCAGAGGAGAAGAAATCACAAATGGATGCTGTTCAAGAGCAGAGGACAGCCCGTGTGTGTGTTGGAGAGGGGGGGTGGGGGGGGAGTACGGCTTTCTGTGATTTGTTGTCATGTTTTTAATCAACAAACTGCTGTTAGGCTTACAGGCTGCTGGGTCCTTGACTGGATTCCCCCCATTCGTCATATGGAAACCCCTCTTGTCTCAGCGACTTTCTTTTACTGCCTGCCCCAAGCCAGCCAGTGAATACGCTGTTCAAATGACCAGCAATAACTGTCTTTGTTAGGTGATATTTAAGGGCATGCACTTTGTAAATGTCACTGTATGCAGTTACCGCGCAGTGGACTGCAGCTTTTCTATGGGATCCAATGCAATTCAACTACTCACAGGTAACACACATGAGCACCAGTGAGCACTTCCAGGGAACCGATTACCAAACTGTTCCTGCAACAGGGATCAGATGTTACACCATTTCCTAACGCACATTCAAAAATATAGAAGCAGCCTGGGTGCAGTGGCACACGCCTGTAATCTCAGCACTTTGGGAGGTGGAGGCGGGTGGATCACGTAAGGTCAAGAGTTCCAGACCAGCCTGGCCAACGTAGTGAAACCCCATCTCTACAAAAAATACAAAAATTAGTTGGGTGTGGTGGTGCAACGGTAATCCCAGCTACTCAGGAGGCTAAGGTGGGAGGATCACTTGAATCCGGGAGGCAGAGGTTGCAGTGAGTTGAGATCACGCCATTGCACTCCAGCCTGGGTTGACAGAGCCCAACTCCCTCTCAAAAAAAAAAAAAAAAAGTATATATATATATATATATATATGCACCCAAAAGGATTGATCCCAGAATGCATGTTGACATCAGCTAAGTAGAAAAGAAAAAGGGAAAAAACCGTAAGATGTTTGGTTCAGTTGACCTGCAACTATTTGGGAAAACCTTTGCTGATATATGATTTCTGAAGATGAAAGGGAAAAATAGACCCAACTAAGAGAATTCAGGAAAGAAACGGGGGTGGTTGTCAGTCAGGGCAACAAAGTGGTGGAATTCCGGGTGCTTCAATGGCAGGGATGTGAAATGACAAATTTTTTAGACGCTGTCAATACCATTAATATTTATGACCCATCTCACAAACAAACAAAAACAAAAAACAACCATCGTGCGGCGCATCCATCAGAGACTTCTGCCCTGGAATTGCTCTGCTTCGTTGGGTGATAAGCCCTGAATCACAAAATTGAGGACAATGATGGGAAGGATTTTATGCTGCTGTTTTACACCTCCTTAAAGATGGTAAAATAATCAGAGTTCTGTATTCTGAAGCAGTAACTTTCTTTAAAAAGTCACCTTTACTGTTGGCAGGTGAACTAGATTACTGACTCACAGTGCAGAGTCATAAATAAGCACGTGCTTATGAGCAGTGAAAGAGCTCAACTTGCTGCCGAATTGCACCGCAGTCTCCTTTAATTCTGAGATTCTGCTAAGAAATGCCAAACCTGAACCCTTGCCCCCAAGGTATTTCTCTCCTTCTGTATCGTTCAGTAAAGGAACAATCTCTTGTCCACAGCAGGAGAAATGTGGAAATGCTTGTGGTTAAGTGAGGTCATCTCTTGGTTTAAATCTTGCCTCACCCGTTACTTAAGCCTTATGATCTCATACATGATCCTCAGCTTTCTGGAGCCTTGGCCTTTTTTTTTTTTTCCTGCAAAATGGGTAATAGAATTCCTAGAACAATTATTTTGAGGGTTAAGTGAAGAAATGATATATGTACAGTAGGATACGAAGTATATTATATGAAAGGGGCCGGGCAGACCAAACTACACCAGTCGCGGTCAAGAGATCTTTATTGGAGGTATCGAGCGGCACCACGCAAGGAGAAGGAAGAGAGAAGAGAGAGGGCTGCTGCTGGTATGCTGGGTTTTATATCACTTGGGCCTACGTGGATTGGGCTAGGGGCAGGCCCAAGGGAAGGCGGGAGATGCTTCTTTCTGATTGGCCCTCCTTTGGCGGGTTCAGACAGTTCCGGTCAAGGAGGGGAGAAGAACCCGGAACTGGCTCCATCTTAAGGTACGGCGCCATTTTAAGGTACCCCATGTTACCTAACATTCCTCCCTTTTTGTTTTCTTAAATGGGGGAAAATGGGTGTCGTGGTTCATCTGGCTGCTTTCTGCTGAGTGGGGGTGCTGTGGGGAGGGGGCACAGGGAGAACTGTCAGGGTTGTGCATGGGGTAATGTTCCTTGTAGGTATAGATCCTCCAGTGCCGTGAGCCAGTTGAGGGGCAGGGATGGGTTGGCGATGAGCCAGCTGTCGGCACGGAGATCATTGAGAAATTTGTGGAATCGGTTGGCAGTTGTCATGACTGGCTTGGGTTAGCAGGTTGTGAGCCTGTCTGTGGAATCTGTCCCATCCCCGCTGGTGGCTAAAAGTTGGTAGGTTCTGAGAAGCTGGTTAAGTGTTTGGTTAGATGTGGAAGAGAAACTTAATGAGGCAGGGGAGTAGTGCGCAGAAAGCGAGGCCTGAAAATGGAAGGAGCCAAGCTAAGAGGGGGGTTTTGAGCGTTTCCCAAAGGGAGGGAGTTGTGCTAGCATTCATTAGTTTATGTTTTATCTGATGTAGGTTTTAATGCTAGTTTTGATTACTTGGGAATAACAACAGTTCTCCTGTAAGAAGATGCAAGTACCGCCTTTTTCAGCTGTGAGTAGGTCAATGGCGCAGCGGTTTTGAAGGGTGACACCAGCTAGAGATGTGATTTGTCGCTGGAGGGCAGCTAGAGACTGAGCCATTTCCTCAATGGCCGTCTGAAAATTGGAATACGCTGTATACCTATGAGAGAGGTTGTTAGAGAGATTCCAAGCATGATAGGTAGGAAGATTGCTTTTTTTTCCCGATGGTCCTCAGGAGAGTTGGGTTTAGGGTGATTAAACCTATAGGCTTGAAGGCCTTCAGAGAAGGAGAGCAATGTGAGTTGCCAGTGGTCGGGGTGGGGGGGAGGAGTTGCTTGTGTTTATGGAGCTAGATAGTGGAACTGCAGCAAGAGGGGGTTTGTTGATGTTTGCGAAGAAACAATTGGAAGTAGGGACCTGAGAGGTATTTAATAGTAGTAGTCCTTGATTGAGGAACAGAAGCCAGGAAGCCTGTATGGAGGTTGTGTCGGCCTGTGGGTGTAGCTGGGATTGTAGTTCAGTCTCTCCTCGAGAAATATGTGTGTTAATTTCGGCTAGAACCTGTTGGGTGTCAGTTTTTAGGGTACGGGTGATGGTTATAGTTTGTGCTGGATAAGTGCTTGGGTATATTCCCCCTGTGGCTGCCTGGCCCCAGATTGCGTTGGCTGGGTCGGTGATGTGAATTGCTCGAGATGAGGCATTGTTTTGGTGACATAATATATGAATGGGGTCTGTCTGTCTGGTTTTTTTTTGGTGATTTAATTCATAACACAGCTGGTCCAGGGACACCCATAGTTTTGGGGCCATTCTGCGGAATTGTTGGTGTGGAAAGCAAATGGCAAAGTGGAACATGTGGAAATAAGGGTCCTAACCACTATTTATTATGGTGAGTTTAGGGAGGGGAAGGTTTACTGAGGATGCGTCGATGGAGCATCGGGTGTAACTGATGACATTGGTGTGTGACCTCTGGTTAGCGTTGTAGGTTTCTTTGAGGGTGAACAGGTAGTAGGGTTGTGAAGAGGGCCTGTTGGCAGAGGAGGGTCTGTAGAAGATGTAAGAGGTGGAGAGCCAGAAGAGCGGGCTCAGAGCAGGCATGAGGGCGGCAGCTTACCCCTTAGGAATAGTAGGAAGGGAGGGCATTTTAGAAATGCGAACTTTGAGAGGGTTGTTGGGTATGGGCGTGCCTGGCTTTAGAGGGGTTTGGGGGTTCGTGTTTAAGGAGAGACAGGCAGGAGGGTGGTGGGATGGAGGGGTGCACATGTTTGGAATCGTGCAGGAAGGAAACTAGGAGAGACAGTACGTGGCAAGGGGGAAGGGTTTGTAGACTTTTGTAGGTCAGGAGTTCCTTGAGTTGATGGGGGGAGGTAATGACAACAGCTGCCCTAAACGTTAATTTCTTTGACTCTTGAAGTAGTAGGTAGGCTGCAGCCAGGGCCCGAAGGCAGGGGGCCCACCCTCGCACGGCGGGGTCTAGTTGGCCGGCAGGGATGCAGAGCCTCCCATGGTGAAAGGAAGGGGTATATGTATACGGCGGCTGGCTGAACAGGGTGTCCCCTATTAGCTGATGTGAGTCAGAACCTTCGAGCTGGTCGTCACCGAAATGAAAGAACTGATGGGCCTCTGTAAGGCCGAGGGCCGTGGGTTACCTGGTACCAGGATTTTTTGAGCGAGAGAAGGGAGGAAACCCAGGCCGGATGAGTGAGGAGGGAAAGGAGAAAACTCAGTTCCCTGCGGGCCGAGTTCGCTCTCAGATGCAACTGCCGCAAAGGTGGGTCCATGCATCTGACCTAGGACTCCAAGAGCCAAGCCATCGTGCTCATGTACATATAGAATGAAAGGTTGTTTTAAGTCTGGAAGATGTAGGGCTGGGGCTTTGAGTAGTGCCTGTTGGAGTGACAGGAAGGGCTGCTTGACTGTGGCCTCTACAGGCTCGGATGGGGTACCTCGGGAGAGATCATATAGGGGCTTTGCTAATAAAGAGTAGTTGGGGGTCCAAGTTCTAAAGTAGCCTGCTAGTCCTAAGGAGAGTATCTCTTGTTTGGTTTTTGGGATGTGAATTCTTCTAATGAGTAGGGAAGTGGTGTCGGTTTGGGAGGAGACTAGAGATGGCTTGTGACTGAGGGGAGAGGGGAATGGTGAAAAAGTCATCTTTAAGATCTATGACTGAAAAGCTGAGGTCTTGGATGAGGCGGAACATACCATTGGGTTTTTTTACTGCTAGAATAGGGGTGTTAAATGGAGAATGGGTTGGCTTGAGGAACCCTTTTCTTAAGAGGTCTAAAATAATTGGTTGTAATCCTTTCAGGCTAGAGACAGGGAGAGGATATTGGGGTTGGCTCGGGAAGCGGTGTGGGTTTTTAAGGAATATTTGTATGGGAGGACAGAGTGCTAATGAGGGGGTGGTGGTGTCCCACAATATGGGGTTGATGCTGGCTGGGAGCGAAGGCAGAGTAGGTGCAGGAGTTTGATCTCTGGAACTTGCCACCAAAGCAATGAGTGAGGTGGATTGCGGGAGGGTGATTGGGTTGAAGGTGATGGAGGTTTTAAATTTAGAGAGAATGTCTCTTCTTAACAAAGGGAGTGGGCATTGTGGCATGACTAGGAATCGATGGGAAAAGATGTGGCCGGAGAAAGTGCAGGAGAGGGGAGGAGTGGCTCTTGGACGTATGGTTTGGCCTCCGACCCCAACTATGGGAGATCCAAAGAGGGAAGTGGCGCCCCCAAATTCCCTTAAAACCCCGGTGTCAAGGAGAAATGTGATAGAGCGTCCGTCTACTGTTAACGAGACCCTGGGCTCCTGAGTGGTGATGATTTGTGTCGGGAAGAAGTCCCAAGGCCCCGTCAGTCTTGAATGGCCAATCCTAGAAGATCGGGAGTTGGGATGGTGGCCGTCCCGGCCCCTCTTCGGGAGCCGGGGCAGTCTACGCCCCAGTGGCCAGATTGGTGGCATTTAGGACATGGCCGGTTGGGGGGCCTGGGATTTGGGCACTCTCGGACCCAGTGCCCTTCCTTTCTGCATTTGAAACAGGGCTCTGGGGGCTGACATTGGGATGGATGGGCAGACGACAACTTATGGCCATGTGATCGAGGGGAGGCTTGAAGAGCTTGTGCCAGTAACTGGTACTTTTGCCTCTTTGCCTTCGCATCTCGATTGTGATACACCTTAAATGCCGTCGCTAAGATCTCGGTTTGAGGGGTGAGGGGGCCTTTGTCCAGTTTTTTTAGTTTACCTTTGATATCAGGAAAACTGAGCAAAAAAATGGGACATGAGGAGTTGCCTACCGTCTGGGGTTTCAGGATCTATGTTGGTGTATTGTTGGAGTGCCTGTGTAAGGCGGTCAAGGAAGGCTGAGGGGTTTTCAGGTTTTCTTGTAGCTTTTCAAAATTGACAGCCTTTTGTGCTGCCCTATGTAACCCGGCTACTAGGCAGGTGGCAAAATGGTCTCAGAAGACAATTCCGTTTTGGGTGTTATAGTCCCAATTAGGCTCTTGCTCGGGCACCGCCTGCGCCCCCAATGGTAGGACTGGGGTTGTTTGATGGACCTCGTCTGCACATGCGCGAGCCTGTTCCCAGACCCGCCGGCGTTCTTCAGGGAGAAGGGAATTAGAGATTCCAAGCAGTAGGGAGATAAGCCATGGAAAAGGGAACGTGTACTCGGCTGATGCCTTCAACTCCTGCTACTTCTCGAACTGGGGCGAGGATGGGGTGGTGGGATCTCGAAGGAGTGGTGGGAGGGCTGAGCGGCGGAGGGGAGGGAGCTGGAGAGGTTGCGGAGGAAGGGGAAGAAAGAGAGAGGTCGGAGGAAGTGGTAAGGGGCGGGGCCGCCGCTGGCCGGGCGGCGGCCGGAGGGTGGGGCTGAGGGTGATAATATGGCGGAGGTTCGTCAGCGGGGTCAAAGTCTGGGGCGGAAGGAAGAGCTGCGGCAAGGAGGTGTTGGGGCTTGCAGTGGAGGCAGAGATTAGCCTTGTCCCGTAAGAGGAAGAAGCCATGAACATATGGGATCTCTACCCATTTTCCTGTTCACTCGCAATAATTGTAGAGATCCTGGAGAATGTTAGGCTCGAGAGACCCATAAGTGGGCCATTTGCTTTGGTTGTCTAGGGGATATGTGGGCCAGTTTTGCTATTTGGGGTCTACTGTGGCCTTAGGGGCTTGAGGCGAGGCGCTTTGTGGGGTCTCCTGCCTGCCTAGAGAGGCAGACCCCGGAGGGGAAGACTTACCGAGATGAGGCCGGTGTTGGGCGAACAGCTTGGTGAACAGGAGAATGAGCGAAGACCGGCCGGGGTCTGGACTGAGCCAGAAAGGGATCAGGGTCCCACTGAGGGGCGTGGGGAGTCCCGATCTGAGTCACGGCACCAATGAAAGGGGCCAGGCGGAGACCAAACTACACCGGTCGCCATCAAGAGATCTTTATTGGAGGTATCGAGCGGCACCACGCAAGGAGAAGGAAGAGAAGAGAGGGCTGCTGGTGTGCTGGGTTTTATATCCCTTGGGCCTACGTGGATTGGGCTAGGGGCGGGCCCAAGGGAAGGCGGGAGATGCTTCTTTCTGATTGGCCTTCCTTTGGCGAGTTCAGACAGTGCCCGGTCAAGGAGGAGAGAAGAACCCGGAACCGGCCCCATCTTAAGGTACGGCGCCATTTTAAGGTACCCCCTGTTACCTAACATTATAAATGACAGCAACTTTTGTAAAACTAGGATTTCAGTGTGCTTAAAAGGGAGGGGCTCAAGAGTAGCGGTGAAATTGAAATGATTTAATGAGAAGGGTGGCTTGGTCGCTGACCATTAGGAGAGACGTGTCTATCACAGCCTCTCTGCCCTGACTCCCACCCCTTATCCCAGGGCACTCCAGCTGCACATCATCCCCGCCTGAGATAAACAGCTAGAGAAAGTTCCTAAACACTCTTTTTTTTCTTGCGTAGCTGATTGCAGAGCTCAGTAAGCCTTTCGCTAAATGACTTTACTTTCACAAGGAGTAGAGATGGCGTTTTGATTGGCATCAGCTTCTCCTCCGGAAAAGTGCCTAGTGGGCGACAGTCCCGGCGCGCCCGCTAGATGGCGCCGCAGACCGGGTTGTGACCGCGCATGCCGCGCGCCCTCCCCTCCCCGCGGAGGCTCCCAGAGCCCCTGCCTGGCCGGTCCTTTCCGGGTGAACTCGCCGCGTCCTCAAGACCTGCGATTTCCAGGGATTCCCGGTTTCCACCTGAGTGTGAGCAAATGAAGGCTCCCTCCTGCAGCCCGAGCCAGCGCTCAGCGCAGCCCCTGACCCCTGGCTCCTGACAACCTGCTTCAGCCAATATCTTGAGGCTTTATTATTTTTATTTAAAATGATGCATGCTCATTATAAAATTAATAAACTTAGGAAGAAAAAAAATTCTAAGCCCAGCGCCCTCCAATGCGACCATTAGACTCATGGATAAGTAGATAACACATGGGCATTATAACAATGAAATCCTACTCTATAAGTTGTATTCTATTTGTGGAAGTGTTCGTTTTTATTTATGATTATAAGACAAAAAATCCAAAGTAGAGTTGATGTGTTTCATTGAAAATACAGTATTCCGTTGCATATGGGGTGTGTGTGTGTGTGTGTGTGTGTGTGATCGCATTTTCTTTACCACTAATCCGTCCACGGGCACATCGGTCATTTCTAGTGAATAATTCTGCAAGGAACATGTGAGTATTGAGATCGCTTTGAGATGGTGATTTTCTTTCCTTTGGATATATAACTAGAAGTGGGAATGGGAAATCATATGGTAGTTCTATTTCTAATTTTTAGAGGAACATTCATCCTGTTTCCCGTAATGGCCGTATCAATTTACATTATTCAGCCTTTAAAAAAAAGAAAGAAATCTGCTATTTGAGACAACCTGGATGAACCCGGGAGGACATTGTGTTAAGTGAAATAAGCCAAACAAAGAAAGACAAATACTGCATAATCTCACTTGTATGTGAATTCTGAAAAGTCAAACTCATGGAAACAGTGGAAGAGTGGTTACCAGAGGTTGTGGGATGGGGAAAAAAGGGGAGTTAGTGGCCAAACGGTGCAGACTTGCAGTTACAAAATGAGTAAGTTCTGAAGACCTAATGAACAACATGGTGCCTGTAGTTAATAACATGTTATTTTAAATTTACTTAGAGAGTAGACCTTAAGTATTCCCACCACACAAAAAAGAAAAATATAACTATTAATATATGAGTTGATGGATATGTCAGTTAGCTTAATTGTCTTAATCATTTCACAGTGTAAATGTTTATCAAAACATCACATTGTACATTTTAAATATGTACAACTTTTTTTTTTTTTTGAGACGGAGTTTCACTCTTGTTGCCCAGGCTGGGGTGCAATGGCATGACTCGGCTCACCGCAACCTCCACCTCCCGGATTCAAGGGATTCTCCTGCCTCAACCTCTAGAGTAGCTGGGATTACAGGCATGCACCACCACGCCTGGCTAATTTTGTATTTTTTTAGTAGAGATGGGGTTTCTCCATGTTAGGCTGGTCTCAGACTCCCAACCTCAGGTGATCCGCTCGCCTCAGCCTCCCAAAGTGCTGGGATTACAGGCATGAGCCACTGCACCTTGTGAATTGTACCTCAATAATGTTGAAAAAAATACAAAAAAAAAACCCAGAAAACATATTAACTGACAATGAGACATTCTTAATTTTTAAAATGCCCTGGTAATACTGAGAAAAAAAAAGCTTGAATAAAAAATAGATCAAGGTGTGGCACAATTAAGTCATTATTGTGATCACAGTGGCTGCTCTCACTGCTGTGGCTACTAGCACCTCCACCACTGTAACCTCTCCTTTCTATTCCTTTCATGACACAATTTTAGCCCATAGGATTGACTTCATGTAGAAATGCAAATCAAAACCACAATGAGATACCATCTCACACCAGTTATAGTGGCCATCATTAAAAAGTCAGGAAACAACAGGTGCTGGAGAGGATGTGGAGAAATAGGAACACTTTTACACTGTTGGTGGGACTGTAAACTAGTTCAACCATCGTGGAAGTCAGTGTGGCGATTCCTCAGGGATCTAGAACTAGAAATACCATTTGACCCAGCCATCCCATTACTGGGTATATACTCAAAGGACTATAAATCATGCTGCTATAAAGACACATGCACACGTATGTTTATTGCAGCACTATTCACAATAGCAAAGACTTGGAACCAACCCAAATGTCCATCAATGATAGACTGGATTAAGAAAATGTGGCACATATACACGATGGAATACTATGCAGCCATAAAAATGATGAGTTCATGTCCTTTGTAGGGACAGGGATGAAGCTGGAAACCATCATTCTCAGCAAACTATGGCAAGGACAGAAAACCAAACACCGCATGTTCTCACTCATAGGTGGGAATTGAACAATGAGAACACTTGGACACAGGAAGGGGAACATCACACACTGGGGCCTGTTGTGGGGTGTTGGGGGGGAGGGACAGCATTAGGAGATATACCTAATGTTAAATGACGAGTTAATGGGTGCAGCACACCAACATGGCACATGTATACATATGTAACAAACCTGCACGTTGTGCACATGTACCCTAGAACTTAAAGTATAATTAAAAAAAGGAAAAGAAATTAAATAAAGCCAAAAAAAAAAATAAAGTGGAAGAAATGGCACTCTGAGACTTCACCCACTTCTCCTGTTAGATATTCATTAGTTTTGTCATTTTTTCGTGGCTGAGTTTGTGACATGGGTAACCTCTTATAGATCCTAATTCCCCCCTTCTGCTATTGTTGTTTCTCTGCTGGGGAACTATGCTAGGCTTATCTTTCTCGCTCCATCGGTCACTAACAGGCCATCTGATTCTTTCCATCCTCAGAGATGATTGGCATCTTTTATCTGCTGATAGCCCTATTTTGTTGTGAGATCACAACATTCTGTTCATTTATTCTCATTTCAATGTGATCTAGAGGACAGATGAGATTAATCCAGTGATTAGTCCACAGTGTTCCTCACATTCTTTTAAACTGTGAAATGCTGCTGAGATTTAAGGTGTTATTTGACAGTCATTCCTTACACACCCCTTCACCGAGGGCCTGTGTGCTGACACTGGGCTGAAAGCTGGCATTGGATGAGGGAGGCCCAGTTCTTGCCATCAGGGATGTCAGCAAGGTTTTTTGCCAAGAAACAGAGTTCTGCTATTTTTTTTTTTTGTAAAATTCCTTTCATGAAGGAGGAAGAATTCTATTCCACGATTAAATACCAAGCTTAAACACCGTGAGTAAATACCAAGCATAAACGCTGAGTTCCCAGGGTGGAGTAATCATGCCCTTATGCATTTAGACTCAGTTGGAAAAGCTGCTGGGCTCTTTCCCGAGACAGACAAGAAGCAAGAGCATTCAGAAAAGACCGAGAGAGGGGTCACTGCAGACCTTGTGGGAGACGTTTCCCACTTTCACCAGAACCACCTTGCACTCTGGAAAATGTCCTCTTAGGCAGGTGATGGTTATAAGGTCCCACCCTCTCAGCAGAGGAGGGGAGCTTCGGTTGTGTCCAGAACTTTATGGAGAAAAGTCCAGTCTTCTTTTATACCAATTTTTTCATACTAAATGTGGCTTTGAAGCCACTAAAAACAGGTGCCCCTTGGTGAACACCTCCTGGGCACCAGGCAGGAGTTAGGCTCTGCAGTGCATGTCCACTAATCTCACATGCATTTGCTTTTCTATTAATATTTCTAAAAGCACCTTATTGTCATAATCCCCACACCATAAAATTCACCTCTCTACATGTATGATTAAATGATTTTTAGTAAGGGTACAGGTCTGTGCAACCATCACCACCATCCAGTTCCAGGAAATTTCCATCATCCCCAGAAAATCATGTATACCTGTTTGTCTTCCTTGCTCATTTTGCCCCAGGTAACCATGAATCTCATTTCTGTCTCTACAGACTTGTCTTTTCTGGGTCTTTTATATAAATGGAATCTTGCAATATGTGGTATTTTGCATCTAGTTTCTTTCACCTAATGTAATATTTTTGAGGTTCACCCATGTTGTAGCATGCATAAGAACTTGATGCTGTTTCTTGCTGTCTATGCTAATGTGTGTAAATATCATATATGCTTATCAGTTCATCAGTTGATGGGCATTATTTTCCTATTTTTTGGCTCTTCTAATTAATACTTCTATAAATATTAGTGTACAAGAAGTTGTGTTGACGTTTTTTATTTTCTCTTGGATAGACAACTGAGAGTAGAATTTCTTCGTGAGAGTAAATTGTGTCTAAATTTGTATCTATTCATTTATTTTTAACTTTTTATTTTGAAATAACTTAGACTGTATTTTAGTTACACAAACAGGATAGAGGGGTCCCATGTACCCTTTACCTGGTTTATCCAAGTGATAAGATTTTGTATAACCACAGCACAATTTTCAAGATCAGAAAATTGATATTGATACCTTATAGACTTTCTATAATGTCATAAATTTTTCAGTGCACTGTGTTGTGGCTTTGTTTCGTTGGGTTTTGTTTGGTTTGGTGTAAAGTTCTATGATATTTTTTCTGCATGCATAGTGTCACATAACTGTCACCACAATCAGATATAAATACAGGGAGGCAGCAATTCATAGTCATCCCTTCCACATAGCCCTAATGCCTGACAACCCTTCATTGGTCCTCCACACTATAATTTGTCATTTTGAGAATGTTCTAGCAATAAATAATATAGTAAGTGTATTTTGAATCTTTCCCCATTTGGCATAATGGTCACTGAGATCTATCCAAGTTATTGTGTTTCTCAATACTATTCCATTTATAGATGTCACACAAGTCATCCCTTGCCCACTGAAGGGCATTTGAATTGTTTAGGGTTTTTAGTTCTTGCAAATAAAGTTGCTATGAACAATTGTGTACACACTTCTGTGGACATACCTTTTTATTTATATGGGCTAAATTAATAGGGGTACACATGTTGGGCCATGCGATGAGTTTAACTGTATAAGAAAGTGTCGGCGGGGCGCAGTGGCTCACGCCTGTAATCCCAGAACTTTGGGAGGCCGAGGCGGGCAGATCACGAGGTCAGGAGATCGAGACCATCCTGGCTAACACGGTGAAACCCCATCTCCACTAAAAACACAAAAAATTAGCCAGGCGAGGTGGCGGGCGCCTGTAGTCCCAGCTATGCAGGAGGCTGAGGCAGGAGAATGGTGTGAACCCCGGGGGGCGGAGCCTGCAGTGAGCCGAGATCGCGCCACTGCACTCCAGCCTGGGTGAAAGAGCGAGACTCCGTCTCAAAAAAAAAAAAAAAAAAAAGAAAGTGTCAAATGTTTTGCAGACTAGTTGTATCATTTTGCATTCACACCAGCAATACCTGAGAGATTCAGTTGCTTCGTATCATCACCAGCACTGGACAATGTGCAACATGTAATTCTAATAGGTGTGTAGGGGTATATCACTTTGGTTTTAACTCGCATTTTCCTAATAGCTAATGATGTAATGATGTTGAACATTCTTTCATTTGCTTTTTTTTTTTTTCTTTTTTTTTTTTTTTTTTGAGATGGAGTCTTGCACTGTCGCCCCGGCTGGAGTGCAGTAGTGTGATCTTGGCTCACTGCAAGCTCCACCTCCCAGGTTCACGCCATTCTCCCGCCTCAACCTCTGGAGTAGCTGGGACTACAGGAGCCTGCCACCATGCCCAGCTAATTTTTTTTTTTTTTTTTATTTTTAGTAGAGACGGGGTTTCACCCTGTTAGCCAGGATGGTCTCAATCTCCTGACCTCGTGATCTGCCCGCCTCGGCCTCCCAAAGTGCTGGGATTACAGGCGTGAGCCACCTCGCCCGGCTTCGTTTGCTTTTTTGCTATGTGAATGTATTCTTTGGTGAAATGTTCAAGTCTTTTGCCCATGTTTTAATCAGGCTGTTAGATTGCTTATTATTGAGTTTTGTGAATTGTTTATACATTTTAAATGTTAAAGCCTGAGTTGGATATGCAATTTACAAATATGTTATTTCAGTCTATAGCTTGTATTTTCATTTTCTTTATAGTTTCTTTTGCAGAGCAAGAGATTTTAGTTTTCACAAAGTCTAATTTACTGAATTTTTCTTTTATGGGTCATGTATTTGGTGTTATGCCAAAGAAATAAAACCCTTTATTATAAACCCAGGCCGCAATAAATTTTCTCTTAAAAGCTTTATAATTCTTCATATTATTTATAGATCTATGAACCCTTTTGAGGTAGATTTTGTGTAACGTTTAAGAATTACGTTGTTTATTGAGGTTTTTATTTTATTTTATTTATGTTTTTGCACGTGGATATCTGCTTGTTCAACTTTATTTATTGAAAAGACTATCTTTTCTCCATCGAATTGCTTTTGCACCTATGGAAAAGAATTAGTTTGCCATAGTTACGTGGTTATATTTCTGGGGTCTTTATTCTGCTTCATTGACCTGTGTGTTGACCCCTCTGACAATCATAATGTCTTAACTATTATTGTCCTCATCTGCGGTGACTTTGCCACACAGGTAACACTTTAGCACCATCTGTAGACATCTTTAATTGTCATGATTTGGTAGGCGATATTGCTACTGGCATCTAGTGGGTAAAGTTCTGTGATGCTGCTAAAAATTCAACATTGTAAGGAAGAGTCCTGCACAATCGCTAGAGTTATCTGATTCCACAGTGCCTAGGCTGGGAAACCCTCTGTAGCTACATACAAAGTTTTAACATTGGACAACATGGTTTTTCTAACTTGTCTTTTGCAAATTGTTTTCACTATTATTTCCCCGTAGTCTTTCTTTATACATTTTAAGATACATTTCTATGTCTATAAAAAATTTCTGCTAAGATTTGGAAAGGAATAGCATTAATCTTACTCATAAATTTGGGGAGAATTTTCATTTTTCTGATGTTGATTAAAATTAATGAATGCAGTATATCTCCATTGTGTTTTATCAGCATTTTGAAGTTTTTAGCATACAATGTCTGTGTTTTGTTAGATTTATATATAAATATTTCATTTTTGTTGCTACACTAAATGGTATTAGGTTTTAAATTCAGTTTCCAGTTCCTCATTCAGATAGAAATACGTTGATTTTTTCACATTGTCCTTGTATTCTGCAACCTTCCACAACTAATTCCTTTTATGTTTCTAGCAATTTTTGTATAGATTACTTGAAATCGCTTATGAAGATATTTTTAGTATCTGTAAACAGAAACACTTTATTTCTTCTTTTCTAATCTGTGGGCCTTTTTACTTATGTGTCTTGCCTTATTGCACTGGCTAGGACTTCAGTCACTACGTTGAATAGTAGTTGTAAGAGCAAACAAACTCATCTTTTTCTGTTTTTCTAAAGGGAAAATATTCAGTCTTTAATCATTAAGCATGTTGTTAGCTATTAATATTTTTCAATACTTTTTAATTGGGGTAAAGGAATT
This sequence comes from Nomascus leucogenys, assembly GCF_006542625.1. Lineage (NCBI taxonomy): Eukaryota > Metazoa > Chordata > Mammalia > Primates > Hylobatidae > Nomascus > Nomascus leucogenys. Next base: position 94,520,315 of record NC_044390.1, on the reverse strand, counting down.
GAATTTTATTCCTAGTTTGCCTAGAATTTTTGTCATTAGTGGCTGTTGAATTTTATCAAATGCCTTTTCTGCATCAATGGATAGGATTTTGTGTGTGTGTGTGTGTGTGTGTGTGTGTGTCCTTTACACTGTTAATATGGTAGATCACTTAATTGTTTTGTATTTCTGGAATTAGCTCCTATTTAAATAGACATCCTGCTCTTGACTTTGGCTCTGAGAATGGATATCATAACTGGGACAGAGGAAGGGAGGGAAGGGGGAGAGAGAGTGAGAAAAGTGGGAGGAAAGGGAGGGAGAGGGAGAGGGAGAGAGAAAGTGAAGTAAAGACGGAGAGAGAGATGAGAGAGAGACTGATTGATTGATGCCATTCCTGGCTGTTTCCACATGACAAAGGCAGAGGGGAGCAGAGGTAGAAGCTAAGTCAGCTTCTTCCTGGATGGGGACATCAGGTCCTCTTCTTGTCTTGGCCAGGCTGAGCAGGGAAGTCTAGGAGGTGGCATACCAGGGACCACAGATGGCAAAGCCCCTCTAAAGCACAGAGTTAGGAGCATTGGGTCCTAGAGCCAGGCCAACCTGGCTTCAAATATCCGCTCTGCCACTTATTGGCTGTGGGACCTGGGGCAAGTCCCTGGATGTCCCTGAGCCTCAGTGTCCCCACCTGAAACACAGGGCTGACAGCACCTCCCCAGAGGCCACTTGACTCCAGAGTCCACACACTCATCCACCACCCCAAAACTCTGCAGATCTCCACACCGTGCCCATCCCCAGCCAGGCCTGTTTCCCCCACATGCACGCTCGGCTCCTGTTGGCGTCAGCATCACCATCCCCATCTCACATCTCCATCCGCTCTGCTTCGGCAGCTGAAAGCCCACAGAGTGTATCTGATTTGGATGGAAACATTGTTGGTCATCTAATTAAGGTCACCCTCCCAGGGAAACTGAGGCAGGGGGTGACCTTTCCCAGGTCATTTATCCTGTTATTACTCTGGTTCAAAGAATGTGTTTATTGTACGCAGCCAGGCAGCGCCTAAACAGACCTTAAAATCCACACTTTCCAAGTCCCAGTTCTTTCATCTGAAATGTTTGGCAATCGGTGATGAGGACCGTGGCACTGTTACTGATTTCGGCGATACTGCTGTCGGCTGTCACATCTCAGACGAGACACGCAGGCCTTCTTCAGTGGCACACCAGCAAGCACATTGCAAGTGATCAGCTGTTAGATAGTCACTTGACCAGGGGCCATTTGTGTTTTCACCAGAAATTCATTCTTGTTCCATTTCTAATCGATTCAACTTTCTGCTCCCAGTCCATGGGCTGAATACTCAGGGATTCTGATGTGAGTTGCAGTTCAAAGGGCATCATTTGTAACTCTAAGAACAAGCCTCTCATTCAGTGAAATTCCTCTTAATTAACTCTGACTGTGGCATTTGTTTCTGGGAACCTAATTTGTAAAGGGTTTACTAAGCTTTCGGTAATTCCAGAGTTCATGAGGTTCTTCAAGTCCCATTTCTGTGTTGACAGAATTTCCCATCAGTCTCCCCTAATCAGCAAATGGCACCACCATCATCCCACTGCTTGGAATAAAAATAGAGGAGTCACCCAGGATGCTTCTCCATTTTCAAGAATCATATTCAGTCCGTCAGCAAGTTCTAGTGGCTGTAACCTCCAAAATATACCCAGAGTTAACCCCCTACTCTGCCTCCACCACCAGCAGCAGAGCCCGGCCACCACCATCTCCTGCCAGATGCCTGTCCTTTTCTCCTGCCTGGTCTTCCTGTCCTATCTTTTTTCTTCCTTTCATAGCATTTAGCACTGTTCAAAATCTTATTACATTTATTTGTTTGCTGACTTTTCTCTGTCTTCCGGAGAATGTCAGCTCCATGAGGTCAGCTCATATTTATCTTCATACTTATATTTATCTTCATACTTATATTTATTTTATTTTATTTTTTGAGATGGAGTCTCACCCTGTCACCAGGCTGGAGTGTAGTGGCGCGATCTCAGTTCACTGCAACCTCCGCCTCCCGGGTTCAAGCGATTCTGCTGCCTCAGCCTCCCGAGTAGCTGGGACTACAGGCGCCTGCCACCGTGCCCAGCTAATTTTCATATTTTTAGTAGAGACGGGGTTTCACCATGTTGGCCAGGTTGGTCTCCATCTCTTGACCTCGTAATCTGCCCACCTTGGCCTCCCAAAGTGCTGGGATTACAGGCGTCTTCATACTTTTATATACGTACCACCTGGAAGAGAACCTGACATCTCATGGATGTTCAACAAATGTATGTTAAAATAAGAGCTGAAAGAGAGACGGAGGTAACAGTTGCAGCCACCTTGGCTTTTTGGATGCCATCTTCTGAGGAGTGTCCCTTCAGCCTGCTTCCCTCTTTCTCTCATTCCATTCCTTTTCTTTTTTCCTTTATTTTTAAAAATATTTATCTTTTCTTTCTTTTTTCGCCTTTCCCTGTCCCTTCTCCTTATGTCCACTGCTCTCACATTTTTCCTATAACGGTTGCATTTGGGGCTGGTTGGTGGGTGGTAGAGGACTAAGGTCAGCTTAACCCTGGAAAAACACATGGGACTTGTGGCAGTGTGTGTGTGTGTGTGTGTGTGTGTGTGCATGTGTGTGTGTTGAAGACGTTCATCCCATAAGCATCCCACTAAACACGTGATCAAACACACAGTAGGTGTCCAGTTGACGGCTGTTGAATGAATGACAATCTCGAATGTGCTGACTAGACCTAGGGGACATGGGGAGAGCATTCAAGGCAGGGAAGAACAATTCAAATGCTTTGCGGCAGGACAGAGAGAGCAGGGGAGGTGCAGTGTGGCTGGATAATGGGTACGGGGAAGAGGTTGTTGAGAGGGGCCAGATGCAGCTGGGATCTCAGATGGGTCAGACCGGAAAGGGCCCTGAAGGCTGTAAAGATTGGAGTCTGCATCCTAAGCTCAGTAAGAAGCCATATGACATTAATGCTGGTGGTGCCATAATCAGATGTGAGCTTTGAAAGGATCAAGCGATGTGGCTGCAGTGAGGAGAACAGTCTTCAGGCTTCAGGCAGGAGCAAGGACCCCACTGGGAAGCCCTTGCAGTGGGAAGTGGTGCTGGCTTGGATCCTGGTGGTGGCACTGGTGAGGAGAGGAGAGGCTGGGTTTAATTAAATGTTTCTCAACTGAAAGAACTTAGGAGCCTCGATGTGGGGGCTCAGGAAAAAAGAGAAAGTAGGGGGTACACACAGGTTTTTGTCTTGAGCACTTGGGTGGAGAATCCAGAATGGCGACTGGCATTATGCCCATTTTATAGTTGTGAAAATCAAGACCCACAAAGTGAATAGATTGGCCCAAGACCACACCACCAGGCCCCTGCGTTCCAGTCAAGTGTTCCTGGGAATGACATTTAGCATACATCTTCGATGTGTTCAGAATAAAGCAAGTAACCTTCTAGTTCAGTTTTATAAAATTATGTTTTATTGTGGTAAAATACACATATAAAATTTACCATCTTCATTGTTTTTAAGTGCACAGTTCAGAGGTATTAAACACATTCATAATATTGTACAACCATCACCACCATCCACCCCTATAACTCCTTTCATCTTGTAAAACTGAAATGCTACACCTATTAAAAATTGGTTCCATGTATCTGTATAGATAGGTAGATAGAGATATCCAAATTGTTTTGCTTTGCAAACAAAATACAGACCTTACACAAACAGGCTCTGTTGAGACCCATGCTTTCTTTCCTGAAATAATGAGCTTGTAATTCTGGTTTAGGAAACCAGAATGAGAGTAAGGAAAAAGGCTTTCTCAGTCACCCCATGGAGTTTTGAAGTGTCAGTTTTCCAGGCGAGGTGCTTCCCAGGTGGGAGAACACTAGAGATACCCCAGGTGGAAGAACCTTAGAGGTATCCCAGGTGGAAGAACATTAGAGGTACCCCAGGTGGGAGAACATTAGAGGCATCCCGGGTAGGAGAACATTTCTGGGGTTCCGGGCCCACTGGCTGCTGGCGGTGTCTCTAGAACCCAGCAGGGAGTGTGTTGTCTGCGGCCACAGCCCCTGCCAAGAACATGGACCTCAGTGTAGAAGAAAGCCAAGAATACTTCTGTGTACAAAGCTCCTGAAACATTTTTTTAAAAAAGAACACTGCAGAATAATTAATCCCAAAGTGTCCACATCCCAATGCCCGGAACCAGTGATTATGTTAACTTACATGGCAGAAAGGACTTTTCAGATGTGACGAAATTAAGGACGTTGAGATTAAGGAGACAATCCTGGATTACCTAGGTGGGCCCAATCTAATCGCAAAGACTTTTAGATAAAAAAAAGGGGAAGCAGAGAGTCAGAGAAGGAGGTGTGACAGAAGCAGAGACCAGAGTGACACAACCTGAGGAAGACGGTGCTGGGCATTGCTGGCTTTGAAGGTAAATCCTTCCCTGGACCTCCAGGAGGAATGCAGTGCTGTGGACAGTTGATTTTAGTCTGGCGAAACCTGTTTTTGTCTTCTAACCTCCAGGCTCTCAGATAATAACTGTATGTTGCTCTGAGACACTAAGTTTATCAAAATTTGTTACAGTACCATGGCAAACTAATAAAAACAGGGTTTAAAAAGTGTGGTGTTATTTGAATGTTTATGTTTATTACACCAATGCCTTTAACCCAAATAAAAAATACTAACGTGATTCAAAAGAAAATTATGGGATTTCTTTTCAAAAATAGAGTTTCCCAAATGTGCAGGGCTGATGTTTCTCTGTGGGCACTGGTGTGTGTATACTGACCTTTTATGTCTGACTCCCACTAGTAGTATGGGCAGGTCCATGCTGTCACAGCTTTAACTATGGTAGATATCACCTCTGCAAATATACAATAGATATATGACACTGGGACTCAAGTACACAGTTAGGTGAGACCATATTCTTATTCTCATGCTGACGAAGTGTTTCTGTGGCTATATACCCTCTGTGTACATGGCCTTGTTTGGAGATAAGATACAATATCTATCCTTGAGGTCCTTGCTTAGTTAAAACTCAGGCCAATTGTCCCATCTGACTTTTAGTTCTGACGCCTAAAAGTCTTTGAGCAACTATTCCAAGCTTGGAAGTGGAACCTACTGCCAGCATGAAGTGTTGTGTGTGTGTGTGTCTGTTCAGTTGGAGATATTTGTTTTGTAAACATCTGTGTTTAAAGTAAATGAACCCTGCTCGCAATTCATGTAATGACCCAAGTCGCAGTACACAAAGTTCCCCCACCACAGGGAGATGCTGGGAGCTCACGAGTGGGTGGTGTGCCTGGGGCCAGACTCAGTTTCAAGACACCAGGTGCAGAGGTGGTGACCAGTAAGGAGGCTGGGAGAGCCTGCTCAACGATACAGACCTGATGCCACATCCCAGACCACTTCCTGGGCTGGAAAAGTTTAGGGGTAAGAGACCAGCACTGGCATCTGGTGAGCATCACTGCACCCTAAAATCCCAAGCCTCCTTCTACCTTTTCCCAGTGGTGGCCCTTGTGGACAGGGCTCATCAGCCCATAGAATCCCAACGCCATTCTAGTTTTCCCTTCTAGAACCTCTAGGGTTTAGTAAAAATACCATCCTTCTTGTCTGAGGAGGCTGGGGAAGAATGACAACAGTGCTCTATCTGCTCTTTTTAGAGGAAACTGCAATACTGACCACAGGCTGGCTCTTGCTGAATGCTGCCAACCACACAGGGGGGCATGACAAGGTGTGATGTGGAAGGCAGGCTCTGGCGCCAGACCTCTGGCTCAAACCCCAGCTATGCCACTTGTTTGTTGGATGAAGTTGGATGATGTCACCTTCTCTGTATGTCAACTTTCTTATGTATAAAACAGGGTTCATATCAATACCTAGTGGATCAGCAACTGTTGGAGACAGGCACATGCACTGCTCATCATATTTTAGCTCTTTGACTTTAGGGCATGTGGACTGATGCCCTAAAGAGCAACTGGACTGATTGTGTCCACAAAATTCATATGTTGAAGCCCTTCCACCCAGTGGGATGGTACATGCAGGTGAGGGTTTTGGGAGGTGATTAGGCCATGAGGATGGGGCTCTCAAGAATGAGATTTGTGCCCTTAGAAGAGACAGGAGACAGATGAACTCTCTCTGCTGTGAGAGGAAACAGTGAGAAAGCAGCTGTCTGTACACCAGAAAAACAGCCCACACAAGAACCCGGCCATGCTGACAGCCCATTTTTGGACTTTCAGCCTCTAGAACGATGAGAAATAAATGTTTGTTTTTAAGTTGATGAGTCTGTGGTATTTTGTTATAGCAGCCAATATTGACTAAGACAGGTGGGGCTGCATTTCCTTACTGTCTAAGTGCTAGGTGGGGCCATAGAGTCCTGCAGTGTTGACCACTGATTCGTGAACAAAAGTAGTAACATGTCACTCATGCTGCAGGGCATTTAATCACCAGTGGCATCCATAGTTTTTTTCTTTATACCATGATGACTGGCAGTGTTCCAGTTTCACCTTCCTGGGTTTTCTGTGGTAACAGTGTGGTTGGGAATATTCAACTAATCAGTGATTGGTACATAGGTCAAGAAACCAGTGAACAAGAAAAATATCTTTGTGTGTGAAGCAACTAAGGTTTGCTGTGATGTTTGCTACCAAAGTAGGACTGAGAGACACACTATCTCATAGGGTGAGGTAGAGTCAATGGATTAACACAAATAGTGAGCTTTAACAGTACCTACCACATGACAATGACTTAATTAATTGTAACTATTAGAATTATATCAGCTAACTGGGGCTCAGTCCTAATTTCTTATGGTGAGCCTGGCCTTTTTCATCATTACTGGATGGAGCCCAGAGAGAATAAAAACCATTTGCTCAGAGAAATTGTTGCTCAGAAAAATCCCCATTCCCAAACTAGGACATGGGTCCTGATCTGCAGTCTATGACTTGTTGATTGTGCCTGTACAATAGTCCATGGAAAGGGCTCATGGAAAGGGCTCTGAACAAAGGGCTGGGAGGCCCAAATTGTGTCACCTGAAGAGGTGCCCCTTAAACTGTCTGAGTTTTAGGGTCCTGAGCCAAGGTGTGCAGGGATTGAAGTAGGTGAGTTCTGAGGCCCAGGTGTGCCCAGACTATGGTTTCTAAACTGTTCCATGAGTTTCATGCAACAGATTCAGATTCTCACATCAATAGACAGCAGCACTGCTTTCATCAGTTTTCTACATTGTAGATATTTCTAAGGTTTGGTTTGATTAAGGTGAAACCATGGTGTTCAATGTTTGATAGAAGTGTGGTGTGATGGGAAGAGCATGTGAAAGCCTGAAAAACACAGATACAGATCCTGGCTGTGCTGCTTTTCAGCTATGCCTGCTCAGCTAAGACTTGTAATCACCCTGAGCTCCAAGTTATTCATCTCTAAAACCCAGTAAGTAAATTTATTTAGCAATCTATTTGAGACACTAAGTGTGACGCTGTTTTACGTAGAGTGCCCATAGAAGTCTTTCATGGAAGCATAAGATGCTATTTCAGCAAGACCCAAAGGAAGTGCAAAAATGAATAAAACTATTATTTTGGAGACATCCATTCCAGGAATGGGAAACCACAATTAGCAAGACCTTGAAATGGATGCCTATTTGGTGTCTTAAAGAAATAGCAAGGAGCTCTGTGTGACCAGGGCAGCATGGAGAGCGCACAGAGGGAAGATAGAGGAGGCGATGGGTATAAAGTGTTGACAGATCATGCACGGACAATGAATGGGGATGATTATACACAGGCATCTCAGCGTTCCAAGAATTCAATAACACAGTAAGCATTGAATACCTAGCAAGGCCCCTGTCTTCCAGAGAAGAATAGAATTAGAACAAGGGCACTGAGTGAGCAAGACTCAGGTTTGAATTGATTGCTGTTATTGGTCAAAAGGCTGCATGACTCAGTGACTATAAGCTTCGGCTTGACTTACAGGAGAGAGACACTATCAAATGCTGAACAACTTCAAACTTCAGGGCTGTAGGGGCGCCATAATCACAAGGGAAGGAGGCTCAATGTTGGCATATATAAGGTGACACAGAGACTGCTGTATTGTGGCAAGGAGCATGAATGTGGCTTGCTGCCCAAGGTGAGTTAATGATGGTATAAAAGAAGTGACTCAAAGACTGTTGCACTTTACACTTTATACTGCGTCAGGAACTTGCACATGCACTTGCTGCCCATGAGTTAGGTAAGAGGAGCCTTATGGAAATTATCTGTAGTTTGTAGCTGGAATAAATCCTTTTATATCCATTGCAATGGTTGTAGCCATGAGAATCCATGAATCATTTAGAATACATCCTCAGAACATGGAAGAAGGCCATAAAACGTGAGCTTGCTTTTCCTTTCCCAATCATAACACATAGAATGATGTCCATTGCACTGGCCTGCTGATTATGAATTCTTCTGGTCATAACACTCTGATTTTCCTTTGGGAAACCATCTCTTCCTGGCTCTTGGACCATGAGGTTTAGCTGGTGATGGTTCTAGTCAACTGGCATATACCATCTCTCTAGCCACTGTGATTGGTTCACATCACTTGGCCTATGATGGTCCAGTGATTATCAGTCCCAAGGCTATTGTCAGAATAACCGAGCTTCCAGCTGCCATCTTCCTATGAAGGGAGATCCTGCCTGAGAGGAAAACCCTCACTAAGGAGGCATGGGCGAAAGATGAAGAGAATTCCTGGTCGATCTTTGACTCCTTAGATTCATCCATACTTAAAGCTGTATCTGGCATGTTCACTTACAAGAGCTTATGAATTACTATTTTTTGATTAGGACAATAAATGGATTTTTTTTCTCTTGTGATCAAAAGAATCCTGATTTGTAATGGTTTCAGGACATTAGAAACAAGATATTTTTTTAAAAACAGTTTTATTGAGATATAATTTGCCCAAGGTCAATTTCATCTTTCTTAGGTATACATTTCAATCAGCTTTACAAATGTTTACAGCTTTGTAACCACTACTTCCTAGAACATAGACAATATTCCCATCATATCTCCCAAATCTCCCTATGATCTTTTGATGGAAATCCCTGTTCCCTAACTCCAGACACAGGCAAATGTGATTTGCTTTCTGACATTACAGTTTTGCCTTTTTCTAACATTTCACATGTAAGAAATAAATGGAATCTTTATGTTTGTACTCTTTTGCATCTGACTTCTTTTACTTAATAATGTTTTGACATCCATCCACGTTGTTGTATCAGTAAATCCATTCTTTATTATTCTGTTCTATTGGAACATGTTATTATGCTATTCTCTGTTTCTTGCTAAAATGGGCTGTTAATTGTTATCTTGTTTCTTTCTATGTAATGTGTCTTAATATTTATTTTTTTTTTGGCTGAGTTCAGCATTTTCTCTTTCTCTTTGGTGCTTTGCAGATTGGCTATGATGTACCTTGACATGGTTTGCTTGTGTTTAAACTACTTGAAGTTCATTACAGTTCTTAGACCTGTAAGTTAACATTTTTCTCCAAATTTAGTGAGTTTTGACTGTTATTTCTGTATTTCATTTTCCTTTCCTTGTCTCTTTCTCTCTTCTGGTCTTCACTTGGCCTCGGATGAATTACATGGATGTTGGGCCATTTGGTATTGTCTCAAAGATCCAAGAAGTCTTGCTAATTGATCTTTAATATTTTTCTATTTATTCTTAAGATTTAATTATTTTTCTTAAGGTGTATTCAACTTTACTACTACACATTTTTGACATCTCAATATGTTGGCGAGTCAACATAGTAAATTTTTCATTTTTGTTATTTTTGTTTTTTAACTCTAAAATTTATATTTTTGTAGTATACATTTCTCTGTTACAATTGCTTTCTTTCATAAATACCATATTTTCCTTTATTTCTTTGAACATGTTTTTTCTTTAATTATTTGTAAATATTTACAAAAGCTTCTGTAAATCCATGTCTGCTAACTTCATCATCTGGGATCAGGCAGGATCTTTTTCTATTCACTTCTACTTTCTGAATTATGGCCCACACTTTTCTGTCTTTTAAAATATCCCCTACTTTTTGATTGAAAAAAAGAACTTCATAGACAACAAAATGTAGCAACTGTAGAATATGTTTTGTTTGTCTGTAGATTGTTAAATTTTAAATTTACTTTTGTTTTAGTTGACAGTTAACCTCCCTAGACTCAAACGATGAAATCTACCTCAATTTTTTGCTATGTTTTCTCCCTGGATTTTTACCGGTCTTCCCTATACCTCTGTATTTTATCATTTAAGCAATGCCTGGAGCAGAATTTGTATTATGATTTGATGCCCCCTCCCTTTATGTGATTTCCTGTTTTTCTTTTGTTCCCCCTAGATTTCAGTTTCTCTGAAAGTCTCAATTTCTGTTCTCTAGATGGCATCATTAATTAAGACATAAAGTACTGATGACTGGTTACAATTATTATCATTGAAGATCTCCTTTAAACTTCCCATTAGGCAACAACAATAATTAGCCCCAAGGAATTTTCAAAAATAAAGCATTTAATACCAACTACATATGTAAATATCACATCATCAAACCGATTTTTGACAACTGTTGTTATATATTGTTTATCACTGTAGAGATAAAGTATGCTTGTTGTGATAACCATAAAGTATATTGGAACAGCTGCCAAGCATGTTTAAGTTTAATCTCTGTTATTAATTAAGACTAATGCTTCTCAATGACTCTGCATCCCCAAAGGCTCAGAAAATCACTCTTCCTTTCACAACCTGCTATGTGAGTTGAGAAGCTTTTCATGAATGTGCTCATTCATCTTATCACTGGAAAGAAGTAGTTGCATTTGTTCCTGTTTTATTATGGAGAGAAAGTAGAAAAACATGCAAGTAGTCCCCATTTCAAAAGTGAATTTCTGCTCTCGCTGTCCATAAGAATTAAGCACAAAGACGTTTAAAATCTTTTAGATATAGTTAATTGCTCTATTATCTTCATCTAAAGACCCATGGGAAACACAAATATGAATGAATGTCTTAAGCACTTCCATGGGAGACAGCTTTTATTTTTTTCACTTCATATTTGACAGGCCTTGTGAAGTTGACTACTTATCTTCTATGTTTTCATTTGCTTCCTCAAAAATTGAGGTTCTGCTAAAATGAATGATCATAACCATCCAGTACATCTTTTCAAATAGAACTGACTCATTGATAACAGATTTAGAACATTCAGAATAACAAAGATAAAATTAACACCACACATAGTGTTGCAAGGTATGACGGGACATTTCGAATACAGATGTTCTTGAACTTTCTAGAAAAAGTAATTCTGCCAATTCTGTTTGTTGCCTGTCACCTCCAACTCCACCCATCCCTCTTTGCTTTGCGGTCTTGGAGCTGGACCCTGTAAATATTTCTGTTTTGTTGATGCAACATTGGACTTTTCCAATGGGGGGTGCTAGAGAGACAGTGAAAGGGACAGCTGAGGAAGGGCTCTTCTTCCTGATTACAGTGTCTTCTTTCTGTTCCTGTGGCATAGCTCCCAGCAGCCTGCAGAGGCCTGGTGGTGTTCATTGTTCAGTGAGTTTCACTGGCCCACCAGTGGGTAACTCGGCTCATTAGCTGGGAACCAGCTCTGGCCCAAGACACTCAGCACACTTCCCAACCAGGCAATGGGGTACAGCCACACCAGCTCAATGAGGTCTGAATTTCAGCTTGGGAGAAAGTACGCTTTATGTTTTTTACTTCTTGGGTATGTTCCTTTAGCCCTACAGGTAGTAGCTGCTCCTTTCATTTATTATTCCTGTACAAAGAGCCTTCAAAAATTAATGGAAAGTGAATATTTATTGAAAAATTATGCATGGATTTCAAACCATTTTTTGCATCAAAATAGATTCATACTGACTTTTTATAGCACATCTGAGCAGGATTTAGTTTAAGGCAGCAAGAAAAAGAAGACATCAGTTTGAGAAAAAGCCTCTGTGAGTGCAACATGAATTCTGCAAACATTGAAGCAAAAATATCAAATTTATGGTAAAACTTGGGTATAAGAATGGTGAGATAATTGATGCTAAAAAATGTTTATAGGAATAATGCCTAAAGGAAATTAGCAGTTTACAAATGGTTAAATCATTTTAAGAATGAACAAAACAATATTGAAAATAAAGCCCACAATGGCAGACCATCCACATCAATTTGCAGGAAAAAAGTTCTTTTTGTTTGTGCCCTAATTGAAAAGGACTGATGATTAACAGCACAAACAACAGCCAACACCACAGACATCTCAAGTGGTTCAGCTTACACAATTCTCGCTGATGATTAAAGTTGAGCAAAGTTTCCAATCAGTGGATGCCAAACTTTGCCTAGATCACCCACAGACAACAGCAAAACTTTCATTCACTGGAAATTTTAAACAAGTGGGAACAAGATCCTGAAGAACTGCATTGAAGAATTGTGACAGGAGATGAAACATGGCTTTACTGGCGCTATCCTGAAGACAAAGCACGATCAAACCAATGGCCACCAAAAGGTGGAAGAGGTCCAGTCACAGCAAGTGGACTGATCAAGAGCAAAGGTCACGGCAATAGTTTTTTGAGATGCTGAAGGCATTTTGCTTGTTGACTTTCAGGAAGGCCAAAGAATGACATCTGCTTATTATGAGAGTGTTTTAAGAAAGGTTGCCAAAGCTTTGGCAGAAAAACACCCAAGTAAGCTTCAATAGAGACTCCTTCTCCGCCATCACAATACAAAGCTCCTACTCATTCCTCTCATCAAACAAGGGCAATTTTGCAGCTGAGCGTGGTGGCTCACATCTGGAATCCCAGCATTTTGGGAAACCTAGGTGGGAGGATTGCTTAAGCCCATGAAGTTTGAGACCAGCCTGAGCATCATCGAGAGATCCTGTCTCTATAAAATAATAATAATAATAATTCCTTAACTGGGTATGGTGGCGTGCATCTATAGTCCTAGCTACTTCAGAGGCTAAGGTGACAGGATTGCTTGAGCCCAGGAGTGTGAGGCTGCAATGAGCTATGATTGTGCCACTGCACTCCAAACTGGGCGACAGAGGGAGACCCTGTCTCAAAAAAAGAAAAAAATAATAATCAAAACAAAAAAAATAAGGAAAAATGGCAATCTTGCCAGTGTTTCCAGGGGAAATCATTAGGCATCTACCTTACAGTCCTGATTTGGTTTCTTCTGACTTGTTGTTTTCTAAAATTAAAAATAAATCTATATTTAAAGGAACCTATTTACCTGTTTTTCTCCAGTTCATAATGTGAAAAGACTGCATTGACATGCTAACATTTCCAGGACCCTCAGTTCTACAGGGATGGACTAAATGTCTGGCATCACCACTCACAAAAGTGTCTTCAACTTGGCGGAGTTCATGCTCAGAAATACAGTTTATATTTTTTACTTTTATCTGTTTTGTTTTTCCACAAACTTTTTGAAGTCCCCTTATATTCTGAAGAGTTTTCATCCCTTCTAATAGATAATTTTTATATTAAAAGCTTAATGTTCAAACTAGTGATGTAGTGTCTGTATCCTGACTGGAGCCCGATTGTACGAACACGTATGAACACATTCCGCAAATACATGCATTTTCCCGCTATGCATTCTTATTTATCTGTTGTATTTAAACACATTTCCCAAGGCCATTTGTAAGTTACATTTCTGATGAATCGAAGAATGATCTTTTTAAAGCTAGACTTAAGTAATGTAAATACTGGAAAAACATTCCATGATTCTGACTGATGGTTTTCATACTTCAGTGGGATTCAGAAACACCTGGGAACGTCATTTAAAATGTGGACTCCAGGGCTTCCCTCCCAGACTGATCTGGGGCAGTGGGAGTGAACAGAAGCCAGCATTTAAAAAAAGTATTTCAAGTGACTATGACATAAGTTGTCACTGGACCTCAGGCTGATGTTACTGTGAAGTCAAGTGACAACTTATGTCAGAATCACTTGAAATACTCATGACAAGTCATTCAGGTTCTTGGTATTTTGAATAAACAATTGCACAAAATGCACAAACAAAGCAATAAAAGAATGAAGCACTGAAAGCAGAGATTTACTGGAAAGTACAAAGGCAGAGATTTACGCTCTGGAGCGGGAGCAGGCTCAGGAGTCCTGGTTACAGAATTTTCTGGGGTTTAAATACCCTCTGGAAGTTTCCCACTGGTTAATTGGTTACACCCTATGTAAATAAAGGAGTGGCCGGGGACCAGTCTGATTGGTCGCAGTAGGTGACCAATCAGAGGCTGAAGTGAAGTTACAAAGTTACACCCCTATGCAAATGAAGACTAGCCTGTGACCAGTATGATTGGTTGTGGGAGGGGCCCAATCAGAGGTACTTTCCATTTCTCATCTGCAACACAGAAAGGGGGGTCGGGTTGCAAAGGGAGTAGCCTCTGATCCTTTTGTTACTGGGGCATAGAAAGGTGGGGTTTTCCTTTTGATTCAGTTCTAGGAAGTCAGCATAAATTGGCCTTAGGTTCCCTGCCTCCAAATCCTATTCTGCTTCACTGAGATATAATTAAAATCTGGATTATTAAATGACCTTCCTGCATAAATGTTTGTATTTCCACGTAATCCTTACGGTCGCCCTGTTAGGTGTCTTAGGCTCGTTTCACTGCTCTGTTGCTCAGAACAGTATCTCCTAGGCAGATGGGGTTGAGACAGAAACCTATCCCAGGATTTTTAATTCCAGATCCAATTTCTTTTTCCCACTAAACAACACTGCTTTGCTATCGTATGCCAAAACCACCTCTCTCTTCCATACAAATGACACAAATGAACTCTGTCAGGGAAACAATTCTAGTTTTGTTTTTTCCTGATTGTGAAAGTGACTAATGTTTTTGTTAAATGAGGAAAATTACAAAGAATAAAATTTTAAAATATCTATTTTCCCACTGCCTTGAGATAATCACAATTAACTTTTGACGAATTTATTTCTAGTTTCTTCTCTGCATCTATCTTTTTCTCAACAAGATGAAAGCATATTTACTATGGTTACCATTCTTAGCATGTTGCCTTTTTAAAGTATACAGCTATATTGGTATATTATCATATAATAAAATACTCAAGTTCAGTGGTTTAAAAGAGCAGTCATTTTTTTTTTTAATGAATCTTTCCTACAGATGATCCAGGTGAGTTCATCCTGGGGACTCAGCTGGGGTGGCTCATGCCACATGTCTCACATCCTTCTCTTGGGACCGCAGTTCAGCCTGTGTGTCTCTCTCAGGATGATGACAGAAGCACACGGGGGCCAACAGAAATACATGAGACTCCTACAGCTAAGTTTCAGGACAGGCGTGCTGTCTCCTCTACCTACCTGTCATGGGCCAAAGCAAGTCACTTTGGAAATTTTAAGTTTCCAAGCAAATCAACAGGGTTGAGCCAAAAGTCAGAGGGGCGGAAAGTATATCCGGCCCTGAGGAGACCAGGGCTCATTGGTGTATGCTGAGATGGAAGAACTGAGGCCATTTCAGTCTGTTGTAACAATATATTGCAAGCTTTTCTCTCGTGTTACTATACTTTTCTAAATATGATTTTAAAGACATATGATATCTCACCATTCAGCTGAAACATGCATCATTTGGCTAATCCTTCTATTGTTGGGTATTTAGAATATTTCTTTTTTTATATCATTAACAATGCTGCAGTGAATATTGTTTTAAATATTTTTGTTCATGTCTCCAGTTATTTCCTTAGGGTGATTTATTAATATGAATTACTGGATCACTTTGCATAAGCAATGTTAAGACAGTTGCTAAATATTGACAAAGTTTTCTGGAGCAAGATTGTGTTAATTGACTTTGAAATAAATAGTATAGGAAATGTTCCTTTCACTATACCCTCTCTGACATAGGATATTACTTTATAAAAAATAAGTCTTTACCAGCTCAATAGTTAAACATGGTATTCCATTTTAATGTTCATTAGTTTAATTCTGAAGATCCGAGTGTGCTTAGCCATATATATAAAAATCACCTGCGCTGTGGCTCTTGCCTGTAATCCCAGCAGTTTGGGAGGCCAAGGGGAGTGGATCACCTGAGGTCGGGAGTTCGAGACCAGCCTGACCAACATGGAGAAACCTGGTCTCTACTAAAAATACAAAAAATTAGCCAGGCGTGGTGGCGCATGCCTGTAATCTCAGCTACTCAGGAGGCTGAGGCAGGAGAGTCGCTTGAATCTGGGAGGTGGAGGTTGCGGTGAGCTGAGATCATACCATTGCACTCCAGCCTGGGCAACAAGAAAGAAACTCCATCTTAAAAAAAAAAAAAAAAAAGAATTACCTGGAGCTTCAGTATCCAGTCTGCATAGTTAACAATATTGTTCACTCATTTGTTCATTCATTCAACACCTATCAATGGGGCACCTCATCTATTCTAGGAACTGGGGATATAGAAAAGAAAAAAATAAACAGAAATCCCTGGCTCTGTATAGAAAGAAAGTAGACCCAATCTATAAATAAAAGATATAGACTGTTAGACAAGTTGCTAAGGAGTAAAATAAAGCAGAGAAGCATGAAATAATATTTTGATATGTACAGATTCATTTTTCAGGAAAGTTGTCCTGAGAAAGTCAACTAAAAATGTAAGGAAATGGTTAAAGAAGCCCTGCCAACACCTGGAGAAAGAGCAGTCCAGTAGACAGTGTGGCATGTGCCAAGGTCCTGAGGCAGGAATGTGTCTGGTGTGCTAAAGGAACAGCAGGGAGAACAGTGAGACCAAGGGGAGAAGGAGGAGATAAGTCTGAGAGTAGGAGAGACAGGGAGAGACTGTGTTGAACATGGGAGACCACATTATAGACTCCACTTCTATAAACGCTTTGACTGTGTATGTGACATGGCTTGAGAAGAAGAGGCTGATAGACATTTTAGCAGGATTACTTTGCTGTCAAGCAAAGGCCAACAAGTAATAAGGGCAAAAGCTAGGGCTACTTGGGAGTGCACTGCAGTGATTGAGGCAAAGATGACAAGGGCTTGGGTCAGGGAGGAAGCTCTGGAGGTAGAGGTGGTGAGAAGTGTTCAGATTCTTAATTCATGAAGGTAGAGATGAGATTTGTTGATGGATATCATCTTAGGTGTAAGAGAATGAGAAATCAAGATTTTTTTTTTCTTTTAGAAATAGAAAATATAGAGCTGCAATTAATGGAGACCAGAAATTTTACAGAATTGATTCGGGGAGGGTTGGAGGGACATTCATCTTTGGCAGAAGCCAGAAAACTAAAGCCCATGGACCAAGTCTTGTCCACCATGTTTCTGTAAATAAAGTTTTATTGGACTGATACGCTGTGGCTCTGCATTCCTGCTGAAATCTCATCTCAAATTGTAATCCCCACGTGTTGAGGGAAGGAGGTGACTGGATCACGGGGGTGGCTTCCCCCATGGTGTTCTCATGAGAGTGAGTGAGTTCTCATGAGATCTGATGGTTTTGTAAGTGTTTGACAGTTCCTCCTTCACTCACTCCTCTCCTCTTGCAGCCTTGTGAAAAAGGTGCCTGCTTCCCCTTTCCCCTCTGCCTTGATTGTAAGCTTCCTGAGGCCTCCGCAGTCAGGTAGAACTGTGAGTGTATTTTTTTTTTTTTTTGAGACGGAGTCTTGCTCTGTCACCCAGGCTGGAGTGCAGTGGCGCGATCTCGGCTCACTGCAAGCTCCACCTCCCAGGTTCACACCGTTCTCCTGCCTCAGCCTCCCGAGTAGCCGGGACTACAGGGGCAAGCCGCCACGCCCAGCTAATTTTTTGTATTTTTAGTAGAGACGGGTTTCACCGTGTTAGCCAGGATGGTCTCAATCTCCTGACCTTGTGATCCGCCGGCCTCGGCCTCCCAAAGTGCTGGGATTACAGGCGTGAGCCACCGTGCCCGGCCAGAACTGTGAGTCTATTAAACCTCTTTCCTTTATAATGACTCTGTCTCAGGTAATATTCTTTATAGCAGTGTGAAAACGGACTAATACATGGACCACAGCCATGTCTCTTTTTTTATGAATTGTCTATGGCTGCTTTCAGCTACAACAGAATTTAGTATTTGCAACAGAGTTTCTATGGCTTGTCAAGATATTTACTAAATAGAATAGGCACTATTGGTTCCTTTTAAACTCCTGACCTACAGTACTGACATAATTATTCAATGAACTGAGTTATTTAAAATTTAAAAATGGGGTCATTTATGAAATTAAAAAGTATCCTATGTGTAAAAATGTGGAAATAATGTTGGATGTTGCATTGTGGAAGCATTTTTTTTCAGGAAAAAATTGGATTTTGAAAATCATATTCAAACCTGCGTGTCTATATATGACTTTTTAAATGAATGGCCACAGTTCAGTTTGTGACTGTAGGTCTGTGGTTTCAAACAAAAGAAGAGCTATCTCTGTCAAGAAGGACAAATGGTTCCTTTGCCTCTCCATGGGCCTCCAGGTTCCTCTGTAAGAAGTAAACTTCCAATTTTCTCTTCAGTTCCTTGCAGTAATAGAGCCTGTCACTTTGTATTATATATTAATACCAAAGATCATTTAAAACTTCATCTGATAAAATAACCTGTGTAATTTTCTCCTCAGGTAAAAATGAGAAAAAAAAATGACCACTATATTAGATAATGGCCCCGTATTATTTGTAACTGACTCTAATCTCCTGGTGAAAATGCAGATGAAGAAAGTCAACTGCTTGTGTTTTTCTCCTGGACTAATGCAGAGTATTCGGTCCCTAGAGGCTCACGGGTCACCATGAATGACTGCACATTTTCTCAGGAAAGACGAACAGCAGGGTGCCCTATGGTCTGAGCTTTGGGGAGGGCAGGGGTGGAGCTGCCTTAGCCTCGCTCTGTGTCTAATCACGTCATGGGGGCAGCGTAGTTTGGAGCTATGATCTAGACAAAGCAGAGTTTTGATCCCAGAAAGTCATTGTATGATGCAGTCCCATCCAGGGAAAACCAAAAGTCGCCTTGCAAAAGCCACCTCATCACACTCCCTGGACCCTCCCCATGCCTTCCCTCACCAGAAGGGGCTCCCTCCCTTTGCTCAGCTCACTTTTCCTAGAATGTCACTGTTGTATTTCCCTAAAAGATTTGTGACATCTGCTTTT
The DNA here is from genome assembly GCF_006542625.1 of Nomascus leucogenys. Taxonomy (NCBI): domain Eukaryota; kingdom Metazoa; phylum Chordata; class Mammalia; order Primates; family Hylobatidae; genus Nomascus; species Nomascus leucogenys. The sequence goes on along the minus strand of NC_044390.1, from coordinate 94,501,300 downwards.
TGGATGGTGGGTTAACCTCATGATGTGGATGAACTTCTAGCTCAGTAGCTACTTTGTGTGATTTTACTTGAAATCCATTTTACAGTTTTAGAATGTAAAATGTCTCAGTAGATAAAGCCACATGGGGATGGCCTGGGGAATCATGAGCACATTCCTCCAGTAGAGATCAGTGGAGGGGCACAGGGCCATCCAGCCTGGCTGCAGTAGGATCAGGTTCTGTCCTGACTGAGTGGCCGCCCAGCCTAAGCATGTCTGAACACACTCAGGACTGCTGAGTAAGGTTGTGCAGGTTGTGCACTGCCCATGGACATGTTTAAGGCAATGTAATTCACATCCTAGACATTGCAGATGTATGAATTTAGTAGGACAGCTGTACAAAAGATGGCAAGAAAGTGTCTTGTTCTACCCAAATTGATATATAAGGACAATTTTGTCAGGGATGGAAAAGACACTATTTTCTAATTTGCATAGGCCCTTTAGGGACTATCTCTATGTCATTAGGGTACAGGATCTGAAAAGCCAAAGCTTCCGAGTCCCTAAAGAGCCAGAGCTCCCAAGTCCCTAAAGAGTATACAGCTTTTCTGCACTCAATACCCTTTAGGGAATGTACTATTTCCTGCAGTGGCCCAGAGCAGTCATTCATTCAACAACATTTAATGAATGTTAAATGAGCATCTAGTAGACGCCAGTCCGAGGGCTGGACTGCAGGATGGAATGGAGAGCAAAAGGAACAAAGAGTCCTGTCCCTATGATCTAACAGAAGGCTGACATGAAGCAACCAAGAACACACTTGACGATGTGAGTGCAATTCTGGCTACTGTAGTAGTGCGGTCACTACCAGGCCAGTCTGGGGTGGTATGAGAGCAGAGAGTGGGTGTAAGGGCAGGTCTGCTGGGGCTCGGGGGAAGCTCTGAACATTGAGAGGAACACTGCACCAGAGGTTGGATAGTTCAGGTCTGGTGGGGTCTTAGAAGGAAAGCTGTGAAGGCTGAGGGTCTCCCAGGGTTGAGAAGAATCATCCCAGAAGATACTACGAGTTTACACAGTGAACAAGCCCAGTGTTAAATAAAACTGAAGCATGTAGAGAGAAAACTTTAATTATCTTTCAACCTTTATGATTGGTAAAGAACAGAGACTCCTTTGGATTGTACTGTGTATTTAATAATTCTAACATTTTCCAGTATCTCTTTTTAACAGACATATAGTAGCCCTTTGACCCAACAGTGAAAGTGAGAGACCCATCACTTTCGTAAAATTAAGGCAATGGAGCTGGTTGCACCCCCATTTCTGGCCACCTCCACCAACACACACAAAGCAGGAAGGAATGACAAGATTTACTACATAACAAAGTTTTCTGAGGAGATCAGGGCAGGCTTACAAGCAGCTGCATAAATGTTTTGGGAGCACAGAGGCAGATGGCCAGCTTGGGTTATATGCTGGTTAGGATAGGCCTTCCTTGTGTTGCCAGGACATACGTGGTTCAAACTTCATGCCAGCACCACGAGAAGCAGTGCACAGACATTTTTGCTTTCGGGTTCTGATGTGGGGCAAGGCAGGGAAAGGAAAGAGTGAGGACTGACAGCTTGATAAAAGATTCAGGCTCTTTTGACATTAGTAGTAGTTTAGTGAAAACAAGGATACTTTGGCGGGCCCACTTAACCACCCAGAAAATGATATCTGCTCTTCTGTGAATATTTGGGCTTTCTAAATCCTGACAGTTCATTAAGGTCTGGGACCAAAGAATATAGGCTGGTCACTGTTGTGGTTTCTCAGGACCAAAAATGGCCCAGAGCCTGGAACTGCCCATTTATGAGGAAGCCACCAGCAGTTCTGGCTTTGAAATTCATTTCCCTAAGCACAGGGAACAAGGGATAGCTGGATTAGAGAATGATGCCCTCATCAACAGTGTCAGACGATGCACATGAAAGACCCGTGCAGGCCCTCCCCAGTTGTGGATGAGGGCACTCGTTCTGGGTCCTAAACAGCACTGTAGAACAGTGGATGATGGTGCTTACCCAGGGCAGTTTGGAATACGCAGTTGCTAGCTGCAAGGCAAGAGGGTCCTGAGAAGCTTGGGACTATCTCTGCATCATTAGGGCACAGGATGCGAAAAGCCAAAGCTCCCGAGTGCCCCTCTCATGCAAAGGTCCTTAGGAAGCTTGTGGGTTACCTGCTAAGATGGAGCTCAGTTTAGAGAGTACTGCTAACTTCTCAAGTACAAGCCAGGGCTGCCTACTGCTGCAGAGACATGGTGGGTGAACAGGAACCATTTAACGTAAGTGGGTCCCTATATATTTTACCAAGACTAAGACCTCTTCCTCTGAGGAAGAGGCAAAGTAGTATTATTACTTATAATAACTATTACCACTTGTTGAACATGTACTCGAGGCCAGGAACTGTGTTAAGCAGTTCATTAGTTCATGAATTCAAACTTTCAACCCATCTTTGCTATGGATCTACTACATGCCACACACTTAAGTACTGGGCATACAGTGGTGAACGGGAGGAGGGAGGAAGGGAGCTGGCCCTGGCCACACAAAGCTGACATTCTAGTGGAGGAGACAGACAATCATGCAGAAAAATCGATGTGATTTAAGTCTGGCAATGAGATGGGGACAGACGTCATGAAGAAAAGATAGGAAGTAGGGGAGTAGAGAGATGGCTGGGTGTGAGTGGGCTGAAGGACTCTAGAGAGAGGATCTGGGAAGACCTGTCAGAGGAAGTGGTGTTGGTGCTGAAACCTGCACAAAAGAGGGATGAGGCACGCCGAGATCTGAGGGTAGAGGGTGCCAGGCAGAGGGAACTGCAAATGTAAAGGCTCAGAAGGACAAGGATAGTGTGTGTGAGTTTACGTAGACTCTGGTATTCCATCCTGACATTACTGTAAGAATATACACCCTATTTTCAAATAATAAAATGGCATCTCACACAAGGTCACCTGGTTAGTGGTAGGCCCAGAATTCTAGGTCAAGAATGATCCTAAAGTTTGTTCCCTTTGCTACAGTGCTGTAGCGCAGGTGCAGTGTTGGGAAACAGTACGTCTTACTTTTTATTAAGAGAAATAATAATAATAATAATAGTAATAATAATAATAATTCCCCAACAGAAATATTTACCTAGAATAGAGAAGATGCAGGTTCTTGCCCTGGGAAGATTTTGTAATCTTGAACTGGCTAGACACCCTCCTGGCCTCAACTTCCTCCTCTGTGTGATGGGGATGCTGGGACCTTCCCTGCTGACCTCCCGGGGATGCTGTGACCCTCTTGACATGAAGGTGGTGTGAACGGCATGGTGGCTGTGGAACCTGAGTCTCCATTACTTTCAGGGTAGGGAGGAGAGTGGCAGGTGTCGTTAGGAGAGGAAATTGCTGGAGTCAATTATGTAGACTGGGGCTCCCGCTATGCCACACACAGGAAGGCTGGCTTCGTCTCCTGTGAAGACGCACGTCCTGAATGATGGCTCCACATTAAATGAGGCGGTGGCTGAATTCAGCCCGTCCTTGTTCCTGAGTCCACCTGCAAATTAGATGAGACAGGAACCTGTAGGCGGCTCCACGTGTGAGAAAGAACCCAGTGGAAACGACTGGGAGCCCATGGCTCTAAGTTTGAACCTGGCACTGTCAGCCTCTCTGGGCTCCCGCTTCTTGATGCGAGGAAGTCACTCCCAAGTCAGAGGCCGCTTCCAGCGTCAGACCTGGGGCTTGCCGAGGACCTGGGGTCAGGGAGGCTGTGCTCTCCCAGCTACAGGAAGCCCCATCTGACTGGTCCAGCTGTGGTCATGTGCCAGACCATGAACCAATCACTGGGGCCCAAGGAATGCCAGGTGCTGATTGGCTGCTGGCTTGGGTCCCCGAATGCATCTCAGGAGCTGTGGGTGGGGTCAGCTCCAGCTGGAAGTGGTCAGAGCGGGCTCAGGGGTCAAGTTCCCTGGACAGAAGAGAGAGAAGATTTAGGGCCAGTGTTTATCTGACCTTAGGTGTCTGAGCATAGCCAGTGTTCGTCTTCCTTGAAATTTTTAATAAGTCACTCTTTCCTCTCTTTGGGATTATGACCATTCAAAAATAATTTCCAAAATTTATCAAAACAAATAAATGTTGAAATTACATCAGCTCTGGACATCAGTGAGAACGCTGAACGTTACCATCTAAATCATTGAGTTCAGTAACTCTCTAACCTTCAGTCATGCTTCTTCTGCCTCCTGATATCAAAAGCAACTCCTTAAATTGAAGTATCAAGTAAGAGGATGGGTTTTTCCCCCTACTGGTAATAGTATTAGCTCAAGTCAAATGTCTGCACTGCTCAATGGGTGCCCCCTTTGCACAGGAAGTTACCTGAGAAGAAATCACTCAGCTGCATTTGGGTTCCTGCTCCCATGTTGGCATAAATATTCTCATTTTCATTCTGTCCCAGCAACTGGCAGAGTCACCATCCATCCCAACATTGTGGATGGCCTGGCAGGGTGTTATAAATCAGCTATCTTGGACCATCAATCCCTTTCCACCCTACTTTTTAGCCAATGGCACATCCTGGAGAAGTGCCTTTGACAGCATTGGATCAGAGAGAAGTACTTGTTGGAACAGCAAAGTTAACACTCTCATTTCTCATGAAAATGGGCTAATATTTTCTGGACTAACTTTTCAAAGGCACAAATGAAAGCTGATATGGTTTGGCTGTGTCGCCACCCACATCTCATCTTGAATTCCCACGTGTTGTGGGAGAGATCCAGTGGGAGGCAATTGTCTCTTGGCCGCAAGTTTTTACTGTGCTGTTCTCCTGATAGTGAATAAGTCTCATGAGATCTGATGGTTCTAAAAAGAGGAGTTCCCCTGCACAAGCTCTTTTTGCCTGTTGCCATCCATGTAAGATGTGACTTGCTCCTCCTTGCCTTCTGCCATGATTGTGAGGCCTCCCCAGCTGTGTAAACCTGTGAGTCCAATTAAACTTCTTTCTTTTGTAAATTACCCAGTCTCCATTATGTCTTTATTAGCAGTGTGAAATGGACTAATGCAAAACTTTGAGTCCTCCTAAGGTTTATAGACTAATAAGTATTATGACTCAGGAAAGGAAATGAGAGTTGTATTAATTTTCACTGCCCTAAAAATCCTCTATGCTCATCCTCTTCATCCCTTCCTTCTTGAAACCCCTGGCAACCACTGATCTCTTTACTGTCTCCATAGTTTTGCCTTTTCCAGAACATCTTATATTTGGAAATGTATGTTATGTAGCTTTTCCAGGCTAGCTTCTTTCACTTAGTAATATGCAGCATTTTGTCCATACTTGGAGACATGGCTTGATAGTTCATTTCCTTTTAGTGCTCATTATCATTGTCTGGATATACCAGTTTATTTGTCCCTTCACCTACCAAAGGACACCTTGATTGCTTCCAAGTTTGGGCAATTATGAATTAAGCTGCCATAAACATCCCTGTAGGTTTTTCTGTGATGTACATTTTCAGCTCCTTTGGGTAAATGCCAAGAGGCACAACTGCTGGCTTATACGATAGGAAAATGTTTAGCTTTGTAAGAAACCACAAAACTCTCTTCCAAAGTGGCTGTACCGTTTTCATTCCCACTAGCAATAAATGAGAGTTCCTATTTCCCCACATACTCACCAGTATTTGGTGTTGCCAGTGTTTTGGATTTTTGCTATTCTAATAGGTGTGAAGTGGTATCTAATTGTTGCTTTCGCTTTCATTTCCCTGATGACATGTGATGTGGAACATCTTTTCATGTGCTTATTTGACATATGTATACCCTCTCTGGTGAGGTGTCGGTTAAGATATTGGGCCCATTTTCTAATTGGGTTGTTTTCTTATCCTTGAGTTTTAATAGTTCTTTGTATAATTTGTACAATAATATTTTTTCATACAGGCATTTTGCAAATATTCTCTCCCAGTCTGTGGCTTATTATTTTATTCCCTTAACAGTGTCTTTCACAGAACAGATTTTTTAAAAAAATTTAATAAAGTCTATTTTATTAACTTTTTCTTTCTTGGATCATTCCTTTGGTGTTATATCTAAAAAGTCATAGGCAAACCCAACATTATGTTGATTTTCTTCTGTGTTACCTTCTAGGAACTTTATACTTTTGGATTTTATATTTAGGTCTGTGATTCATCTTGAGTTAATTTTAAAAAGGGTGTAAAGTCTGTGTCTGGATTCATTTTTTGCATGTGGATGCTCAGTTGTTCGAGCAACTTTTATTGAAAAGACTATCATTTTAATGGTATTTCATTTGCTTGTTTGTCATAGATCAGTTGACTATATTGATGTGTATCCATTTCTTGGGTCTCTGATCTGTTCTATTGATCTATTTGTCTACTATTTTGCCAATACCACACTATCTTGATTACTGTAGCTTTATACTAATTCTTGAGGTCAAGTACTGCCAGTTCCCCAACTTTATTCTTTTCCTTCAATATTGTGTTAACTATTTTGGGTCTTTTGCCTCTCCATATAAACTTTAGCACCAATTTGTGGATATCCTCAAAATAACTTGCTGGAATTTTGATTGGGATTACATTAAATCTACAAATCAAGTTGAGAAGAACTGACATCCTGACAATATTGAATCTTTCTGTACATGAACATGAAATATCTCTCCACTGATGTAGTTCTTTTTTTCATCAAAATTTTGCAGTTTTCCTCATAAAGATCTCATACATATCTTGTTAGATTTGTACCCAAGTATTACATTTTTGGGGGTGCTAATGCAGATAGCATTATGTTTCTAATTTCACATTCCACTTGTTCACTGCTGGTTTGTAGGAAACTTACTGAAACTTGTATATTAACCTTATATCCTGCAACGTTATTATAATTGCTTATTAGTTCCAGTATCCTTTTTTGTTCACTTTTGGTTGACTCTTTCAGATTTTCTACATAGATAATTGTGTCATCTGTAAATAAAGTTTAACTTCTTCCTTCCCAATCCGATTTCCTTTATTTCATTTTCTTTTCATACTGCGCTACCTAGAAATTCCAGTATGAAACTGAAAAGCAGTGGTGAGGGTGTGCATCCTTGCCTTGTTCCTGATCTTAGGGGGAAAGCTTCTGGTTTCTCACCATTAAGTACAATGTTAGCTATAGGTTTTATGTAAATATTCTTTATTGAGTTGAGGAAGTCCCCCTCTATTCCTAGTATAACAACAGTATTTTTGCGTTTGTTTGCAAATTATGAACGAGAGTTGAATTTTTTCATATGGCTTTTCTGCATCTGTTGCTATAAGGATGTGATATTTTTTCTTTTTTAACCTATTGTAATGTATTACATTAATTGATTTTTAATGTTGAGCTAGACATGCACACCTAGGATTAATTCCTGTTGGCTGTGATGTATAATTCTTTTTATACGTTGTGGATTTGGTTAACATTTTGTTGAGGACTTTTGCATCTATGTTTATGAGACAGATTAGTCCCCGAGTCTGTGGCCAACAGAAAATCTCAGTGGATATGACAGTGTAGCAAATCCCTAAGGTGCTCCTTGTTTGGGGGGATGCTCTCTCCTGTGTCCTGTCATTATGAAGAGGAGCCTCAGTGATGGGCCGGAGCTACTTCAGCCTCAGCTGAACAATCACAGAACACACCCATCAACAGGCTTTGACTGCACCTGCATTCCTTTCATGAAGCCAAAGGCTATTCACTTTTTTCAGAGCACTGAGTTCTCTGACTTGTAAGATGTCAAGACCTTTCTCTCCATTTCTTTGTTCTTGCTTGCTTGCTACCTTTGACTTTCCACCTGCAATTTTCAGCCTGGCTGCCTCCATGTCGCTGCCTCCATAGCTCTCTGCCTTTCTCCGTTTGCTTCTCACTGTCTCTATCCTTATGCTTTTCCTCAGTTTATTTCCCAGCTGTTCTCTCTCTATATTTCTCTCTCTCTCTCCGTCTATTTCTGAATAATTTAAGCTTATATGGTCTCTTTATATGGATATCTGCTTTCTCTCTCTCACCCTTTCTCCCTCCCTGTTGTGGGAAGTCAGGGACCCCAAATAGAGGGACTGGCTAGAGCCGTGGCAGAGGAACAAGAAGATTTCATGGACATTTATCACTTCCCAAATAATACTCTTATAATTTCTTATGCCTGTCTTAACTTTAATTTCTTAATCTTATTATCTGCATAAGCTGAAGATGTACATCACCTCAGGACCGCTATAATTGTGTTAACTGTACAAATTGATTGTAAAACATTTGTGTTTGAACAATATGAAATCAGTGCACCTTGAAAAAGAACAGAATAACAGCGATTTTTAGGGAGCAAGGGAAGGCAACCATAAGGTCTGACCACCTGCAGGGTTGGGCAAAAAGAGCCATTTTTTTCTTCTGGCAGTGAGTCTATAAATGGATGTGCAAGTAGGGAAGATATTGCTAAATTCTTTTCCTAGCTAGGAATATTAATATTAATACTCTGGGAAAGGAATGCACTCCTGGAGGGAGGTCTATAAACGGCCCCTGGGTGCATCTGTCTTATGCAGTTGAGATAAGGACTGAGATACACCCTGGTCTCCTGTAGTACCCTCAGCCTTATTAGGATTGGGAAACTCCATCCTGGTAATTTTTTGGTCAGACCAGTTCTCTGCTCTCGAACCCTGTTTTCTGTTAAGATGTTTATCAAGACAATATGTGCACCGCTGTACATAGACCCTTATCAGGAGTCTGCCTTTGCCCTTTGTCCTATTTCCTCAGAAGCATGTGATCTTGACCTTTATTCTGCTTTTTGCCCTTTGAAGCATGTGATCTTTGTGACCTACTCCCAGTTTGTACACCCTCTCCTCTTTTGAAATCCTTAATAAAAACCTGCTGGTTTTGAGGCTCGGATGGGCATCATGGTCCTACCAATATGCAATGTCACCCCTGGCGGCCCAGCTGTAAAATTCCTCTCTTTATACTCTTTCTCTTTATTTCTCAGCTGGCTGATGCTTATGGAAAATAGAAAGAATCTACGTTGAAATATTGGGAGTGGGTTCCCCGATACCTCCCTCATTCTTCATCTGTTTTTCTGCTTTGGTTTTCCTTCCATGTTGCTCTGGTTTTCCTTCCATCTTGCTCTGCTCTGCCTCTCTCTGTCTCCATCTATCCATCCATCCATCCATCTATCCATCCATGGGGCCTGACCAAAGGATTGGGAAGCAGCCAGAGCCTGCAGCTAAGACTCTCACTGCTCACTGCAGTCACCAAGGCACCAGCCAATTCACAGCAAAACCCCACAAAAAAGTTTATTCATGTTTAAATAAGGCATTAACGTGGACTTGAGTTTCAACAGTTCTACGCTTTTCCTCTGGAGTATTTTTCTCAATGTGGCTATCTAATCAGTTTTAGGTTTTAATTGAACAGCGGTCATTTGCTTGCTGGTTCTGTGGCAACTTGAAGCTTTATTAAATTTTAATTTAGCCAAGATGTATATAAGTAGACTTATTTAAGATAACAAAATAACAGTTGTAGTTAAGCAGAGCTTTGCTGAAGTGGTCATTGTAAGGCACAAGGAAGGAGTTAGAGAAAATGCTTCTATAATTGTGATTTACTGTCAGGGCTTGGACATGTAAATCAACAGGGTCACCAGAATCAGGAGAAGGAAAGGGCACAAGAATGCAGAGAACACAGGCCAAAATGTAATCTCTTATGTTCATCCCCCAACCCCCAACACACATACACACAATCTTCACTGAAACAGAGGGCAGGCTGATTTCAAAACCAGGCGTTCTCGTTCCCAGAGCCCATACATGTGGCCTGTTTACTGTTCTGTTTTTCACACACCAGATATCATCCTGGGTTTTCAGCACAGAGCTGTCTCATGCCCTTATGGAGTGTAGAGTCTATTGTGTCTAAATGGTAAATATCATAAACATAAAAGTTATTATATAATTACAATTTTGGTAACAACCATGCAGGGAAATACCTTGAAACCTAGTAATAGGAGTGTCTTAACTCACACCAAGAGCAGACAGACATGTCGTTTTCCTGAGCAGTGGACATACATGCAGAGATTTGAAGGATGAAAGCACAGCCAGGGGTGTTTAGGTGGAGGGCTCTGCATGTGAAAGCTCAGAAGACAGAATTTAGATTGTGCTATTGGAAGAACTAAGAAGACTGCAGTGATGGACAGAGAGAAGGGAGCAAGACAGAGCTAGAGAGGTGGGCTGAGGATGGATCACTCCATGTCAGCAGGTTTGGATTTTACCTTATGAGAAGCTGAATGTTTTTAACTTGTTTTCAGCTAAAATAAATAATCTGAATTATATATCTATATATATATATAGATATATATATATGTATGTATGTATATATGTAAATATTTAAAAGAACGTCTTGGTTGTAAGGGGACACAGAGAAATCAGTTGTCCACGTGAGAGATTATGGCTTAATGTGGGAGTTGGTAGAGTGGATGAAGGATGTAGATAGATTTGAGATAAATTATCATGATAAAAACTACAGAACCCCCAAGAGACCATCAGAGGAAGAAAGAAACTAACCACTTTGTGTGTAGAAGTACCTGGGTTTGGAGGGAGATCTCTGGGGGTTCCGGAGGTGTCAAGGAGATGGGGTGTGGCGGTCAGCTTGGGTGTGCCGAGGTTTGTAATGTTCGACTCGTGCTCTTCTGTTGTTTCTGCTGTTGTCTTTCCTAATTTAAAATCACAATGAAGTCTATGTTCACTATGTTAATAAGTCCAGAATATAGGTAGTCACTTCCCAAATGATTGTTGAGCCAAGATTTGAAAATACTGAAAGGAACTCGTGTGCTATGTGTGAGTCTGTGAGATGGAGGGTAGAGGGAGGTGGAGTAAGGGAGAGGCATTGAGGTGAGGGAGAGGGAGAATGACCCTGCACCTGGGTACTGAGAAGACATTCCAACCAACCATCAGGTTTGATTATCTCAGTCTGGGATGGAATGCCATCCGATTGTTTGGAACCTTCCATTTTGTGTGTGCTTCATGGCTTCATCCATTCGGACAACTGTCTAAATTAAGGAATGAGAATGAAGACAGTAGGGAGCTTGGTAGACACCCCTCTCCCCCTCGCCCCAGTGGTGGACACCCCTCTCCCCCTCGCCCCATTTGCTGATCTGAGCCCTCTCCTCTCCTGTTTAGGACACTGAGGTTTTGAACACCACCATTCTTACTAGAAAGCCTGTTTCGGTTCCTGTCAAAGTCGTGAGGGTCCAGGAGGATGGTTCTGTGGTCGATGTGTCTGAGTCTGTGGAATGCAAGTCTGCTGATGAAGACGTCATTAAGGTAAGGGGGGATTTATCTACAGATGTCCTAAGTGTTCAGAGCTTTTTGTCACCCCTTCTTTTTTCTCCAAGGTGTCATTCTGACTGAGTATCACATGCTCTAAAGGGCTGGAGGCCAGAATGACCTCATGAAGGAGGAAAAGACTGAATACAGAGTCTCCCTGGAATCAGCAGGCAGCTGCAGCAAGCGATGCTGCTTCCCTCTCCCTTGAAAGGGGAATCCCTGACCCTTAATCTCCAGCAAAAAGAATTCCCTCCCTCCCTTCTACATTCCTTCCTTCCCTCACTCACCATATGCATGAAACTCAATGACTATTAAAAAACATTCATCCATGTGACAACTAACCTAATATAATATTATCCACTGGTAATCCTTATATTAGGTTAATCACAGTTGAGGAAATTGAGTCATGGGACATTTCTGCTGTTTTTTTAATTATTATTATTCCAATTAGCTGGATTTATGGTCCTAAATTCAGCCAGAAATCAGCCCATTTTTGTTTTCTTCTTCTTTGCAGGTGTCTGAACAACCCAAATTCATGTTCCCACCTATTTTCTTTTTTTTTCTAACAGAGACCTCATGGAGAAAGGATTTAAAATTTTAGAATCATCTTTTCTCCTTTAAGTTGCTAAGAGAACCTCCAGGTTCAATCTATTCATTCATTTTAGACAAATACAATAATGCTGAGCTAAGTCCTTCATGCCATTCCACTGGATCCTGTTTAGAGGTTCACTGAAACTTGGTTTCAGTCTTAAGAACTTCATGGTAGGCAGAAAAGCCTTTAGGGTATTCTCCCATGGTAGAGCAGATCTGAGAGCAGTTGATTTGTTCATGTTTTAGATCACAGCTTGGTGAAGGCTTCCAGGGAGGCTGTGCCTTAAGCCAGATATGGTTTCCATAAAGAAACAATGCTGTTTCTGTGAAGTATAATTTTTAAAATAATAATGATAATAATCCTGAGGAAACCCAAATTTTATACAGTCTGTTTCCTGGGCTTGGGAAGTTAATTCTTCCTGAGACAGAAGGTGAAATAGCTTAACAACTTTATGCAGCCCTGTGCTGCAGCTCCTGGCAGTTCTGGGGCTCCTGGCAGGTTTAATTAAACAAATCAAGGGCCTTAAATATTTGGAGTTTAAAAAGGTCTGAGCCAAGTCACAGGCAATCATCTGCTCAGGAGCAAAATAAAATTGATGACTCATTTTTCTCAGTTGCCTCTGACAATATTCATTATTTAGCATTGCCATAGCGTTATTACCAAAGGAGCCAAGAATTGTGGTGTTTAGAGAAAGACTGTATCTACAGGCTGATGCTACTATGGACCAAACAAATGACTTGCCTCTGCAGGTCCCCTCCAGAGAGTCTGGTGTGGAGCCCCACATGGTAGAGAACTCAATCTCTTGCCCTCGAGATTCCACCCTAAAGGAGGCAAATCCAAGCTCTTGGAGAGTTGGATTCCATTATGCACTGTACTTAATTGTCTCCATTCTACAGAAACATACTGAATGCCCTCTCCCCAACCTGACAGATACGTCACTTTGGAGAACAGGAGTTATGTGCTGCATGGTCACTGTTGTAGCTACGTGAATATGGGAATTTCTTGGCAGAAACTGAAGCTTGATCTCCAGGAGAACATACTGAGTTTGCAAATCACCAAACTTGGAGGCTGCTTCATCACCATTCTAGGTCCAGGTTCTGTTCAAATCCTGGCCTGTATAAATTGAGGGGACTTAATTAATCAGATGTATTGCAGTTTTCCAAGTTGTACTGCCCATATTAATGATGCATGTTGCCAGGACTCTTTGAGGAATGGACTCATCCTCAAAGCTGTGCTTTCCTTAGTGTTGACCTTGTGATATGCCAGGTCATTGAGGACAGTGTGAACCCTCAGTAGCACCTTTTGGAGCACTCCCCAGTCTGTGGAATTTTCACTCTCATGTCAGTTCAGGAAATGCTGAACAATCCCCAAGGAAGATACTCCACGGATAGCAAGGACCTTATGGAGCTTCTGCAAGAAAAGTGTGGACTGAGGAAATTCTGTGGATTGGGATACAGCAAAGGGAGAAAGTGTGAATTTGGAAAAATGAAAACTGTGGTGATATGAAGAGAATATCAGCATTTGTGAACTCAAAAGTATCTGAGACAGATCTCAATCAATTTAGAAAGTTTATTTTGCCAAAGTTAAGGATGCGCCCAGTGCCTGATGTTGGCGAGGTACAGCTTGCTTTTATGCTTTTTAGGGAGGCATAATACATCAATCCATACCTAGAAGATGTACATTGGTTGGATCTGGAAAGGCAGGACAATGGCAACTCGAAGTCAAGGGAGGGGGGCCAAGTTATAGGTAGACTTTAAAATGTTCTAATTGGCAATTGGTTGAAAGAGTTAAGTTACTATCTAAAGACCTGAAATCAACAGAAAGGAATGTCTGGTTACTATGATAGAGGAGTCAAAGATTTGTCATGAAGATGAAGCCTGCAGGTAGCAAGCTTCAGAAAGAATAGATTGTAAATGTTTCTTATCAGACTTAAGGTTTGTGTTGATGTTAATGCTGTTCAGCTTTTCCTGGATTCCAAAAGGGAGGAGGGTATCACGATGCATGTCTGACCTGCTTCCCTTCATGGCCTGAACCAACTTTGGGATGCCCTTGGCTGAGGAGAGGGGTCCATTCAGATGATTTCCGGGCCTTAGGATTTTATTTTTGGCTTGCACTTTTTTTTTTTTGAGAAGGAGTCTTGCTCTGTCACCATGCTGGAGTGCAGTGGTGCGATCTGGGCTCACTGCAACCTCTGCCTCCTGGGTTCAAGTGATTCTCCTGCCTCAGCCTCCTGAGTAGCTGGGACCACAGCCACGTGTCACCACGTGTATTTTTAATAGAGAGGGGGTTTCACCATGTTGGCCATATTCTTTCTGAAGCTTGCTACCTGCAGGCATCATCTGTATGATAAATCTTTGGACCCTCTACTCCTTATCATAGTAACCCCGGCATTCCTTTCTGTTGATTTCAGGTTTTCAGCATTAACACCTCCATCTCTTGAACTAGTGATCTGCCCACCTCGGACTCCCAAAGTGCTGGGATTATAGGCGTGAGCCACCGCACTGGGCCTTGGCTTGCAGTTTTGATCTCAGGATTGGTACGACTTTGGAGAAGACAGAGGATGCAATTGTTAAAGAGTCCAGAATCTGGGAGAATAAAATAATTTTCAGAGACTGGAACCTCAACCTAGTCTGGCAAGTGGAAGAAGGATAAAAAGTCCTACTTTTAGTTTAAGAAAGTTTTCATTAATTTTAAAATATGCAGCATAAGAGCAGCATCTGTGTGAAAAAATCTTGGCATCTTTATAAATAGTAAGATCCAATGAATCAAATGAAGAGGCTGCCATGAGGCTGATGTGATCTTCATCAGCATTAATCAGAGCGTGGTCCCAGCACAGGCAACGCTGCTGTACTCCATGCCAGATCTGGTCCAGAAGGGTGTATGTGTGTGTTTGACTTTTTAAAATTTGAATCCACTTCCAGCATGCAAACATTGTTAATTTCACGTCTGGATTCTGAGCTCCTCTTGAAACACCATGTGGTTAGGTTGTCCTGGGCCCATACTCCTGCCTGTCAACATCATCTGGAGTGGACCCGTTGTCTACAGAAGCTCTCCACTCCCCACCACTCGAGCTCACTGTAATCTCCACCACTCCCTCTCGCCTTCCACACTGAGGGTGAGGGGCACTTGTCATTTCTTGTCACATTTGTGCCACTGGCTTTCTGACAGTAGATTTCAGAGCGATGTGAGATATTTCTTTTACACTGGTCTCCATAAAAAATGAGCAACAGATGATAGCCCTCACTCTGTCACTCCAACAGAGAATTCTTTCTAGGTCATAAGCAGAACAATGGGAAGTCAGATTGTGTTCTGCTGAAGAGTGTCCATGGGCTGAAGGCTTTTGAAATCAAATCACAGTAGAATTGCCTGAAGGAAGTGAGAGTGTATAGCCTGATGCCGAGAAGAAAAGGCCTGGGGGTAAGGTACAGAGGGAGAACTGACAGCTCTTTTTAAGTCTTTCAAGGGCTGTCATGTGGAAGATGGAGTAGGTTTGTCCTTTTTATATTCCAACAAGGGAAGTTAAAAAGGAACCATTTTTAGCTTACTTTAAGGAAAAAGAATGCAGAGCCACTGAATTCTTTGGTTAAGCTTTCAGACAGATAATGTTGGTCCAAATCCTGGTTCTATCTTCTATGTATTTGATCTTGGGAAAAATTACTTAAATTTCCCCAAGCCCAGTTTCCTCATTTGTAAAATGGGAATGACAATGCTGAGGCGCAGAGCTACCCTTTCTAGCGATCTGTTCTAATGACAGTCCACAAAGCAGAACTGACATTCATCCAAGAAATCCTTGAAAATGTTTTGGAGAACACCTAGGCTTTTAGAGGTTCCCAGGCCAATTGGTTTTTGTCTTTGCTTTAATTTCTTCTTGTATTTGACCCATGTGCAAATTTTATGGGGCAGTATATGGTCCTCACCATACACTGGTTTTACAGGCAGTATTGAATGGAGTCATAGATAAGAAAGATTTGGAAGACAATGAAGGTAAGTTAAATTTTTCCCTCTCTATTTTATTCTTCTCTCCTTCATGTCTTCTGATAATAAACTATTGTCAGGTGGAAATCTACAGAAAGTCTGAGCGCTGATAAATGAATTATCATTAATTAGTTTAAATGTCGTATAATGCAATACTAGTGAAATTTGGGGGAGAATGAAATGATGCTTATAAAAGGGTCCCACAGTGCTTGACCTCCACTACATCAGTAAATATTACATATACATCTATGTTACATCCATATCCATATCTTCGTCTCTATCTTCTAACCTCTACTTGACTGTAGGACCCATGGAGTCTGGGCTATGTCCCTTTACTAATCACGTGTCCCCTGTGCTTGCACAGTGCCTGGTATATACATGGTGCTCAATCAGTATTTTGAACATAGGAATGAATGAATCCAGAGGTGAAATAAATCCTAAGAGTGGCTGTCCAATCTTTGTTGGACTATCCTGAATGGATTTAACATCACTGAAAATCTTCAAAAAGAGGCAGAAGGGCTTATGTGTCAAACAGATTTGGCAATGGGTGGAGACTTGGACCTGAGTTCTAAGATCCTATGAATCAAGTCTTCCCTTGATCTTACTGAGTGATTTTAATCTAGATATACTGATTGAACATATATAATGCATAGGAAAGTGTACAAAATGTTGTGCGAGTCACAAAGATGGAATGGATATGGCTTCTGCCATTGGGAGCTTATACTCTAATGAATATTGATAGCTAACACTGATTAAACAGTGAATATTGATAGCTAACACTTATTATGTGCCAGCTACTACAAGTGTTGATCCATTTAATTCTCATAACAGTCCTTTGAGGTAGAAAATACCACCTTTCACAGTCCATAGATAAGGAGATGTAGATGGAGGTGTAGATGGTTTAATTAAAGTCATCTAAGGTCACTCAGCTAGTGAGTGTAGCAATCATATATTCAATCTGAAAAGACTGGCTCCAGAGCCTGTAATCTTAACCATGGAGCATTATTGAGCTGTTATTCCTTGTAGTTGCGCAGAACATGCTTAGGGAAGGTTCTTATGAGCTAGTATCAAAATGCCATCCCTATAGTCCCCATCAGAGGAATCAGTTGGTAGTGGACTTTTTCTAAAGTATTTGTAAAATACTTTGTTAAAAAAATAGCAGGAAGACATGTTTTCCTAGCTTTCTCATTTCTTTGTACATCTTCACAGGGAGGACAGAAAATGTGGTTTTTAGAGTAAGATTCTCTTGTAATCTTTGAGGATCTGTCTTTCTAATATGTGGGCTTCTGTTTTTATTGGATTTGGTAATTGTATTTTTGTCAATGAATTATGGTTCCCAGAACCCCAGAAGTCCGTCATGCATCATCAACAGGAGATGAGCATCTTTATTCTTGGAAAGAAAAAAAAACGTAGAATCATGCTGATCTCAAAGATGGTGCCCTCCTTTTTATCCCTGCAGTAATTCAGTTTCTCAGCTTCCAGCGTCAGCTGGACTAGCAATGAGGAGATGCTAGAGGGCTAGTAAAAGGACATTAGCGTGCAAAAGCCTTCCTATCCCCAGGGAAACATCTTGTTTTCAAACTTAGCCTTCCAGTGGTTAAGGCAGAATGTCTTCTGATGGATGAGCTCTCAAGGAAATCTAAGGTTCTCCTGCTGCTTGTTTGGCAATGTGTGGAAAGCTGGTTACTAAATAGAACCCAATGTCACCTCTGGTGAAGATCAGCAGTTTTGATAGAGCAGCTGCATTTCTGGAGCTAATTTTCAGCAGCTACAAAAGGGCTCTGAGATGAGGTTTCCTAAAGTTTTTGAATTTTCAGATTAAACTATGGAAGGAAATATATTTTGTGGAATTAGTCCTTTAGAGAGGGACATTTGAACTGCAGTCATTGAGCTAAAGGAATCATTATTCAGGTGGAGCAGAATAGGACAGGTGTGATAGGTAGTGAGCTCTGGCAGGGATAACTTGAATTCCCTCACTAGCTATTTGTGGGCATTCTGTTTGCCTGTTTGCAAATAACAGAAATCCAAATATAACTTGCTTGAGCCACTGAAGAAAAGTGTATTGGGCAAGTAACTAGAAGAGGTCATAATGACTTTAAGTTGGATCCAAATGCTCCTTAGGATTTGGTTACTCTCCATCTCTTATTTCTGATATCCCCATATGTTGTCTTTATTCTCAGATGGATTATTTCTATATAGTCACCCGCAGCAGCTAAGAGGTTTACATCATTTCACATTCAGGTTCACAAAAAGGAAGATTCTGTTCTCTAGTGCTTCCAACAATATTTCCAGGTTTAAAGAACACTAGGTCTCCTGCACACGACCATTTTTGATCTGGTAGATGTGTGGCCATATAATAGAATACGTGGATTGACCATGCCTGGGTCATGTACCCACCTCTGCAGCTGGAGGTGGGATTGGCTTAACTTGAAGCACATGGTCAAGGAGTGAGGATTGATTCCACAGGAAAATTTTCATTTCCCATGAGATACTCCCTGTACTGTCAAAACACTAGAACCTACTTAAGTCTCAAAATAAGACGAGGTTTTACTCATGGTTTTCCCATGCTCATGCTATTCCCTGCATTGGGAATCCTGTTCCCACTCCTGCACTTGGATACTTCCCAGTCACCCTGAGACTTGGCTAAAGTGCTCTGTGTTCTGTGCAGCCACCTTCCTGTTGCTCTCCCTGCCAAGGAATCTTACCTCTGTGTTTCCATTGTCCTGTACAGGCATATTAGGGACTCAGCACTTTGTATGTCTTTGTGGGTGTTGATGCATGTGCCCCTTGGAGGTAGGTACCATGCCTTGTAAATATTTCTATCCCCATGGTATATTCAAATACAGTAATAGCAACAAGGACAACACTGTCATTACAACACACAGTGGTACTGTGTCAGACACTGTTCTACTTTGTAAAAATACATTACAGCATTCAATCTGTACAGCCTTCCATGAAGTAGATGCAGTAGATGTATTATCCCATTTTTCAGCTCAGAAAACTGAAGCACAGAAAGGATTTTAATTGTGTGTATTCAGTGTGTTTTGAGTAAACATTAGTCTATTGCATGTCCAAATTCACAGTACCTAAAAATGGACACAAAGTTCCTTCTTACTGCTATCTCATTTAAAAACAGATGTTTCTGGAAATGTAGATTTTATGCAAGATTTTTGACTTGAAAATCTCATTCAATTGAATAACATTTGCGTGTTTAGTAATGTATAGGGAACTGGTTACCTTTTTAGTTGGAAAGGGCCTATGAATACATTCTGCCTGGGGACTGTCAGTCTGATCTACCCCAAAAGTTGTGCACTGTAGGATCAGGTAAACAAAATAGAAGCTAGAGGCTCAGCCACAGGCAAGGGTGGAATTGAGAGTGTTCCTGAAGAATCCACAGGTATTGATGAAGTGAAAGAAATGGGTTCAGAACAGACTCTTTGCATTGGCTTATCTGGAAAAGGTCCTTGTCTGCTGTGGGCTTCCAAAGAAACCCTCTGACTGATTTGAATTTTATTTGGAAGAACATATAGAAAAACTTGAAAGAAGTTTCAGGCTATTTCTTCTTTTTCCTTTAGCAATGATTGGCAAAAATTCCTACAAAAAACACTGTCATTCTATTTCTGTGCATAGATTTCTTTCCTTTGCTCATCACTAGGAGCCAGACAGCCAAGAATAAGTTGTCAGGCAGTTTGGATGTTATTGCTTAATTTTGTCCTTTATGCTGGTAATTTGGACTTTTATTGTTCCATTCTAATTAGATATGTGCCATGTTTTTCCTGTTGGCCAGGAAAAGATATTGCTGTATTCTCAACCTTTTGTTCCTGTCAGCTTCACTATGATTCCAATATTAATTAGATTGTTTGTTAATTTCTGTCTTTGGCATCTCTAATTAAGAACTAACACTCTGGAATTGTTTCCACATAATTCAGGGAAACCTGGGAATGAGCCAGTGTAAACCTGCATGCCTCCCAGCTCCACCTGCCCAGTAAACAAGGCCACGTGCTTCCTTCCCTGCTCCCCTGGAAGCCTTTCATCTGCTCTTTCCTCAAGGCCCTAGAGTCTTGTGTTTCCCAGAGCCATATTTGTTTTGTGTATATTAGGAGAGATGGGGACTCTCACTGATATTTTGGGGCTTGGCTCACACTTTAAACTCCTGCCATGCAGCTTTGATGGTGGGCAGAGAACATCAATTCCCTTTACCATAAAGAAGAACTGCTTTGTGGAATTGGGACTTATTAATGAGTCAGAGCAGCAGAGATAAGACATACGTGGCTCTCAATCCTAGCATGTGCCCATGGCAGACATCACTAATCAATACTGGCACTCCTTCCTACTAAACCCTAGATTCCCTCCCAAGCAGAGCTCCCTTGAGCCACAACTATGAATTGACTTGCCTTGGCCAGTGAGATGAACCTATTTCCTATTTCTAATAGACCTTCTCACAGCCAGCGGAAGTTTTTAATAAGGATTGAGGCATGATGTCAATGAGGCAAAGGTATGTATGAGGAAGTCTGATATACTGGAGGAAAACAAAGAGAACTCTTTTCTGTTATGATTCTGGAACAAGTGATAGGGAAGTCTTTGTATTTGCTTTTCCCCTTTTCTCGTCTCAAAGATAAAAACTCAGCTACTGATTTTTACACTTTGATTTCACAATTCACAGCATTCTTTTTATAAAAGTTTCTTTTCTAAAATAAATTTTCATAAGTAGTTTACAACAAGTTTGGAAAACACACACCCTGGTTTCTACCCTGAGAATATGCTTATCCTGCCAAAGTGTTTACCTTTTCTTTGACTAATTTATGTGCAAACCCTGAGCACCTAAACTTGTGGCTCCAGCACCTGTGCCAATGGCACCTAATTAACAGCAGGTTCAGAGAGTGCAGCTAGAGCTGGAGCAGGGAGCTGGGCTGCACCGTACGCTAGGCTTTTACCAGATAAACACCCCCAATCCCTTCTGGGGCACCTTTTGATGAATATGAAATGCCTGGATCTTTTCCTAATCTAACAAGTGTTGGTGGCACTTTTTAGATCTCCCAATGTCATGAGATAAAGTGCTAAAATGAAAACAGCTCATAAATAAGCATATAATAGATGCTATACTGTGTAATAATCTTGGGCCTAAGTTGCAGGTGTACAATTGATAGGGAGAAAAATTTTCGTAGCACTTGTTTATAAAGGTGGAATCAAACCTTGTTTTGTGTGATTTGGACGAGGCTTCTTCTCAAAGGCAAAAATAATCAGAATTTTTGTTTTCTTCGTATAGGAGGCCCAGCAAGCAGATTTGAGAGATTGTGCTCTGTACTTGTGCAATCTAATTGTGTCCTGTTAGAAAGGAGATGTCCTGGGAAACTCAAATTAAGGTGAGCAGCAGCCTCTTCTTGTAGTTCAGGTGGACAGAACACAGCCGCTGAGGCCTGGCGTCTTGTAAGCACTGTGCAAACCCTGCTCTCCTGCCAATCACTGTATTTTACAGCGTTTGGCACAATTCTGTGTCCTTCACTCAGCTGGGCCTCCTCCAGGGCATAAGCTCTCTGATTCCCTCTGTGTCCCCAGAGTCCTGCCCAGATCCCACCACATAACATCACTGGCCCTGAGCCAGGCCTGAGATTTAGCCTCAGGCTCCGTAAACTCTGTGCCCTTTAAAATGGTGACTTGTCGTTTCTGGACTAAGTCTCTTCAGAGTGGGCACAGATCAGATCTCTGAGGTCTCGTTCAGCACCAGGACGTTAAGATTCTATGATGGAGGTGTGTGTTGAATGAGATGGGAAGGGAAGCTGTGCAGTGGTCCCCATTCTGCCCACCCTGCCCTCGAGGTCCACACTTGCTGGGAGGCCTGGACATTTCATCAGTTATAGGATGAGTGCTGGGCAAACCACCATGGAGAGATGAAGAAATGGCACATCCAAGCCATGGTCCAGCCACGGAGGCCAGATCAATATATGTGAATAAGAATTGATCAAAAGGAGTACAGCCAAGTGCACAGCATCACAATCACACCTCAAAAGGCTGGACTAGGAAGGTCTTTTGGAAGTGGGGGCTGAGGGTGACTTCTAGTGCAGGTGAGAGAAGGGAGGGGCTCACGGGGCCTGCCAATTGCCAGCTGTATGATCCTGGACAACCTACTTCATCTCATTTACTCTGAACCATTCTTGCATGTCTACAGTGTTCCAGGCCCCGTCCATGACCCTGGGCTTCAGAAAGTCAGATAAGGCAACAATCTTGTCTTCCAAGGACATGCATTACAGTCCAGAAAGGGCAGAGAAGTGTTAACGAATCGGTCTTAGCGTGTGAAGCTACAAAAACAGCTCAAGGTTCCTCAAGCCTCAGGGTCCATGGATTTATTCACCTTTTACTCTCTGTGATAATTATCTGACTTTGCACATGTATTATTTATAGTAGTCTAAAGAATATGTAAACAACTTTTACCATGGACACTACCCCAGACAGTGCTGCTTTATTTGAACAGTCACATGTGAAGTCATGTTCACTGTCATCCTGGGGTGCACATGGACTGGGGCTGAGTCCCATAGAATTTAACTCCTAAAAATTCAACTGTATGCTTTGAGCCCAAATTCATGCACATATGTGAGATGAATATATGGATATATGGATATAAATTCATATATAATTAAATATGTTAATTCATATGTGATATATATAATGTATGGTAAATATATGTAATATATGGTATATATAACTAAATAAAATATTAATTCACATATACATAATTCATAGATACATATATTAGAAACTATGACTATTATAGTGGGTAGACAAGCGAATGGTGGTAGTGATGGGTTTAATTGCCTCATCTTTTCAAGAAGAAAGCAAGGAATCCATTGAGAACCGAGAAAAGCCCTACACTTGGGATGTGTTAGTGGAGCCGTGGATGTTAAGTACAACAGCAACCTCTGTCATTGTATATTCCCTTTCCTTGCTCTATTTTTTTTTCTGACCCATCTTACTGCCTGACATTATATTTCATATCTATATATCTGTTTAGTTTGTCTGTCTCCACCTTTAGATCACCAGTTTCATAAAGACAGGGATTATGTTGTTCATTGCCCTATTTCCAGGGCCTAGAACACTTCTTGGGTCTGAGCTGACATTAAGTAAATACTTATTTAATGAATGAATGATTTATTCTTAGTTTATAGACAAGGCCTCTGAGGCAGAGAAAGTTTAAATTATCTCAAAATGTACTGGACTCTGAGCTTGGTCTCTAAATCCTCTAAATGAAAGAAAGGGCAATGTGAGAGCTGGAAAATGTGGGTACCCTCAGGTTCACAGATGTGGAATATGAGTCCCAGACATTGGAGACTGACTTATTCACACCTGGTGAGGGGATGAGTTGAGATAAGGACTCAGGTTTCTGCCACTCCCAGTTCCATCTCCCTAGACTTGAGGACTGATTGTCAAACTCAGCCCTAACTAATCCATGCCTAGTGTTTAATGGCAGAAGGCACATCAAGGTTGCCTGGGACCAGAGTTAGAGGGAGCTATGTACTGAAAACAGGCATGGCATCTTTTGGGGGTGACAGGGGTGTTCTCTCTGGGGGTGTGATGGTTTCATTGGTGGACATTGTCAAAATCATGAGATTGTACGATTTAGATGGATGCAGTTTATGAAACATCAATTATACATAAATGAGGTTGATCAAAAGCCTTGATGTGTGCATTTAGGTCATGCCCTTTCATGGTCAGCCTCTCATCCGCTACAGGCACGGTCATGTCTTTTCCTTGAGTGGGCTGCTCTAAGGTTATAACACAGGGTGCTGAGAAACCCTCTGGCACAGAAGACCCGAGTACAAATCACTGCTCTGCCCTTTAGCAGCTCTGATCTCTGGACAAGTGTCTTCCCCAAGGCCTTGGTCTCCCCATCTGTAATACAGAGACAGAGCAATTAACATTCATAGTGTTTGCAGGATTTAATGGGTATAACTCTATGCAAAGTTTTATAAACAATACATGGTACATAGTAAGTATGTAATACATGATAGCTATTGTTGTAATAATGATTATTATCATATTTCTAGAAAGTGTAAAAACTCAGGAAAAAATGAACAATTTTGAGTACCTCTGCACGTGACACAATGCTAGAGTTACTGAAAAAAGAGGTCTTGATCCAGACCCAAAGAAAGGGCTCTGGAATCTTGTGCAGAAAAGAATTCAAGGTGAGTCACAGAGTGCAGTACTGAAAGCTACTTAATTACAGAGTAAGGCATCCCCTGAAAGCAAGGAGAGGGATGCCCTGTCTTTAAGTTTTTCTTATGTAGGGGTCTTCTCTATGTAAAGACTAAGCTAAGTTCTGATTACATGAGGGTGATCAGAAAGCGTGACAAAAATTATTATCCTATTGATTTAAAGAAAACTATCCTTGACATTTTAGTGTGTGAGTACATCAAAGCATAACTATAATTCTCTTGAAAGCATACATTCTTATGGGTGTTGGGACATCTGGATTCTCCATTGTTGTAGGAGTGTGTCCTTATAGGTATCTTCAGGCTGTTTCCTCAGCTATAAATATCTTATGACCATGGGTCTTGACTGGCAAGGAGTGCGTCCTGTTAGACTCAGGTGGAGGTGATTTTAAAATGGTGTCACTGTGGCTCTCCGAGGCTCCTGCTTCACTAACACTAGGACTTTGCTAAACTCTGTAATTAGTGATAAATATTTGATCCTGATGACCAACTAATTACCAACTTTTTAGGCAGTGTAGATACTTTTTTCTCTTTTCCTAAATTAGAAAGTCTGCTTTTTAGTGTGTTTGTGAGAGACATACCATCTGATTCTGTAGCTTTTCTCTCTTCTACCTTAGTAGCACATTTCTTAGGTCAAAAGCAGGGTGATGGGATTGAATTGTAATGTGTGGTTAGGTTTCCATCCATGCAGACAGATTGGTCAATACAGTGAGAAACTCAGTGAGTGCTATACAGACAGATTCAATTTTTGCTTCTCTCCTAAATAGAAAACAAAGCAAGGGATGTTTCTCATGGGATCCTCAGAGGAAACCCATTTTCATTCTAAGAATCTTTTTCTCCCCCCTCAATTACCCAAGAGTAATGTTTGGCAAAAGTGTTAGTTTAGTAGTGAAAATATTATGCTCTAAAGACAACTTTTCATAAATGATATGTATAGGCCATCTTGCAAATGTTAAAAATTAAAATGGCATAAAATGTCTGTTTTCCATTTCCAAGTTCATGTTTTCCTTAATTCTTCTCATAACAGAATTTGCAGCATTTGATTCTCCTATTTTCTCTTACAGCTCAAGAGAACCTAGAAGGTAGCAGAATGGCTGTTTGATTCTAATCTTTACCCTGGTGTGTCTTTCTGTCCCCTCCTATACCTCACCCCCACCCAACACACACACACACACACCCTCACTCTGTGACATCATGTACAGAGGCCAAATCACCACTGGGAATCCAAGATTTCACATTTACCAGATTTTAGACCCCAGACTTCTTTTGCCTTTGGTTCTTAAGTTTCTTCTCCTGGTCTGTGTCTTCTCTCATAATATATAAAATCACTTTCATTTTTCTTAATGCTATTACCGTGATAGCCCTGTGTGAGTCGCCTTCTTTACCTTCTTACATGTACACACATTACTGGTGGTGGTGTACAGAAATGATTGGGTCCCAGAGGAAACAGCTGTGACATATTCATTCACACACTCAGCATCTATTTATTGAACACTTTCTGTGTGCCCAGCACTGTCCTATTAGCAGAGACAGTAGGGAAGAGGAGATATGTCCATGGTCTCAAGCAGATTACTTTCAGGTGGGGAAGAGAGCTAAGAAACAACCAGGAGGGTTCCGAGAGTGGTAATTACTGTGAAGAAGTTCATCATATAACAGAGCAATCTGGTGTGATTAATACAGTGTAAGTGACATGATATAAGCAATACGAAGAGTCTAAGTAATGCAGCAATGTTGTAAATATAGTGTACACAGTAGCACACACAGCAAATTAGATACAGGAAAATAGTGTAATAGAGACAGAGAGTGACCAGAGGAGGGTGCCAAGTTTAAATTGGAAATGGCTCAAGGAATGTATTCTGAGGAGTGGCATTTGAGATGAGGTCCTGTGTCATTTATAATCCTTTTGGTGGCAAGTAACAAAACCACATAGATCCAGACGGCTTTACTAACAAGAAGGGCGTCTCAAAGTGGGGAGGTTCCAGGCAACTGGTCCAGCAGCCCCTCCAGGTCATCAAGTCCCGAGTTCCACCGTCTTTCTGTCCATCTGAACTCGCAGGGTCAGCCTGGCCCATTTTGGGCTACCTCAGGGCTCTGGGATCCCTGGGGCAGTTCCTGTCGTCATTTCCTATGTGACAACATCCTGTAGGAGGAAGAGGCACCACTTCCCATGAGTCTTTTTGACCAAGTAGGCCTTTCCCAGAAGCTCTGCCATGGACTTCTCACAGCTCATTGGCCAGAGTAATAGCACATGCTTTCCCCTAAATCAATCACTGGCAAGGAGGATGGGGGTTTAATTACTGAGTTAGAGGGGCACGTGGTGAATGGAGGGTTATCTGAAGAAAACCTTATTACTATTAAAAGAGAGTGTGAGAGTGTGTGTGTGTGTGTGTGTTTATGAGAGAGAGTTGGGCAGAGGGGCTGGTGTGTGGTCACATGGCTACTAAGAAACACTTTTTTTTTTAAGAGAATGCATATCCCATAAAAAATAACTCAAATAATAGTCACACAGAATTGCCAAATCCTCTCACTTAGTTACATTTTTCACTTATTTTTCCACGTGGGCTATCTCTTGTTCCTGAAAGTTGAGGCAAATTTAAGTCTGCATGTGCTCTGAAAGAATGCTGAGGGCCACTGCAATGTGATTTCATTTCTTATGTACAGAAAGGGACTCAAGATTTCTAAAGCTGATATGTTCCTGACAATCAGATGTGATTCAAAATGATTTGACGTAAAATTGGTGGTGGGGGCGGGGAACGAGAGGGAGTATATTATGGTCAAATGAGAATTTCCCACAAATGCAGGAATGTGGAGGTCTTCTCTACAGGAGATAGGATCAGGAAGTCCTTGTAGTAGGGGACAACCACCAGAACAATGGAGAAGGTGAGGGAAGAACTTCCTAATGCATCCATTGCAGGCTTCTTGTTTGTAGCAAGCCTGGCTATTTTCATGGAGGTCCGCATACCACATGCAAAGAACACATCAAGTCCAGGCAGATTTGGGAAGCTTCTCTGAGGAAGGGACTCACGCTTAGATAGGAAGAAAGAATAAATGTTGAGCGAATAAAACAACCAAGGCAGTCATGGAAGCGTCTGTTCCAGGAAGAGGGAATCACATGATCAGAGGCCCTGAGGTTAATGGTTATGGCACAGCCCCTAGAGATACTAAAAGTACCTCCGTGGGGCTGGATCATTGAGTGACCAAAAGAAGGTGGGAGAGGAGATTTGGAAATAGATAGGGCTAATAATGGAGACTGAGTCAGAGATCCTGAAAGCCAAGGGAAACTATGAAAAGGCTGTAAGCAGGAGACGATTAGATCATATTTGCATACACAACCTCAGGAAGAGTAGGGCAGTGTGGGAAGAGGGGATGTGAAGAGAGCAGTTTTGAAGCTGTGGCAAATGTCCAGGTGGGAAGTGATGGAGGTCTGGGCTAGTATAATAGCAGCGAAGAGAAATTAGTAGGCACAAAAGACACCTAGGAGTAAAACCAAGAGAACTTGAAGTGTTGCATGTGGGTGGTGAAGAACATGGGTGGAATTAAAGAAGACATCGTGATGTTCAATTTGTTCTGCTGGATAAAAGGCAATGTTAGTTATTGAGATGGAAGACTGTGCTGTGAGGGAGATAGATCGTGAGCTTGATTTTGTACGTTTGGCAGCTAAGAAACTATTGAGCCTTTCATCTGATGATGTCAAGAGGCACGTGCATCTGGAGCTCAGAAGGGAGGCCTGAGCTGTAAATAGATACTCGGGTGAGGAAGAGAAACATCAAGAACAGTCCCAGTTTGTAGCTTGCAAAAGAGGCTGCATGGTGGCACCACTTGCTGAGATGGAGAACTCAGCCAGCAACCAGTCTGACGTTGCACCTGTCAACGATGTGTGTGATCTTGAGCCAGCTATGCCGCCTTGCTGGCTTCAGTTTCTTCATCTGTAAAATGACATTGTGGGCCCTTTACAGTTTTGTGAATCTGTGGTGAATTGATGGCTTATTTTGCATCCTCCTTCCTCTTTCCTTCTAGACACATAAATGCATTTTCCTGATGGTCCAGGAGAGAAAGTCAGCAATATTTTAATAGCTTATCTGGAAGATGTGAAGTGAAATGGGGGCTTAAATTGCCTAATACTTAACCTGCCTACTTACGCACGTTAAGGAGGCTAATCCTAAGTCCCGAATAAAGAGAACGTAATGAAATACCACATTCTCACTTCCTTTCTGCAAGATTACAGTTTAATGGGGGCAAAATATTGATATTTCCAGTGCATTTTGTGAATATTTTCCTGTCAAGATTTTAATTTAGTGCAAAGCTCTCATGATTAACAAAAAAGTGATCCCCTTTATGGGTTGAATAAAGTGATTTTTTGGTAACACATGGCCACCTTTTATATATTTTCCAATATGGTACAAGAAGTTTTGTTTGATTAACAGTAGGTTGAGCAGACCTGTTAAAGAACACACACACACGTGCAAACACATATGTGGCAACAAAGCTTATATTACTTTATTAAATTATATGTATGGTTTTACTTGTCAGTATTTTGTAATACCAAATAGTTTTCTTGGTAAGAGAAATACTTTTTAGTATTTGTCACTAATGAGTGCCTACAAATTGCCTTTTGTACAAGTCCTGTTCTTCCGGTTATCTTGGTGTCTTCTAAATCAGAACTGTTGTGTCTCATGAACTTTCACTATTTTCAGTTTTTGCTGGTGCTTTTCCTGTTGATGTATCTCAAGGTTCTACCTCCTCCCCAAAGGTTTCTAGCAACTGTGAATCCATTTTGTGAATGGGAAGGAAATGAGGCATGTGGTGAACTTCACCTCCAGCACCTTCCCTCTCAGTATGAGGTCACTATCTGGATGCCGAAACTCCCTTGGCAGATTGAGATCGGGAACACTGAGTGAGCTACACCAAGGGCTGGAGAATTTTAGTGGCCTCCAACAGAAGCTGAGAAACCAGAGAGAAGACTGTGGATCTGATGCTCCTGGGACTCAGAACCTTTAGAACTCTTTATAAATGGATAGAACTGGCTCTCAGGGGCTCAGACCCCAGGACAGCATCATCCACAATAGTTAACAATGGTCTGGGCTTGGTCAGATGGATCTGACTTGCATACTTACTAGCACTTTGATGTGAGAAAATTTAAATGGGAAGAATAATCGTGTCTATCTCATAGGATAGTTATTCAGTTTAAGTAAAATAATGCAATACTTAGATGCACTGAGCATAAAACCTGGCCTTTAGGCAATAGCTATAGTTACTTTTATTCTAATTTTCCTTTTCTTTCCTGTGTTATTCATTTTCAGCTATTTGTGGATGCCGACCAAGGTCCATAGACTTCAGTACATTGGGTGAGGGTGTGGAGTCTGGAGTCAGACTGCCTGGTGTTACTCCTGACTCTGACCCTTCTACCTGCATGACTCCAGACATGTTGTTTAACTTCTCTGTTTCTCAGTTTCCTCACCTACAAATTGAGGATGAGAATTATACTTCATAGTTGTCCAGAGAATTCAATGAAATATATCTGCAAAGCACTTAAAATCATACCTGGCAAAGAGTAGGCACTAAAAAATTATTGAAAATTTCTAGAAATTACTATTGTATTATTGCAAGTATGCTAAAATACTGAATCAAATATATTCCTGATGTATCATAGATCAAACATAGCACAGGTTTTTTCCAGCTTACCTGGTAGTCCACAGTAGGCATTCCTGAGTACGAGGTAACTCTCCTCCATGGCTGCAGAGCCCCAGAGGCCCCAAGAGCCTTCCATCCTGAGGCTCTGCCATCATCTTGGGCTTTATTGTTGTCTGGGTCTAACTGGAGGATGGTAAAGAGAGCATGGAGGAGGCAAAACTACTTCTTAAAACCTTTTGGTCCAGAGGCAGCTTGAATTACATGAATTATTTTTATATTTCTCCAATTCTATTGGTTAAAATGTCTCATGTGACTATGTCTACATGCACGGGGTACTAGGGAATGTAAGTCAAAGCAAGGCGGCACATTTGGCAAAGGAGGCCCATTTAAAAACAAACAATAAACAAAAAAGCACTCAAATTATAGGTAGATGATGATACCTATGACAGAACAGCTACCTCTCCACCAAAATCATTCTTCCTCTTCCTCGTCTTGGGTAAGAACAAGGAGAAGAAAAAGAAGGTGATGAAGATGGAGGAGGAGGAAGGGAAAGAGTAAGAAGGGGGGAATGAGAAGAAAGGAGAAAGAGGAGGAGACAGAAGAGGAACTAACTGATGGTGTCATTAGAGACCTTTTGAGACTTCATTGGCCACTGAGAACAAGGTGGCACTTGAGGGTTATAGGGCCTATCAGCCTCAAGCAGGTTATTTATATCATGCTTTGGCTTCTTTCCAGATCACCAGTGTGTGTTTAAGTGATGTTTTCTTTTTCTTGCAGAGGACAGAAGCCCAAAACTAACCTGTGTGGTCAAAAACATCTAGCTGTTTCTTGTAGCAGATTGTGCCGGTAAGCATCACTGAAGAGTAATTTCAGGGGCTGGTGAAAAGATTAGATAAAACACTGATTACAGGATGACAGGTTTTCTCTGTTCAACAATCTTTGAATTATTCAGAAAACTTTGCTTCCAGGGTGGTATATTAATAACACACCTAAGCAAATATTTTGTTGCTTAAGCTGAGAGGCATTTTCTCCTTGAAGGGAAAGCTTCTGAAGATGGTAGTAGATTAACATACCCAAATATCTTGACATCCTCAATAGGAAGAAAGTCAAATTAAGTTTCCTGATCTAAAAAGTCCAGGAAATTAAATTCTCTGTATGTTCTATTTCTGAAGTGCTGCAGAAACTGCTCAAGATGGAAGGATAGCAGAGAAGAAAAACATTGCTCAATGTTTAAAACTTATTTTATTTTTTGAAAAAAGAAACATAGCTTAGTCCAAAGTCAAACAACATAAAAAGTATACATTGAAAAGTTTATCCTCACCCTATCTACTTCCATCAGTTTCCTTCCAATTCTATCTGTAGTATTTTTTCATTTTTCTTCTTGTTTCTTTTTAAATAAAATAAAATAAAATAATAATGCACATTATTATACCTTTTCCTTCTTCATTCTTGCATTGAATGGAGTACGCTGTATACACCATGCTGCACTTATTTGGTTTTTTCATTCCGCAATAAATCCCAGAGGCTTTCCATGCCACGGCCTAGAAAGCAACCTCATTATTTCACAGCCACTGTGTGTTCCAGGGTGGGCTTGTTCCTTAGGTGTTCCTGAGCATTTTATTCCACTTTTCCCGTTAAAAGCTTGCTCTCTCTTTACCCCATTCAAAGCAAAACACAGTCATGTAACTGAGATGTGGTCCACCCTTCACCGTTTCCAAATTGCTCTGATTTGATGCTTAGATAGTAGCTTTGTGAAGCTGAGAATGAATACCCTCTATTCCAGTTGCAAGGCCTGAGGCTCAGAGGAATCCTACCATGCCTGAGGTCTCTGCAGCCAGTAGCAGAGACAACTACAGAGCTCCCCTAACCTCCCCACACCACCATCATGCCTCTGCTTTCAGGGACATCACAGGAAGGGCCCAAGTAGCTGGTGGTCCCTCTGTTGGCAGCTTCTTCAATCCCCCCTCACACGCAAGGAACTTGAACTGAGATATCATCCATGCTGTTTAATTCCTGGATGGTTTTGAGTAGGAGACCAGGCCTTTCACAAATTGGATTCTACTTGCTTTGGTTCAAGATTCTATTAACAATGGAATGGGCAGGAAACCACATTGCAAGGTCAGCTCTTCAGGTTAAAAAGAGTGAGTTTACCAATATTCAGCCTTCCAAGAAAAAGGGAGAATAGAAGTGAGGAACCCATTAAACACACATGAAATTATAACTATTATTATGTTTTAATATTTTTGTAATGTCTCCCTCCCATTTTCTAAAGTATAAGCTGCCCAGGCACAGAGGACAAATCTGTTTCACTCACTACTCCTTCCCCAGAGCATAGAACCTGGCCTGGCACTCAGTAGGGCTCATGGAAAATATATATTGATCAGTTCATGATAAAGAGGAGGAAGCAAAGTTCTTTGGGCCTTCAAGAAGAATGTTTGCTGGATCCGGGTGGCAGGCAGCCCACAGAGGCTGGGAGTGCCCTGCACATATCTGGGGCTGGGAGGACAGCGCAGGTCTCCATCACCCTCTCTTGGGACTGCCTGTGTCCATGCACCTCTTTTCGTATTCCCGTTGCTTGTACATTGCAGCCAGAGCCCTGAAGCTGTGCTTCCTCCCTGGGCTGGGCCATGGTAGGTGGGGAATGGGTTGTATGAGAGTTTGTGCTCCACATCTTTCATCTCTCTCTGTTGCCATCTATACCTGGTACCTGAAAAATGGCATGCCTTTCCTGGGTTAGAAGAAGTAATTGAAAATAATTTTTCGTTGCTAGTTACTGAACAGGAAGCCTCTAAGTCCATTAACCAATCAGAGAGGGAAGTCTGGTTTGTATGAATGAAGCTTTTGCCTCTAAAGGCAAAGGAACCACCAAGAATGGCACATTTGGAGGAAGATTGTGCACACTTTGCTTTTTAAGATGCATGTCACACTGCAAAAATATCACAACAATGCAAGATAGTTAAAATAGTTAAACATATTTTTAAGTGTATTTCCGCCTAGTGCTATAGGCCTTGGAGGTGCAAAGGTGAATAAAAGCGACATAGAGTTCACAGGTGTCTACAGAGTTAGGGTACAAAACAAAGATATGATATTGAATATGATATGTCTTAAAATAGACCTCTGATACGATTTGACTGTGTCCCCACCCAAATCTCATCTTGAATTGTAGCTCTCATAATTCCCACATGTTGTGGGAGGGATCCAGTGGGAGGTAATTGAATCATAGGGGTGGGTCTTTCCTGTGCTGTTCTCATGATAGTGGAGAAGTCTCATGAGATCTGGTAGTTTTATAAAGGGGAGATCTGGTCTCATGAGATCTGGTTTTATAAAGGGGAGTTCCCCTATGCAAGATCTCTTGCTTGCTGCCATGTAAGATGTGACTTTGCTCTTCCTTCACCTTCCGCCATGATTGTGAGGACTCTCTGGCCACACAACCATGGAACTGTGAGTCAATTAAACCTCTTTTCTTTGTCTTTATTAGCAGAATGAGAACAGACTAATCCAACCTGTTTTACTTCCATTTATATGGCAGCTCTAAAACTTCATTTATCCACATACCACTTTCAAGATACTTCCTTTTTCAAATACCACCTTTATTATTGTTCCTGTTAAGCTCTTTAATCCTTATTTAAATTAGGATGCTTCATCTCACTGACACACAAAAAAATAGTACAATCCACCATGTAATAAAAAGTCACCTAAAGATGAATTTGGAAAAAATAAACTGATACTATTAAAAATCTGAGTAGATACTATGGTCTGCCTATGTCTATGAGTTTGTCTTTATTAACTAATGAAGAACAGCAAGGGTCAGAGAACTGTTGAAGACATTCCAGCACTGAAAAGAAACTTTCTTCTAATATCATTGAAAGGATTGAGATAATAATTTTTCCCTCTGTTTTTAAATGCTATGTTACTGCTACCTATAATTTTTTCATCTAAAATTATTTGTTTTACCCACTGAAATATTCACCTTGCACTTTGGGAAACCCAAATTGCTGTTACTATGCTGGTGAAAATTTTCCTGTCACTTAGAGCTGCAGCTCTAAGGAAGGAAGAAAGAAGCCATGACTGGCAACAGGAAAGACACATTTCAGATGTTTTAGCAGTAATACAAGTAAATGGTTCTCAAAGTGTGCAATAGACAAGGCTCGCCCTGAGAAAACCACCTTCGTGATCACGGTATCTCCCCTGCCAGGTAAGTGTAATTCTCAGACCTTACAGGGAGGCAGAACAGCATATTGTAAAGAAGTTGGGTTTCAAAAGTGAAACGGAGCTGGATCCCAATGTGCTAATTCGCAATTATCTGGGCCACCCGTAAGCCTCTCTGAGCCTTGGTTTCTTATGCAAAAATGAGGATGTATTTCATACCTGTTGAGAAGATGAATGGATTTAGCTATAGAAAGGAAGAGGTCACAGCAGGCGGTCTACCTGGGCGTAGACACTGCTTCTGCAGACGACCAGCTGTGTGGCCCTAGATGGGTGGCCTCTCTCTGCCATGCCTTGGTTTCCTCATCAGTAACATCAGAGAAATAATTCAACCTCACTCTTTGGAGTTCTGTGAAGCTTACATGGGTTAAACATGCATGGCTCTTGTGTGCTGCTGGGGAAGTTGATGTCAGCTCTCTTCCTTCCATGAGCACGTGGAAAAGGGCACCCAGCAGGTCTCACTCAGCACCCATGAGTTGCTCCTCTTTCTCCGCTGCCACAATCCCCAGCTACTAAACACACAGACTAGGCAGTGGCAACCAAACAAAGTATTCTCATAAAAGGACACAGGACAGCTACTTCTTGAGGGGAAGGTTCTGGAGTTGCAGAGCCAGAGAGGCTGTTTCAGGGTGGGCTCTGGACAGGTGAGTGTCAGAGCAGAGCATGTGCCAGAGTGAGAGGAAGGGCTAGATCCCTGAGGAAGGAAGAGAAAAACCAAGATAGGCAACATGAGAGACACATTTCAGATGTCTTAGCAGTAATACAAGTAGCTTAGCTCAGAGAGCAGTGATTTTTGATTAGGGCAGGATGGTGGAAGGAGAGAGTCCTCTGGCAACCTTAGGGCCATAAGCTCGGGAAGCTGCTTCTGTACAAACCAGGGGACCTGTGCCAACAAAGAGGCTTATGCGATGATGGTGCAGCAGCCCACACAATGATCATTATTGCCCCATAGTAAACATCTACCTGCCTGCTGGAAGGACTATGAGCAGAAGAGAGATGAACACCATTCCTTTAAACAGTTTATTGCAATTCTGCTATTTTTGAAGCATTAATCCTAGTTGATGGGAAAATGTTATTCTTTGAGCATTCAGTATCTCCAAATGAGCTGTTTTGAGTTATTGTCCCTTAATTAAATGAAGTTCTCAGAAAATGTACTGTTATTGTTATAATATATTTTTACCAATAAGGAAAGCAAATGGACCAAGATGATACTTTCCAAACTCCCTTTTTAATTGGCAAGTGTAATGGAATCGTAGCATAACACTTTCCTAAGCAATTCCCACAAGTGTATGCATTGAGCTGAGGGCTGGGAGAGCACTTTGTTGGGAGCCCTAAGTTAAGGGATTCATGGTGCTTATAAGGAGCAGAGATGCACGAGCCTCCTTGCCTATATTTCAGGTCTTCTTGCTGCTCTCGGACTCCATTCTGGCTGAGAAGACGGTGATTGTCCTGGATGACCGAGTCACCATCGCAGAGCTGGGAGTGCAGCTTGTGGCTGGCATGTCTCCCTCCCTGCAGCCTCACCCAGCAGAAAAAAAGGGCCATAGTCTCCACAGCCACTGCCCTGGATGTTCTTCATTCCCCACAGCAGGTGAGTGTCCCAAGGGCCCTGCATCCCTGGTCAATGGAGATGACTTCTCTCTCGGTTAGCACATCCTGCGAAAGAGCAGGAGAGCCCTCACGCCTAGGACTGGGGATTCTTGAAGCTTCTTGCTTCTTATCCAGGCTGCCCTGTCTCTGAGAAAAGTATTCAGTGGCTTAGACACATTTCCTCTTATGCGCTTTTCCACGCCGACCACATCCCCATACGCCATTTGCTTTCCCCTGGGCTTATCTGTGCCAGGCACAGCCTGCTGCTAGACCGTGACCAAAGGATCACGTGTTTTTGCTTTTGCCAAAGCAGGTGGTTTGCAATGCTTACAAATTCCATTTCAGCTACTTGAACAAGCATGGCTAATAGACACTAAATTGCTACTGTTTACAGCAATTATTGTCAACTCTGAAACTCTCTCTCATCTTTAAACTTGTACAAATCATTTTTGAAGATACCAGGGCCACTGTGCCATTCAGGCCAGCCAGCCTCATAATACATCTTCCTGTGTCCTTCCAGCCAGTGCGTGTTTTGCTTCATCAGCACCAGCGTCCTAATGAAGAGCATTCAAAGTAATATTATCTTGAACACCTGATTAGTTGCACCTGAAATTGATTCCGATAAATTGCCTGATCTTTCTAAATGTTTTTAAAAAGGTCAAAGTCAAATTCTGTTGTATGCATGCAATAAATTAATTTACACTTTCATGCATTTATTAAAGTCTATTATTTGTTCCTCATACCAGTGAGGCTACAGCACATTATTGATGCCAGTTCAAGGAATGACAAGAACTGTTCAAGATTATAAAACATAAATGTCTATTTTTCTCAGACTATATATTTAAAGAACATTTCATTATAAATCATTTTTATATTTTTGATTTGTAGGAACCTGATTATAGCATAATATTTTGGTTTCATTTTCCTTAGGAAGTAATAGTAAGTTCTTGAACTTTGTTCAGTGATGGTTTGGTGACACGTTTAGACATTTATGATTCCATGGATTTTCCATTTATTGTCTCATCATTGAATGATATGGTGGTGTCTATCCAGGTTCAAACCTTAAGCTCAAATGGTTGTGATTGCAGAGGACCCTTAAGTTAGACATGATGGTTAGTGAACCCATCAGAAGACCAAGAGGAGGAGTGTTATTACCCTGAGTAAAGAAAACTTCAAGGTCAAATTTGAACCAACTGGTGATGAGCACCAAATATTTTTGTTTTGTCTTATTTTTACACTTAGACAGTAAGCATTTTTTAATTGAAATTTTCTTAAAGAGGCAGGAATGATATCGAGAGCATAAATTGGGAATATAAAGACCACCTTAGTGGTTCCATAAAGCATGAAGGAAACCAGGAGAGACCAGTCCAGGAATGGTTCTACCAAGGCACACCTGTTGGCCAAGAGGAAAGTACCAACAAAAGCACAACCCCCCAGTCTCCTGTGGGGGTTCAGTGAGGATGGTGAGAGAAATTGTAAAATAGACACAAACCTTCTCAGAAGGCCAGAAGGTTTTGCAAAAGCCTCAGGGAAAGGTTATGGCTGAAGGCAGCCTAATTGTCTTTGAGCTAATAGCAAGGGTAAATAACAAAGGAATGTAAGGGAGTTTATCTAAATAGCTTGTTTACTCATGTGGTCCTAAGACAAACCTTTGATCATCTACAGGACTGCTCTCTCCAGGGGAGGGTAACAAGATTAATTACCCACAGGCATGTTGACTCAAAGTCTTTGTCATTAAATCTGTTCTAAATAAATGCAAACTTTGCTGGCTTATCAAGGTGATGCTGCAAACTCAGAGCAGAGCCGCTTATCAGGACTGACAGGCAAAATACCTGTGTCAGTGTACCTCTCTCATCCGTTGCTGGGTCAAGGTCTTCGGGTCGGACCCCCACAGCATCCCATGGATGGAAATAATAAGCTACTCAAAAGTGGTGGTCCAGATACCTTCACAAGTTTCTCCACTCAAGGGATGTCACCAGATCCCAGCAGTCCTGGTGACCATAAAGTAATCTCAAGGGGGCTAACGGACTTGGAGATTGGCATGCGTGCCCTGTTCTGTGTGGGGGTGCAAGGACGCTTTTACCATACAACACATACACATAAACATACATATATATAAGAGTATGTGTGTGTTTGTGTGTGCATGTGTAGCTGTGTGTAAATACTGAAAAGCTGGATAATAAACTAGTTAGTGAGATCAACAGTGACTGTCAAATGTTCTCAGATTTGATTGGTAGGGACGTTCCTGAGCATAACAGGATTACACCGAATATTTTTCTGTTCTAAATATTTTCTGCCTATTATAAATCATGGATTATATCACCTCTTTTTGGCTAGTCAGTGTAAAACTATTAGGTACTATGTCCATAATATCTAAACTGAAATGGTGGGAAAATACAAATTAATAAGTCTCGAAGTCCAGTTTTCTGGGTGTCATGCATCAGCCTGGATTTTCTGTCATTTTATGACTGAGATATCCAAATTATCAATCTTGATAAATAACCTGAGCCAAAAAATGTGTATAAAAGCCCTTCTCTTCCCACAGGAATGGAAAGTTTAAACTCCCCCTGAGAGAGGCACCAGCAAGCCTCTTGAGAGGGCACCTGGCTTGAATTCCATGGCCACTCAGAGTGAAGCTCAGAGGCTAAGTGAAAACCACATGACCTGGAAAAACTGAAAATGAGCAACCACCATCTCCAGGGTCAAGATGTGCTGTATTAGAGGCCAGAGAACAGGAATTAAGAAGCAGCTGGCACAACAAAGAACTGGCACTTAAGCACACAGGTGGGTTGCCTTTGAGAGAAAGCAAGAGGGAAACTGGAAGAAACTTCCAGAAGACAATACCTAGCAAACCCTAGAAAACACTATGTATACCAAGAAAAGGAAAAATCGATTTGGTAGCTCTTTTGTATTGCACACTGGCAAAGTTAAATTCCCAGAATATAAGTATCCTTAAAATCTAACCAGAAAGTGTGAAAATAGACAGCATCAATGCAGGGAGAAAAATTGATTTTTTTAATCTTATTTTTACACTTAGACAGTAAGCATTTTTAATTGAAATTTTCTTAAGATAATTATAGCTCTACATGCAATTTTAAGAAGTAATTCTGAGACATCCCTCCCATATGTTTTCCCAATGGTAACATCATATAAAACTTTAGTAAATATCTCATCCAAGATAATGATGCTGATACAACTTGCAAATCTTATTCAGATTTCCCCAATTTTTCTTGAACTCATTTAAGTTCTATACAGTGTTATTGCTTTTGTAGGTTTAGGTATCCAACAGCACAGTGGAGATAAGAAACTGTCCCAGCATTACAGGGATCTTTCATAGTCCATCTTATAACCACACAAACATTCCCATTTCCCCTGTTCATGGCCCGTGGAAACCACTAATCTACATATCTAAAATTTTGCCATTTCAATAATGTTATATAAGTAAAATGTGTTATGTAATTTACTTATATATGTCCTATGAGTAAATATGTTATATAAGTAATAAGCAATAGCATTATATAAGTAAAATCATACAGTATGTAACCTTTCGGCACTGGCTTTTTTCACTCAACATAATTCTCTGGAATGCACATCTTTACTATGTTGAGTCTTCTAATCCATGAACAGAAAAGTTTCTCTACTTACTTATGTATTTTATTTCTTTAACAAATATTTGGTGTTTTTCAGCACACAGATCCTGTACCTATTTTGTTAATTTTATGCCTAAATACTTTTCTTTCTTTGGAGTGATTTTAAAAGATATTGTATTTTTAAGTTAGATTTCTTCATGCTTCTTGTTAGTACATAGAAATAAAAGTGATGTCTGTGTGTTAATCTTGTATCCTGCAGCCACGGTAACTCACTCACTTACTGGTGATAGGCACTTTTTAAAAATGATTTCTTTTTTTAAATACATAGAAATCATGTTATCTGCAAATAGAGTACTTCCTCCTTTGCAATATGTATGAATTTTATTGTTTCTTGCCTTGTTTCAGTGTCTACAGCCTCCAGCAATATGTTGAATAAGACTGATAGATGTATAAATCCTTGTTGTATTTATGATTGAAGGAGGAAAGCATTAAGTGTTTCATCATTAAGTACAATGCTAGCTGTAGGATTTTTTGTAGATGGTTTTATATAAAACTGGAAGTAATTTCCCACTATTACTAACTTGCCAAGGTATATATGTATGTATTTTTAAATGGATGGATGTTGGATTTTGTCAGATGCTTTTGCTGAGTCCATCAGTATGGTTGTATGATTCGTTACTATACTACTAGCATGTTGCTATGGTGGATTACATTAATTGAATTTGAATGTTGAACTATCTTGCAGATCTGGAGTAAATTCCTTTTTGGTCATAAAATATTATTGTATTCCTATGCGGCTGGATTCAGTATAGTATGCTAATATTTTTTGTAGGATTTTTTGCATTTAAGTTCTTTTCTGGTACCATTGTGTGGTTTTGATATCAGGGTAATACCAATCTCAAAAATTAGTTGGGAAGTGTTCCTTCTTCTAATTTCTGGTAGAGATTGTATATAATTCATATCAACTTACCTCTAAATGTTGATAGAATTATTTAATGAAACTATCAGAGCCTGAAACTGTCTTTGTCAGAAGGCTTATAATTATAAATCCAATTACTTTAATGGATACAGAGCTATTCAGATTGAGTGAGGTTTGGTAGTTTTCTCAGAAGGTGATTAATTTCTTGTAAGTTGTTAAGTTTATGAACTTAAACCTCTTTATGACATTCCTTTAATATCTTCTTAGTGGCTGCAGACTTTGTAGTGATATTCCCTATTTTATTTCTATTATTGATGATTTGCATTTGTCCCTTTTTTTGTCAGTCCTGTTAGAAGTTTACTAACTTTTGGTTTTTTAAAAGAACCAGCTTTTTGTCTCAATGGACTTCCCTATTGTTTTTCTATTTTCAATTTAGTTGATTTCTGCACTTCATTATTTCCTTCCTTCTTGCTTTGAGTGCATTTTGATCTCTTTCTAGGTTCTTGAGGTATGAACTTAAGTTACTGATTTGAGACCTTTCTTCGTTTTTAATGTGAATATTTTGTGCTATACATTCTCCTCTCAGAACTGCATTACCTGAATCTCCTATATTGTGATATGCGGGTTTTCATTTTTGTTTAGATATATGCATTTTTAAATTTCCATTGACTCCCTTTTTGACCCATGGATTATTATGTGTGTTATTAAATTCCCAAATATTTGAAAATTTCCCTGCTGTCATTCTGTTATTGATTTCTCTCCTCTCCCATTCCAGTTTTTAAAAATTTGTTTAGACTATTTTCATGGAGCAAGGTGTGGTCTATCTTGATGAATATTCTGTGGGTACTTGAAAAAAAAAAGCAAAGCATTTTCTGATTTCGGCTGGAGTACAGTAAGTGTTCTTAAGCTTGACAAATTTTATTTTAAAAAGTCTGCTTTTGTGCATTTTGATAGATATTCTTTTTTACCTCTTTCAGAAAATTACCTTCCTAATGTTGGGATATTGGGATCACAGTAAAGGCTCTACCCATCAGAGAACTATCCAGGCCAATATCAACAACCACAAAGGGCTATTTTATCTGAACCTTACACAAAACTTGGAAATTTTTTATTTGTTTGTTTGTTTGTTTTGAGACAGGTTCCCGTCACCCAGGCTGGAGTGCAGTGGTGCTATCACAGCTCACTGCAGCCTCAACTTCCTGGGTTCAAGTGATCCTCCCACCTCAGCCTCCTGAATATCTGGGACTACAGGTGCGTGCCACCATGCCCGGCTAATTTTTTGTATTTTTTGTAGAGGTGGGATTTTTCCATGTTGCCAGGCTGATCTTGAACTGCTGGGCTCAGGTGGTCCTCCCACGTAGGCTTCCCAAAGTGCTAGGATTACAGATGCAAGCCAGGGTGCCCAGCCTGGACAACTGTTTTTATCCAGCCAAATCATGTTATAACGTATTTTCAGTTCTCTATTTCAGGCTTCAAATTGATATGACAAATGCTTTATAAACTCAGAAATTATATTTTCCATTAAAACCATAGCTGTAAAATGTAACACCTATCTTTTATTCTTCTGTAAAGGGACAACTTTAAATGAATGGTGAAAAAGCTATGCTAAAATATCCATTGCAGATTTGTGACAGTGTGCTATAAGAAATGCATGGACAAACTGGGGCTCGTGTTGTAATTTATGTCAAATGTAGCTTAAGTGCATTTCAAAAGCAGAGCAAAACCGAAACATTTAAATATTCAGATATCTCCCTCTAAAATATTTAAACCAATAGGGGATGAAACATTGAGTAATAATATTGTGAAATATGTGACATAAGAACTTTGTCCTAGAAAGTACCCA
The DNA here is from genome assembly GCF_006542625.1 of Nomascus leucogenys. NCBI lineage: Eukaryota > Metazoa > Chordata > Mammalia > Primates > Hylobatidae > Nomascus > Nomascus leucogenys. The sequence continues at coordinate 94,459,524 of NC_044390.1, read as the reverse complement.
TTTTAGGAATGTTGATGGGACCACCGGGGTCATAGTGATCTTTCTCCGCATGGCTTTCAAATTTCCTTCTCCTTTTGCTGAACATTACTTCAGAAATAAAGTGACCCCATTTTCCAGAATAAATACACCTTTTAAGCGTGAGTAACTTATTATTTTTAGCATGGAAATAAATATTGAAGTGTTCAGTTGTCTAATTATTTTACCCCCAAATATCCCCTTTTGAATTTCAGCATTTTATGGTAGGCGAGAGAAAGTAGTATCATTTCCTCACCCTTCACAAGGGTCACAGCTAACAACCCTGTAACAAAAGATAGATTAGCAAGAGAAAAGCATATTCATTTATTTAATCAAAGTTTTACATGTTACAAGAGCCTTCAGAAATGAAAAGCAGAGGACCCAGGAAAACCGCGCAGCCCTGTAGAAGCATGACTGCACAAAAAGGGGGCATGGCCTAATGGCAATCAATGGGAGACTTAGTAAGAACCACATAGCCCTGTAGAAGTATGACTGGACAAAAAGGGGGCGTGGCCTAATGGCAATCAATGGGAGACTTAGTAAGGACTTTGTGTTCAATTCTTCTAGGTCTCTCTGTGTATCCTCCCTTCCCTCCAGGAATGGACACCAGCAAATGGGCCAGGACGCCTGTCACACGAGGGCCTTATGAACTACTTTCAGGTGACGTTGGTCAGAAAATTCCTTTATGGCCAGCTTTTGCATACCCAAGTGAGGGATGGTCTGAATGACCCTCTTGTTTCTGCAGCTTTCTCAGTTCTCAAGGTGCCATATTTTGCAGTATCGTGTTCTGAGCTCTGGCGGCTTGTACAAAGTCAAATTGTACATATATCCATGTACATACACACATAGATACACATACACACACACATATATACGCACATGGAGAGACACATACATAACTATTTGTATATTTTACAATTCATCCAGATTTTTTTACATCCTTCATGCAAAATTTGCAGTAATTAAAACATTACAAAAAGGAAATGTTCATTAACAATGACAAACAACTATACTGTTTAAAAACCTTTCATCTTTTCTCCTAGCAGGCTGGGGAAAACTTCTTTCCAGATGCCTCAGAAAAAGGGCTTCTGTTTCTTACAGCGCCATCCAGGGTCAGATGGTGTTGAAAGTCAGTGCTGAAATGCATGATGCTGCAGGAGTTTGAGAGCCTTTGACCTCTGTCCACCCTTTGGTCTTGCTTGTCAATGGCTTGGTTATGTGTATGTATTTGGAACAGGGGCTTTGTACGGGGTCAAGGGCCCGGGGTGCTGAGGTTCTCAGAACAGGCAGAGCTCTGGAGACATAAGGAAACCACAGGACAGGTGGGGATTCTGTTTGGGAAGCTGATGTAGATGTTTCAGCTGAAAGTTGGGCCGTGCATCTGCCAAGTCCCTAGAGGCTCACTGTTGGAGTGTGAGTGGATTTCTTGAAACTGCCAGAGTCATGTTTGGCATCTTAGCAAATGTCACTCCTTGCTTTCAGGATGAATAGAGATGCCTCTTTGGCACTAACTTGATTTGTCATAATAAATGCCTCATACCGAGCCTGCACTTTTTTCCAGGCCTTACAAATATCATTTAATTAACTGGATAAAAACACAGGAGTTGGCTTTGTGAAATCGAGGCTGTGGAGTAGCAGGCTTTCCTGCCACTAAACTGTTGGCAGCAAAAGAGCCAAAAATGCACTCCCAGGTGCACAAACCCAGCCCCATCAGGATTACTTCTCGCACTTTGGGTAACTGTTTTTCACTAGCAGCTTCCTCCTCCTCTTTTCCTTGGGAACATGGGAGAATTGAGCTACAGAAGTCAGCGGGTTCTCCCCGGATCTCAGCGTGCATATGTACAGTTTAGTAAAACCAGTTTCAAAGAAGAAGGAAAAAAGGAAAGTTTGAAATAAGATGAAAAGAATGAATCTCTTAGATGAGTTTTGTGTAAATACAAACACAACATTGAAAATGTATTTGTACGTTGAAATTCTTAGTACCTCTTGATTTTTTTACTGTTTTATATAATTTACATAGGTCATACCAGAGTTTCGGAATTTGCTTTTAGATTTTTACGAGCAATGGAGAAAGAGAAGGAAACACTTTAACTGGTTTCAGTGTTGATAGACTATTCTTTGCCTATCACTTTTTGCATGGGAAATAATGATCAAAGTCCATTAGGGAAAATGCTCTCCCGATGGATGAAATCAATAATGTTATCAATAGACAAAACTAGGTAATATTGATGCTGTATGAGATGCCATCAATATATATGTTTTTGGCTTTAACTGTTGTTTGGAAACAGTTTTTTTAATATAAAGCATTTTTTATTTTATTTTAAGGTATAGATGAGATATAGAAAAACACAATGTATTTACTCATCTATGATCTCCATTCAAATAAATCAACTTACAGAGACAGATGCTGCTTTGGAAGTGGGGGTCCACGTGATGCTGGCTTTCCCACCCATTTGAACAGATTGTATTCCTTTGGGATAAATTAAATCATTTCTTAAACTGACACTTTCTTTCAGTTTTTTGGGCTGAAGAGCATGTGCCAGTTTGAGAGTTAAATCTCAATTTACTAATTTTATTTATAAGGTTAGAACTGAAATGAGCTTCTTCTTTGTTCTCAGTTGCTCTGAAACTAAGTCTGACTCAACAAAGGAAGCAACGCCTAGGGCAAGCGTGGGAACTCGCATGTGATGCGGTGACTGCCCTTACAAACGCTTCCTTAGAGAGGGTGCCCATCACCATCACGTTGGGATCTCTTTTATCCTTGTGGATTCCCACTTAGTACAAGCATTTTCTGTTCCTGTAACCACTGTAGGCTGATGTGGAGCACATAGCTGGCACTGATAAGCACAGGTCTCCTGGAACTCAGCCCTCTCATTTCATTTTCCCTGTTCGTGGCAGTTTCTTCTGGGCACCTCTGGAAATGTGCATGGGACCCACTGCATCTCAGTTGCATCTCAGTTGCTCTGGTGCAGTAAATCATCCCGCAGCAGCCAGCTCACATGCCAGGTTCGAATTAGTGTAAAATGACCCCATGATTGCCATCCCAGCAACTCTAACGTATCTGGGCTTTTTACGTGGCCTACAACATAAAGCAAGCTTCACTGAGTGTCTTCCTCCTTAGGGCCAGTGAAAGGCAGCCCGCAAGATACCGGCCTGTGCTATAGGGTCAAGGGCCCAGGGTGCTGAGTGCTATAAGAAAGAGTGGGTCTCATCCTGTTCTCTGTAATTTGAGGTCCTTTGTCTTTAAGCCTTTGACCAAATCACACCGGAAGAATTTCTCCAAGAATTTCTTTACAGTCCTGGGGAGCTGGAGATTTCTTATTAAAACAGAATTTGTTACATATTAAAGGGCACCCTCTGCTCCTGAATGTTAATGATCCTTCCTAAGTATTGATTGGATGGGGGCCTCAGGCTTCTGCTAACCACAAAAGATCTCCCTCTTCTGTAGTCACATATTTCATTACCAAGTCATTATCTCTAATTATAAACAATCGTCTGAGGAATATTCTTCAAAACAACCTGGGCTTTCTCAGAAAATCAATGTCTGTTTCCCTTCCCTCTCTACCAGTTCGGTGTTTGCCAATGGGCAAGTGTGTCTTTGACCATCAGTAAATCTCCCATAACAGGCCCCAGTACCTCTGCCCTCCCCCTGGAGAACAGTGACACCTCTGGCCTGGATATTCAACTTGGGAAGAGCAATTCAATAAAAAGGGAGCATCATCTTAACTGACAATCGCTGAACGTTTGGCAGAGGAATCATCCCATGACAGTGTGGGGAGGTATTATGACTATGATGGCATTTGACTTCTAAGCAGGGGTCACAGTGAGAGTGTGTCCTGGCTGCTGAAGATCATTTCACTGGCAAGACTATAAACAGTAGAGCATCATGACTGACCACCTGTGGGGGGCTGGCACTGTGCTGTACACCTGGCACAGGTGTGTTGTTCTGCTCCAACCCTCAAAGTAGATGCTAAAGGCAATAACACAATGGCAGTGGGATTTGCAGCATTTGCCTGGGGACATTAATGATGCTGCCCCTCAGCGTTGCTCAGAAGGCTCCTCCCTAGACATTCCCCCAGACCCCCTTTCAGTCTGTTTCAGCCTCTGCTTCAGTGTCTCTTCCAAAGAAACCTTCCCTGATGCTCTATCTAAAGGACCACCCACTTCCCTTCAGCTCCAGTTTTTACGCTGAGTTAATTTTCTCCATGGGGCCGTGGCCAGCTGATTTCATAGTAGATATGGGTGTATTTATTGAATTCCTCCCACTAGCCTGTGGTCAGTGGGTTCACAGCCATTGTGCCTGGAAGGGTGCCCGGCACAGAGTGGGCCTTCAGACTGTTTGCTGAATAGATCCCTGTTGCCTGTGTTAGTTTCTTAAAGAAAGAGTGGATGTCGGGTTTCCTTAAAGCAGAGTCTGAGATGGGACAGATGATTTACTGAGGTTGGAGTTTCTCAGAAGACATGTGAGTGATGCAAAAGGGAAGAGATGCAGAAGGGACGATGGAGCCTGGGAGAGAAGCAGGACAAAGATGTCGGCCTGGGTGAAGCCCAGCTGAAGCTGATCCCATGGGAGCTTCAGAGTGTGAATGCCTCCAGAGTGTGAGTGCCTCCAGAGCATGAATGCCTTCAGAGTGTGAGTGCCTCCAGAGAGTGAATGCCTCCAGAGTATGAATGCCTTCAGAGTGTGAGTGCCTCCAGAGCATGAATGCTTCAGAGTGTGAGTGCCTCCAGAGTGTGAATGCCTCCAGAGAGTGAGTGCCTCCAGAGAGTGAGTGCCTCAGAGTGTGAATACCTCCAGAGTATGAATGCCTTCAGAGTGTGAATGCCTCCAGAGTGTGAATGCCTCCAGAGTGTGAATACCTCCAGAGTATGAAGTGGCCTCCAGAGTGTGAATGCCTCCAGAGTATGAGTGCCTCCAGAGTATGAGTGCCTCCAGAGTGTGAATGCCTCCAGAGTGTGAGTGCCTCCAGAGTGTGAATGCCTCCAGAGGGGCTCAGAGTGAGTGCCTCCAGAGTGTGAATGCCTCCAGAGTGAGTGAGTGCCTCCAGAGTGTGAATGCCTCCAGAGTGTGAATGCCTCCAGAGTGTGAGTGCCTCCAGAGTGTGAATGCCTCCAGAGTAGTGAGTGCCTCAGAGTGTGATGCCTCCAGAGTGTAGTGTGAATGCCTCCAGAGTATGAGTGCCTTCAGAGTGTGAATACCTCCAGAGTGTGAATGCCTCCAGAGTGTAATGCCTCCAGAGTTGAGTGCCTCAGAGTGTGATGCTCCAGAGTGTGAATGCCTCCAGAGTTGAGTGCCTCAGAGTGTGATCCTCCAGAGTGTGAATGCCCCAGAGTGTGAATGCCTCCAGAGTGTGAATGCCTCCAGAGTGTGAGTGCTTCCAGAGTGTGAGTGCTCCAGAGTGTGAGTGCCTCCAGAGAGTGAGTGCCTCCAGATCATGAATGCCTCCAGAGTGTGAATACCTCCAGAGTATGAATGCCTCCAAAGTGTGAATGCTTCCAGAGTGTGAATGCTTCCAGACTGTGAATGCCTTCAGAATGTGAATGCTTCCAGAGTGTCAATACCTCCAGAGTGTGAATACCTCCAGAGTATGAATGCCTCCAAAGTGTGAATGCTTCCAGAGTGTGAGTGCTTCCAGACTGTGAATGCCTTCAGAGTATGAATGCCTCCAAAGTGTGAATGCTTCCAGAGTGTGAGTGCTTCCAGACTGTGAATGCCTTCAGAGTGTGAATGCTTCCAGAGTGTGAATACCTCCAGAGTGTGAATTCCTTCAGAGAGGTCTCATCTCAGGTGAGTGCTCCAGCTTCTGCATCCTAACATTGGGCAACTATTGCCTTCAGGCTACTCCTGAGGGATAGTGTAACCTCCATGGCATTTCTAAGAGGGGTGGCTGGGGTTGGCAGGAGCATTCCTCAATAGCTGGACAAGGCTGTGGCCTGTTGGCTGCACTGTGGACATCAGCAGTGGATGTGTCCGGAGACCTAAAATAGGATCTGGGTGGGAACCCAAGAGCACCCACTGGACTGATTTTCTGAGTAAACCTATTTGTTGAGCAGCTATGGTATTGGGAGAAGAGAAATGGACAGGAACTCTTAACATAAAGCTTGGAACCCCTACGGCATTATTCAGAGGGGTTTCAGAGGGTCTACTCATCTTCTGAAGTTCAACTGAAAAGCTTCCCATGCTGAGAAGTATAGCATGGCTTCCTGATTAGTAGCTCTGAATCTTCCACTGAATTCTAAAAAGGATCCACGGCCCACAAGAACGTCACTGACCTCTCTAGGCTGAAGGTTATCACCTGGTTATGCAAAGTCCTCTAAATAATTACATTTGACATGCATTTGTTGAATCACTGGTACGCCCATCTTATCACATGCTGGAGATCCATAGCATCTGTGCTCTGGATGTTGAGGCCAAGTAAGTCCTTCCATTTCACACACCATGCTGGCGGTATCATCGTGCCGCACGTTTGTGCATATTTCTAGACTTGTCTGAACATCTGAAGAAAGAAAACCATTTGGAATATATACATTAAATTATCATAATAAGAGCTGCAAGGCAGTGCCTTAATTTAATTTTTCCTGGTATGTTAAATCTTATTTTCTTCTTCATTTTGCAGTTGAGGAAATTGAGCCTTAAACATTAAAACAAACTGGCAGAGGCCACACCACGGCAGGTGACTGCTGGGATTTGAGCCCAGGCAGCCAAATGCCATGCAGCCCACTCTCCTAAACCCTATGTGCACCAAGTCATTCCTCAAACTCTGAAGAGCTATATACGCTAAAGTAGATTGGAAGGTGGTGGTAACACATTGCAAAGTGTCTCATCTTACAGACTATTTCACCATGACATTTCTTTATGGAGATTTGATTGTGCCAAGCTAGCTTCTTAAAGGCCAGGGAGAAGAGACACTTTTAAGTTGATTTATCAGGTGTGTCCACTACTGAAAACGAAGTAAAAATGAAAATAAAGCAGCTTGAAAGGCAAAGTGGTATCGGCTTGAAAGGCAAAGTGGTATCGGCCAGAAAATGAAGTCCATTTTGACAATTTCTGCCACGCACTGCTTTGGAGAACTCCTGTATTTTGTAAAGTGAGTCAATCTCCTTGTTTCGTGTCCTGGTGTAGTCTGTGAACAGCACAATTCCTATCATTCTTTCTCCTGACTGTTCCCCTTGTTATAAGGGTGGCAACGAGCACCTCCTCTGAGTCAGTTCCTTGTGAGTAATAATGTGTTCAAATGGACCAATAATAACACATGGAAAAACCAACACCAGTGTCACCATTAATTAAAAATCAAACCAACAAAATAAACCAGAACAATCTGTTTTCCTTTGAAGCAAGGGCAGTATGAGTCACTTACACAGCAGTTTCCGAGATAGAAAATGTAGTTATTACCCTCAGAAAACTGGCACGCAAACACTTAGGAAGCGCACAGTCTCATTAATTCTACGTATTGAACACACTATGTCGACGCTGAGCAAACCACAAATGCATTTTACTGCCTCCTATTAAATTTAATGTCAGAATTCTGCAGATTAGATTATGAAATACTCTTTTCCTTCTCCCTTAGGGTAAGTTTGTACATTGGGGGAGATAAATATCACAGTAGACACATCCTTGTTTCTATGCACAAACTGGTTTTAGCCATGGTGGGTTCACCTGCATCCATGGACTTCATGTCTGTCTTTCCTCAACTGAAAAAAATGTGGGTGGCCATTGCCTTCCTTGCATTCGTGCAGCACTTTTGCCTATAACCTCGATGGCAGAGATGTTTACTATACATCATCCCCTCTGCCTCAGGGGTTAATAGAGTGCCCTCCCTTGGGAAATAATGAGGTGATGGAAAGATGAAGATAGAGTTTGATGGTCGCCCTGGGGTGGATTATTTTCTGTCTTCCACAGCTGTCAGCAAACGCACCCCTGCCCCATGGACTTTGGAGGTGGTCATTCATTGACCAACAGAATGAAGGTCAAAGTAACAATGGGCTGATTACAAGTGGAGGTGTTAGAAGGCACACCTGGGGATTCTCACCTGCCATCCCCTGGAGTGTCTTTCACCAGGAAAGCTGCAGATGCCAGCGATGGCTGCTTCAGCCTGGATTCTGGAAAGAGAAGCCTCACGGAGCTGAGCTGAACCCAGCACAGTTGAGGACAGGAGAGTCCAGCCGAGCTGCAGGAGACCCACAGCCTCAAGTAAAGTGAGCAATCAATCAATCAATCAGTATTTTTGTAAGCCACTGAGATCTGGGAGGTTTTTATTCTACAGTAATGGCTGATGGGTGTGATCACTCATAATAATATAGAACTTACCACAAACTCTTTGTTCTAAGCACTTTATATCAATTGTATCATTTAATCTTAACAGTAACTACATGTGTTGAAACTATTAGTATCCACATTTTGCACATGGGGAAACTGAGGCACAGAGCATCCACATAATTGGTCCAAGGGCACCAGCTGGCATGTGGCAGCACCAGGGCTTGAATCCTGGCAGCATAAACTTGATGGGCAGGACTGGCTTATACAATGGAGCATGTGATCCTCACATCAGTCTTAGGGTGTACGTGGGACAGGTTCCCTCAATGTTGCTGAAGAGGAAACAGGTTCAGAGAATGTCAAGTCCTCAACTTTAGCATCAGAGGGTGATGTAGCACTGGGTCTCCTTTCCTCCTCCGTTACCCCTCAGTCTGTTCTCAAGGTAGCAGAAATGAGTCTGTGAAAACCGAAGTCACTTCATGTCTGCTCCTAACCCTCCACAGCTCCCATCTCATTCAGAGTAAAGACAACATCCTCACCAAGACCCACAAGGACAGCCATCACCCTCCCTCCTCCCTGCCCTGACCTCACTTGGTCCTCCTCACCTCCTGGAGGCAGTGCCTGGCTCCCTCCTTATCCCTGAAGATGGTGCATTGTTCCTTCCCTCACCTGCCAGAGGTAGTGCCTGGCTCCTCCCTCACCTCCAGGAGATAGCACATGGCTCCCTCATTCACCTCCAGGAGATAGTAAATGGCTCCTCCCTCACCTCCTAGAGACAGTACATGGCTCCTCCCTCACCTCCTAGAGATAGTACATGGCTCCTCCCTCACCTCCTAGAGATAGTACATGGCTCCTCCCTCACCTCCTGGAGACAGTACATGGCTCCTCCCTCACCTCCTAGAGACAGTACATGGCTCCTCCCTCACCTCCTGGAGGTGGTGCCTGGCCCTTAACCCACCTCCTGGAGGTGGTGCCTGGCTCCTTCCTCACAACCTGGAGGTCATTGCTCACCTCCTGACTGCAGTGTCTTGCACCACCAGTCCTCCTCGTCTCCCTCCCCGGTCTAAGCTTCTCCAGGGCACTTGTTTGATGAGCCGTTCCGCTTCCTGCTATAGATGTTTCCTGCTTTATTCTCAGTGTCTATTCTGGAGAGTCAGCTTCATGAGTGTAGATGCCCATCTCAGTCAGTGCTGTGTCCCCAGCACCTAAATGCACCTGGCACACAAGAGGGTGGACTGGAGATGAGAATCCATGTGCCCAGACTCCTGGCTCAGTTATCTTTCTATTCTGAATGGTAAATGTCCCACAGTAGTTCATGAGCTCAGGATAAGATCTGCACAGAGAAAACACATACTGATGGACTGTTACCCATATGATCTCCGTACATTCCAGTTGTTGGTTCTCAACCACCTCTACCTACCAGTCATTGTGCCAGGCATCAGCGATTTGCAAACTTTATAGGTTATTGTGGCAATGACCTACAAGCTGGTTTTATTATGGCCATTTGTAAAGGAGCCAATGGAAGTTCAAAGAGGTGAAGCCACTGGTGTAAAGCCACACAGCAGTGTAGCCAGCTTGGAAGTTGACAGAAGCTGTGTTATTATTATAGATCACGACCAGGATCCAGATGAGAAACTCCTGTTGGTGATTATATCCATTATTCTCACTCCAAACGACCCCACTTATGGAGGGACCCTCTGAGCTGAACTGGGCGCCAGAAAGTGGTAGGTGGTTGTGGGGGTAGGGGGTGAGGTATGAGTTCCACCCCTGACTGATAAAAGCGGGTAGACAGGCCCAGGATCTTCCAAACATGCAGAGCTTGTGCTTATGTCAACCCTTGATTAAGAAATAAATGTTCTCTGTTTTTTAAAAAAAATCCAAACAACAAGTATCTCAAGTTGAAAGAATAACCTAAAACCTTGACTTCATAGTAAAACATAATGTATTTGTTTTCTTTAGAGAAGATTGATGTTTTGTCAGAAAATAGAAGAAATAAAATGGGAGAAAACTGACAAATTATATAAAGGTGGCTTTAAAGCTTTTTGCAACTTCAAACTATCCACAATTTGGTGAGACTGCTGCTATAATACATGACTGTTTGGGCCAAAATGGGCATGGCTCACAAATGGAAGCTTGTTTTGCTCCCACGTTGGAGTGTGGATCCCTCAGCTGACTTTAACGATGCCAGTGTTTATTGTTATAATCTGTGGACAGGACCACACGAGGTGGCCAGAGCAAAAAGAAAAAAAAAATAACAACAACAACAACAAAAACAACAACAAAAGCCTTATTTTTTCCAAAATGCTTTTAGGAAGCTGTTTATTATGCCTCAGACTCCTAGAATCTCATGAAGGATGCAATTTCTTTGACATTGACCAACTCCACTTGCCTCTTAGAGGAAATGATGTGAGTAAAGTAACAGAAATTCACATGAAGGTATAGAACGTTGCTTCTGGGTCATCTTCAGATACATATTTGGGCAGAGAAAGGGAGGCCAGATAGTCCTGTCTGCATATGAGCTGGGTAAGTGTTGTATTTATTCATTCTTCCTCTAAACAAATATTTTTAAATAAATTTTATTGGGTACATTTGAGGTTTGCAGGTTTGCAACATGATGCTATGGAATATATACAGGGAGTAAAATCGTTTCTAGAGTGAAGTCTGTGAACATATCTCTCATCTCACAGTTAGTTTTTCTGTGACAAGAGCAACTGCATTTTACTTATTTAACAAAAACCCTAACATAATATACTGTATTAAGCTCATTAACAAACGTTTTTGAGTGCCAACTCTGGGACAGTCATTGTTTTAGATGTTGGGAGTATGTTGTTAAAATAGCACGCACGGTTCCTGCTCCCAAGGAGCTTATATAATATTATGGGTATATGTGGGATGGGGTGGGTGGGTGGGGCGGGGGGAAGGGGATGAGAATGCAAAGAACCAATGAAGGAGAATATAGCAGGTCAGGTAGGTTAAAGTATTATGGGGAAAATAACACAGAAGGCGCATAGTGAGTGCCTATTAGTGGCAACTGTATTTGAAAATATAAGCATGGGTCTCATGGATAAGCTGATGTTTGAGCTTGAACCTAAAAGAAATTAGCTCGGAGGGCTTGGGTCCTGGGGGAAAGGAATATCCCAGGGAGAGATAGCAGCGAAAGCAAAGGCCCTAATCAGACAGTGTGCCTGACCTATTTGGGGTAGAGCAATAGGGACAGCATGCACCCAATGCCTTAAACGATGACTATCCCAGAGTTAGCACCAGGGGAGCCAGTGGTGACGAGGTCAAGAGCTCTGAGTGAGGGTCTCATCGTGATGGCTTGGACCATGCTGTAAGGAACAGCTGTGATAAATGCAGTTGTGAGTGTTTCCTGCCCACTGTAGGTCCCCCTTCCTGACAGCACATGCCACGTTTGCCTACACTCATTGGCCAGAACTAGCTAATGGCTTTGTTCAAAGACAAGACCTAGAATTATGTTTCTACTGTGTGCCCAAGAAGAGGGAAATCTAAAAATATTTGGCAAGCTAGTGTAATGGCTTCCGTATCACAGATGCATACAGAAGTATTTCTTTATTGTCAGGTATAAACAATCAAAAACATTTGGAGGGCATTATCTAGAGAAATAATGTAGCAATTCCAGCTAGGTAATTTTGCAGTCAGATAATGATATTTGGCATTTCTGCAATGATTGCTGTTAACTTTGAGGCATTTTAAAGTGACCTTTCATCTATTGCCTGAATTGGCAGCAGAGAGGGTGAACTTCTTAAAGCCACTCCAAGATTAAAAATGCATCCCAAGCGATGGATGTGTGTTTCTTCCTTGTTAGGCTACCCATGTATTCACCACTTTGTATATTTCTCTGGCATTAAGCAGGCAGAAATGTTCCATTTATTCTTTCCTCTCTTCCCCTTGCCCTACTCTCTTAATATTCAGGCTCAGAAATAATAAGACTGCTGCCTTTCCTGGCATAGAGAACTAATAATGACAGATTCTTTACACATGAAAATATATCCTTAGTTATACTTTATAAATATAAGATGCTAGATGATAATGAATGTAATGTTTTAAGTATCATGCCTAATTTAATGACATATCAGTTTTTGGTAGTTCAGAAATCAACACACTTTCATTCTATTGGGTAAATACTAATCAAGTTGCAATGATATAGAGTAATGAATTAGGTCTCAGGGAAAGAAGAAATTCCCTTTGCTACCTGTGGTCTAAGCTTGTGTCATTCTTGAGGCGAACTTAGAATCCAGCCCGCCACAGCATGCCTCTTGTTACTGCTGGGTGAAAATCAAAGTGGTTGAAAACAGCCTTCTTTGGCTCAGAGGTATAGCCCAATACCAGACACAGATAATTGGGTAAACAGCCACATTTAAATATGAGCAAATAATAGAATGTAGTTCAGGATTATTCGCCATGCAAGGATTTTCTGTGTCTCGATGGGAAGTGCACGTTTCTCCTTGTGAATGGAGTCTGACCCATGAATTTATCTCTGTGTGTGTACAGATGTGCACATGTGCACACAAACACGTGCCAATTCAGTAGAATTATCAACATTTTAATCCTCATCTCAATCCCATGAAACAGGCTTTTTCATTATCTGCATGTTTAGAGGTGGAGGGAACCAGGATTTTGAAAGGCAGCTTTTCGGCTTGCCCACATTCACTCAGAGAAGGAAGGAGCTGAAATCAAATCAGATCTGTCAGCCACCAAGACATCCTGACATCTCTGCAAAGATCACAGTGTTAGAGTCGGCAGGTATCCAGACAGAAGCAGGAGAGGGGAGCCCCTGAAAAAGGGAGGTCTGGAAAATCTCATGTCCCAGGGACCACCCGAAGTAGGTATGGTAGATAAAAGCAGAGAGGAGGGGAAATACCTAGGCACAAAGAAATGTCTGTTCAGGTGCCCAGTATTCACCCACTCTGCAGTTAACCTGTCAGAACACAGCCAGATGCATGCTGATAAGAAGGAAAACAAGAAAGTCCTCAGAAAAAACCTAGCACCAAAGTCCAAATTAAAACAGAGACAGAGGCCGGGCGCGGTGGCTCACGCTTGTAATCCCAGCACTTTGGGAAGCCGAGGCGGGCGGATCACGAGGTCAGGAGATCGAGACCACAGTGAAACCCCGTCTCTACTAAAAATACAAAAAAATTAGCCGGGCGTGGTGGCGGGCGCCTGTAGTCCCAGCTACTCGGAGAGGCTGAGGCAGGAGAATGGCGTGAACCCTGGAGGCGGAGCTTGCAGTGAGCCGAGTTCATGCCACTGCACTCCAGCCTGGGCGACAGAGCGAGACTCCATCTCAAAATAAATAAATAAAAAAAAATAAATAAATAAATAAAACAGAGACAGAAATTCCAAGGCGAGAATGCAGGTGCAATTAGGTACAGATTTAACCAATATATGACCTTCCTGGGGTGGCGATCATGGGCAATGCAGCCGTTAGGTGGGATTCCTGTTTAGCATCGCCACACATGCCACACCAATTAACAGCAAGGGAGGGTCCCACCAGCCTGGGGAGGGAATGAGGTGGGGAAAAGACAGGAACTTAAGGCAGGTGCAGGGAAACTAGACGAAGAAAAGAGGCAGAAAGTTAAGACAGAGGCAGGAACTTCAAAACAGATTCCCACTGCCTGGGCATGGTGGCTTACACCTGTAATCCTAGCACTTTGGGAGGCCAAGGCGGGTGGATCACCTGAGGTCAGGAGTTCGAGACAAGCCTGGCCAACATGGTGAAACCCCATCTCTACTAAAAATACAAAAATTAGCCTGGCATGATGGTGCATGCCTGTTGTCCCAGCTACTCAGGAGGCTGAGGCAGGAGAATTGCTTGAACCCAGGAAGTGGAGGTTGCAGTGAGCCGAGATGACTGCACTCCAGCTTGGGAGAGAGAGTGAGACTGTCTCCAAAAAAAAAAAAGAAAGAAAGAACCCAACAGACATAAAACCCCAACACAGAACTCTCACGCTGCTGCTGGCACCCTCACTTCATCAGCCCGCTCTGCCATATCCTTCCAGAGTGTACTGTCTCTCTCTAAATAAGCTCTCTGCTGTCTATTTTCCTTCAATATGTTCTCTTTGTGGCTAAATCAGTCGCTTGGCAGAATGCTTTCTTCCAGGTTAGACAAGAACTGGGATATCTGCTCTCCCCGGCAATAGGACTGTTGAAATCATTCATGGCAGAAGGTACCCTCGGGAACTGTCAAGGGTGGTATTTCTTTTCCCTCCTTGCTCTACACTAGGCTCAAGTCTATGGCAGAGTTTCCCTGACAAGAGAAGCCTCCAAACTCTGTCCCATGCTGGTTCTTTAACCCAGTGCCTTATTTGGTGTGTCTCTGCACGCTCTTCCTCAGAGAATGAGATGACATAGGGAATGTTTTAGGAGCTCCAAAGCCCAGGGAGATACCATCATAAGGATGGTTTCAGCACCTTCTATTTCTCAGCAAATAGGAAAAAAATCCTAAAAGAAAAATTTGAACTGAAAATACAATATCTGAAATTAAATATTCAGTAAATGTGCTCAATAGAAGAATAGAGATGATGGAAGAAAAGTCAATGAATACGAAAGAAAATCCAGTGTGAGTTACAGGGAAAAACGGAGTTTTTAAAAAATCAATAGAGCCTCATGACCTATGGGGCAATATCAACAGTTTTGAAATGTGCATAATTGGAGTCATAGAAGGACTGAGATGTAAACTGAGCCAGAACAAAACTCCTTAAAAACTCATGGCCAAAACATCCTATATTTGTTAATAGAAATGAATTCATAGATTCCAGGAGTTTAAGTAGAATGAATTTAAAGAAAACCTCACCCAAACACATCATCTTAAAACTGCTGAATACCAAAGACAAAGAGACAATCAATCAAGAAAGTAGCCAGAGAAAATGACACATTGGATAAAGTATGATGTGACTGACAGCAGATTTCTCATCAGAAACCATGGCAGCCAGAAGACAGTGGAAAGACCCTGTTAAAGTGATGATGAGGAGGAAGCAAAACAAAAGAAAAACAGACTGAATCTCGTGGTTCATGCCTGTGGTCCCAATACCTTGGCAGGCTGAGAAAGAATGATCACTTGAGCCTGGTAGGTTGAGGCTGCAGTAAGCTATGAGTATACCACTGCACTCCAGCCTGAGAGACAGACTGAGACCCTGTCTCTAAAAACAAAAATAAAAACAAACAAAAATACCTTCAATTCAAAGTTAGACCCTCAGTGAAAGTATACTTCAGAAATAAGAAAAAAATAAAGATGTTTTCATGTAAGGGAAAATTAAGGAATTTTCATCAATAAAGCAATGCACTGTGAAAAATGCAATTAGAAATTTAAGTGGTGAGATGTCTGAATATATCCAGACATCTAACCTAGCTTGAGAATTTTCTTTTTAATCTAAAAAACTAAATGTAGGCCTTCATCATTGTATGATCTGGACACTGATTCTGCTCACAACTACCCTGAAGTGATAAACCAACGGGCGTATTTGGGTTCTGCTTTCTGTTTGTAGCAGAGAGTTACTGAGCAGGTATGTGAGTTGACATATAGGATAAACAGGATAGCAATAAGTATAATACAACAGCAGTGTTTTTTGAGCATCTTGTGTGTGCTGGACCCTTGGCTGCATACGTAGTGTGCAATCTTTACAGCAGCCCTTTGGTAAGTGCCGTTATTGACTCTCTGTTACAGAAGAGGGTGCTGGAGGTGCAGAGAGATGATAGCTAGCATGGCACCACTTTGCAAAGGCAGTGGGAGATTAGGACTCCAAATCGGATCTAGCCCTTGAGGCTGTAGAACTTCTACATGAGGTTATAGAGGAAAAAAAAAAAAAAAGAACTTCCCCCCTCCCCAAATACACTGAAATCCCCTGAAAGGGATGCACATTTGGGTACACTGCTTCTGAACACCTTTAGCTTGGCCAGGTGCAAATCCCTATTTTTAGACCTCAAAATTAAAAGGTAATTATTCAGAGCAGTAGTTGGTCAACTACAGCCTATGGATAAATCCAGTTTGCTGTTTTGCTATTTGCTAATAAAGTCTTTGTGGAGCTGAACCACTTGCATTCGTTCGTGGCTGCTTACATTCTACAGCAGCAGAGGTAGGGAATTGTAACAGACACCCTGCAGCCCACAAGTCTAAACTTACTCCATGGATCTTTGCAAAAACTGTTTGTGGAGCCCTCGCTTACAGAAATCCAAAGCAATGTACAGCAAAACTGAAGACTGTGGAAACTCTGTCTCCCTCTCTCGGACTGTTTTCTCCCAAGGCATCTATGCTTTGTGGAACAATCTAATACTGCAAAATATTTTATTTTATGTTTTTCAGTGGAAGAAAGTGATGTACAGAGACCTACGCTTCCTTTCTGCCTGTCTCCACAGTTGTCCATTTTATTGGTAGAACTGCATACTTAGTACTGTGAGTAAATGAGGATTCTTTGAAGAAGTGCAGGGCTTCTGTTCCTCCGTGCTGCGGCCAGCGCACGCCTGCCCTATTCATCTTCATCATGGCTGCACCTGTGTTGAGGAATGCCCATAGACCAGTGCTGCCCATGCAGGGAGCCCAGAGGCTGCAGTTTCTCAGTTCACCTCATGCCTTCAGAGTGACATGAGGCATTGAAGTAAGTGAGCATTGAATCTGAGGGCTCAGGAGTCACCTTCTACCTTGCTGCATTGGTGACATGCTAGATGGCCTCTGGTAAGTCAGTTAAATTCTTTGGGCCTCCTCTGAAAATCGGACCCAATGAGGCCAACACTTCCTGTTTCATAGGATTACGTGGGGCTCACATGCCACTCAAGAACAAACTTTGGAATATGAGGCAAGAGATACACAAACAAGCATGTCCATTACTCAGGCAAAGGCAAGGCTTAGTCCTATGAGACAGTGGGGCACGTTCTCATAAGATTCCTGCGAAATTTGTAGGCTCTTGGGGCCACAGGAAAACAATTTCAATCGAAGAGAGAAAGAAGAATGAGACCAGGATGTGGCCATGTGTGATCTCAGCTACAGAGCATCCTGCCCAAGAAGCCTTGGCACAACCCACGTGACGTCATGCCCCAGAGTTAAAGAAACTAGTAACTCACTGCAATTCTTGAGTTTATAAGATGACAGACAAAAAAGAAACAACATGTGGAGATGTTGAAACTCCCTCTGCTTATGAGATAAAAAGAACTGGCTGAAATTGGTTGGAACCAATGTGGCCAAATAAAGTCTGCACAGAACAGGCTTGCTGATGTCACAGCCTGAATTTCGACCCCATGTTTCATACTAACTTCCCCCGAATTTGCACATGAGACCCATGAGGAGGTATGAAGAGATAACTGTGTGAGGCTGAGGACTTTCCAGACCTCCCTTTTCCTTCTACCAACTACCTACTAATCCCAGAATCCACCCCTAAACCTTTTCTAATAAAATTACTGCCTTAAAGCCAGGACAGGAAGACAGATTTGAGCTGTACTTCTGTCCCCTTGTTGGTTGATGTACAATAAAAAGCCTTTATATTTTCTAAAAAAAAAAGTGTCTTGGTATTGGCCTCTAGTGCACTGGGCAGTGATCCCCTTTGGCTCGATAACACATGCACAGGGTAGGCAGCAGCCATGGCTTAACTTTGGGTGCCGTTTTCCCTTTAGGCCACTTGAGCCTTGGATGGCTAAATCCTAAAGCGTGGTTGCTTCCAGCTTGAGTCTCATCCATTTTCCTGAGTGCCATTAAAATATTTTCATTTCTGCATGTGCCTTGGCCATGGAAGGGATGGATCTCTCCTCTCCAAGCCTCCCTGACGGTTGCCAGGCACCTGTTTGTGTTTGAAATAGAACAACACACAGGATTCCACAGCAAGTGTTCTGCCTGAGCAGGACACTGGCAACCAGGGGTGGAGCTGCAACGGCCTGTGGCCCCATGGAGGGCCTGCCAGCTGCCGGCCTCTTCACCTCAGCTCCTTCTGGAGGTGACCAAGGCTGTGGTGGTGTCTGAAGACTTAAGCAAGGCCCAGGTCATGCTGGGTTTCACAGGGACATGATGGTATTGCGTTGTTTGTTTTCATAATAAGCCAGCAGGATGTCAAGAGGGGAAATGAAGTCATCAAAAGTTTTTTGTTCTTCCCAAATGGAAGAATAACAAAATCCATGAAAATTATGAATTGATTTTAAAAGTCTAAAAAAACCCGAAGTCACCCCAGGTCTTCAAAACCTCAGAAACACTGAATTTGGCAGCAAACCATAAGAATTTGTTGGCTTATTTCTTTTCTTTCTCTTTCTCTTTCATTCCTTCCTTCCTTCCTTCTTTTCTTCCTTCCTTCCTTCCTTTCTTCCCTCCTTGCTTTTTCTTTTCTTTTATTTTCTTCCTAAAGATAGAGCTACTCAAAAAATAACTAGAAAGAGAGAAACCCACTGATTGGATTCAAGGTGTGTTTATGGGTCAATGTGTGTTTAAGGCTGATATTCAAAAAGCAATATTGTCACTAGAAAATAGCAAAAGTTCTGTCCTACAGGTTCATCAGGACAAAGACAAAAATTCCTTAAAATTCTCTCAAAAGAGTGAAGAAGATCAGAAAATGTTAACAGACTGGATAAAAATGTAGATATTCGGGAAAGTCTAAAACCATTCATAATAAGCTCAAAAATTAAAAGAAGAAATAAACAATCTCAATGAACCTAGTAAAGCCACATCGACAAGCATAGGCCAAGTCACACATGATAGAGAATGACAGATCTGATCCCTTTCTACAGCCAGCGAAGTCTGACACCCTCGCCTGGCCCCCTTCTTGATGGTAACACTGTGGGGGGCAGAGAGGGGTGACTTGGACTAGGATATGTAAAGTAAATCTGGAAAACAGACAACCTGGATGATCAAGCAGCAACTGATTTAAAGGAATTGATGTCTGCTGCTAAGGTAGGTTATTTTTAAACCTCAGAAGAGGAAATTTAGGAAATGCATTACAATTTTCTGAACAAAATAAAATAAATGGACTACTTAGAGTTTGAACTAATAGTCTCTAAACCGAGAAAGCCCTTCACGGTTAGAAAATGCACAGTCTGACAATGAGATCCAAGAGCTTCAACTGTCATGCGTTTCAGCTGCCTGCACTTTTTCAAGGACATGCATTAAAATTCCACAGAAAGTTCTCTGAGGAGCTAGAGTTGGAGAAATAGCTTTCTACGGTATGTGAATATGTCACAAGAGAAGCAAGTGAATATTTGCCCTTTTCACATCCTCATCCTGGTCACTTCTCATCCACCACCACCTCTGGCCCCACTGTCCTCTGCAGCTGGTGTTACGAAGCACAGTGGGGAGCAGGTGAGGGATGGCACACTGTAGCCTCAGGTCCTGTGGATGTGGGCTTGAATCCTGGCTGCTTACTATCCTCCCTGGCTGTGTGTCTCCAGATGAGTGATTTAACCTCTCGGCGCCCCGGTTTCTGCATCTGTAAAATAGAACAAATCAAAGCACCTCACTCATAAATACTACTGAGAAGCCTCAGTGAGATATTTCCCCTCAAGCACTGGCACAGCAAGGGAGTGTGGTGGACGTTTCATGAATGATGCTCCTCACCTTAATTTGAAGACTTAACATCCTCATTTTGCAGTTGAGGAAAGACAGGCTGAGAGGTTAGGCCGTTAGATCAACATCGCACAGCTCAAGAGGTCGAGTTAGGATGTGGACTAAGTCACAGGTTACCAAGTGCCCTTCCAGGAGGTACTGCAGCCTTGCTCAGCCTAGAAGGGGTCCCAGGGAAGGAAGGAGGCATCTTCCTGCTGACTATAGCCTGGGAACAAACAATACGGTGCAGTGTCCTCCACAAGACTTAAGTGTCAGAGCACGACCCCTGGTGACCAGAAAAGGCCTCGACTCAAGGTCCAGCTGACAGATGCCTCTGGCCACCTCTAACCCCACAGTGTTCAGTCTGAAATTCCAGCTGAAAGTACAAGTTCAAAGGTCATCATATCACCCCACTACCTGTCAAGTTACGCTGAACCCTGGGGCAGGAATGAGGACTGACTTTCCCAAGGTCATGCATTTGGTAATGGCTGAGCCCAGAGTCAAACCTGAACTTTGTGAATTCATATCCTCCTTTGGGGGTGATTTTGGGTTGGCAAGTCATGTGGGGGGGTCTCCTTCCTTCAGATCCATGCATCAGTGTGAATGACAAACTCTTCTAATAGATGACAAAGAACGAGGCACCTGCCTTATCACAGCTGGGTGTGCCTCAGAACATGGCACATCCAAGACTCAGAGAGGCAAGCACCTTGCTTAAGGCCACACAGTGAGACAAGGACAGAGTCAGAATCTCAGCCTAGGCCTCCTGCCTTCCAGCCCAGGGCTCTTGGGGCCACACAGCCTTTTGAGAATATCCTATGAGAAAGTTGCCTTTTCTTTTTCTTTCATGTAGGAAACAGAAAAACAGCCAGGAATCTTGAATGTTTATCTGAATATTCTGTTCACAAAAAAAACATTTTAACCAGATGGGCATGAATGGGGTTAAATTCAATGGCATAGGGTGTAAATTCCACATAAATAGAAGAATTTTGGATTGTTGAATAACTTTTAAGAATGTAAAGGTGTTGTGAGACCAAAAAGTTTGGGAACTGCTCTTCTAAGTAGAAAAAGCTTTTCTTTTCAGCTAAGCATCTAGAATGGCCAAACAGCCTGAAGTATCAACACAATAATATAGTAAAAGTAGTAATAGTAATCATATAGTCATAGTCATAAAAATATAGTAATATTAATAATAATGAGTAGGCAGCTAAACGTTGAGGACTTATCATGTAGCAGATACCTTGCTCTGTGTGCTACCTCCAACCCTATGGCAGAATCTCATTTAATCCTCACTCCAACCCTATGACTTAGGCGCGCTCATTATCCCCGTTTTAGGGGTGGAGGGAACTGAGGTTCAGAGCGTGAATTCCCTTGTCCTCGATTGCACAGTGAAGGGCAGAGCTGAGATTCAAATTCAGGGATTCTGACTCTAAGACATCCTGAGAAATGATTTTGCAACGATTACTGGACCCTTTGCAACACTGCCTCCCAAACTCCCTTAAGCAAAAATGCCCTCGGGATTTGTAAGAGGTGACATGTCTTCCATTTGTGCACAGGGCAGTCCTCCCTTCAGCCCTGCCTAGTGCCCAGGGGTTGGTAGAGTGACTCCACCTGCACCTGCACAGGTGGCCCCGCGCCTCTCACGCAAGTTTGGCTCCCGCCGGTCCCTGTGCAGAGCGCCCCCTGTCGGCCCCTCGTGGAGGGCTGGGCCGGCGCCGCGAGTCTTACCGCAGACACGCCCTCTAGCGCCGGCGGCTGGGAACGCACCGCGGTACCGCCGGGTCCTGCAGGGGCTCGGCGCGCACCTGGGGGTGCACCTGCGCGCGCGCCCCGTCCTTCCTTTTTCACTTCTTTCCCTGTTTCTGTTTCCTCTCTCCATCCCCA
Organism: Nomascus leucogenys; assembly: GCF_006542625.1. NCBI lineage: Eukaryota > Metazoa > Chordata > Mammalia > Primates > Hylobatidae > Nomascus > Nomascus leucogenys. Next base: position 94,437,844 of record NC_044390.1, on the reverse strand, counting down.
TATCCAATTAAATCAGTGGAAGCTCTTCGGAGGAAGATGCGCGCAAGCACGTAGAACTCAGCAGGGCGTGGCAGGACCTCACTGGCCCCTCTGCTCTTCTTTCCTAGGCACCCCTCCCGGCAGTGTCCTGGCAGAGCTTCCTGGTGGTAACGAGAGGACCAGGCATCAGAAATAGTGTTTTCGTTAGTTTATTGTTCTGTATTTTTATTCAGGGTCCCCTTCAAGTAAGTAAAGAATTGCCAAAATCAGATGTCAAAATATGTGGTGTGTATTAGCTGCTCACAATGAACAAATGAATGCTTTTAAAGTGCAAACGTTCCGATGTTGAGATGCGTTGAGAATATTAATCTCAACGGGAGATTCGATCCTGTGATGGTCACACGTAGAGTGGCGGGGAAGGTGTTTTTGAGCAGCCTTTTCTGCATGACCCTTGTTTTGTTTTGTTTTTTTGAAATAGGGTCTCGGTTTGTCACCCAGGCTGGGGTGCAGTGATGGGATCTCGGCTCAGTGTAGCCTCAACCTCCCGGGCTCGAGCGATCATCCCACCTCACCCTCCCAAGTAGCTAGGACCACAGGCCTGAACCATCATGCCCGGCTAGTTTTTGTAATTTTTTTTTGTAGAGATGGGGTCTCGCTATGTTGCCCAGGCTGGTCTCGAACTCTTGGGCTTAGGTCATCCACTGCCTGCCTTGGCCTCCCAAAGTGCTGGGATTACAGATGTGAGCCACAGTGCTGGGCCCCAGCATGACTGTTAGTGGACTTGTAGGCTCCCTAGGAGACAACATCAAAAGTGTAAATGTGGTGCAGGATCAGAAGCACCCCCTGCTGGGGTCTTTTATGAATTTGAGGTCTGAGCCAGAACTCTGCTTGCTGTCTCCAGCCAGCGTAATCACGGATGAAAATGTTGGGGTCTTGCCTCCCCTTGCTAGTGGGAACTCAGGGAGTGGCTATAAGAAGCTTCCCCAAAATGATGACAGTGATACAGCTGACCATGCTTCAGGCTGGGTGCTCTGCCTAATGCCTCACCTGCATGAATCCCTGTACCTTTCACAACGGTCTCTAGCAGGAGTTGCTGTTATTGATAAGGAAGCCAAAGGGCTGGGTGACATAGACATATGCACAGCATCCTATTGCAGAGGCTGTGGTGTGGGAGGACTCAGACCCACCTCTCTTACCCGGGAGTAACCCTGCGACTCTGCAGGAGGATTGGAAGAACACGGCAGCTCACTGAGCTGCACTGTAATGTCTGAGCAGCTGGAATTCAGTCAGGGAGTGAATCCCCATCCTACAGCCGAGCAGAACTTGAAGCCTCTTACAATGGCCTGAAAAGTGCCTCTCTTCTCCCAGAACAATTTCCTAAGATGTCACCATCTTGGGAGCAAACAAAAACTGAGGCACAAAGCATGAGAATGGCTTATTCTAAAGTAAGAAGATAATTGGCACCAACAGTAGCCACTAAGCTCCTTTCTCCAAGTCTCCTGCTCTGGAAGTTTTATTGGTGAAGCCATCAGTCTTGTTACCACTCATAACACGGTACTGATGACCAGGCACTGCGTGTGTGTGTGTGTGTGTCTGTGTGTCTCTGTGTGTGTGTATTATTGTTCTAACATAATCACCCCTGGAAACATCTGTTGTTGAACACAGCACTGCATGCATACCTCGCTTGATTGGCTTCTATTAATTGCATCCATAAATTATGCATTAAAGTGGATGCAAGAGCAGAGAGAATGAGGTGGGAGTTGGGGAGTGGTGAGCCAGCCATCTCCCCAGTAAGTTGCTGAAACCTGGGCCATTCCCTTATGGGCTGATTCCTTTTTCCCTTCATTTGTGCTTTCCTCTTACTTCTGTGACTGATAAAAATCACAGAGAACAAATAAGCCACTGAGAATCCAGGGAAGACCAGATGCCAGGAGGATAGTTCCTTAATGTTCACTGTAATCTGTCCAGATCTGTCTGAACACCGTGTCCTTAGCCCAGTGCTGAGGGTGCTGCTGGTCCTGAGACCTAAGCCATACTCCACTCTGAGCTATGGGAGGCAAGCATCACAGAAGAACCTCAGCCTACTGGCATGACCCTCCTGGGTGGGAGCAGTCAGACCTGTGGAATCAGTCACATAGATTTCCAACTCAGCAGTCAGGGCCAAGGGCCAAGGACCAAGGATGGGGCTCCCCGCCTGGACGGCGCCAACCTCTCTGGGTCCTGCCTGCAGGAGATCCAGCCCCAATTTAGGACTTTCCCCCAGCAGCCAGTGCCCCTACCTCCCCACTAATATCCCAGGCTCAAAAAAGAGCCTCTGTACTTGCCCCTTCACGTCCTCACCCCTCTCATTCCTCCTCTACCACATTCTCTGGCCCCATCAGTCTCTAAGGCCAGCTGGTGTTAACAGGCAGCCAAGGACTGCCTGGTCCCCAAGTCCAACATGCATCTCACCTGGTCCCTCAGCAGCATCCCTGCCTGCCACCACACCTCCCCTGGAAGCCTGACTTCCTGTGGCTTTGGGACCCCACTGTCCTGATTTCCTTTCATGGTCCAGGTCACGCATCTGTGGTCTCAACTCCCGTCCTCCCCACAAGACACAGATCAGTGGGTTCCCTGGGGCTTCCCCAGGTCTCCCTTCTGCTCACAAACCCTCCTTCTGCCGCGTCATCCAGGACACGGGTGTTGGAGCTGGGCTGCTGAGTTCTGGCTCTGCATCCTCCACTGCACATTTTTGCCTGTGAATTGGAGCTGATAATGGTGCTTGCCTCATCTGGACGTGGTGAGGATCAAGTGAGTTACTTCAGGAAACCCCTTGGAGCAGAGTGTGACATGGAAGGGCCTCTTCGTAAAGCTCAGCTGTCATGGGCTCCCAGGTTCTAATCCCACGTGCTGCCACCACTTCCCAGGGTCTCTGACCCCACCTACACCCAACCCTGCAGCTGGAGCCCAGGCCTCCGGGCCCAGCAGCCAACATCATGTTCCCCTTGCATATCCCACCATACCTGGAGGTCAAGATTGCACCGCCTTCCCTCCCAGACCTGCTGTGCGCACAGCCAGGGTCCCTCTTCACTCTCAGTCATGACCCACGTCCAACGCTCAAGTCCCACTGAGTCTGTATCTCAGACCTACACCAAGCCCACCCCTTCCTGCCTATCTCCACTGCCGCGTCTCCACGATGGCCTCCATCCTCCCTCACTTGAACTCCAGGAGCCTCCTGACTCTGGGATTTTCCCTTGGTTCCACCACCACTGCCCCACTCTCCACCAGGAGACATGCAGGGCAACTTAGAGCTCAATCTGATCATGTATCTCCCTGTATCCTCCCTGCAGCCACCTCGCCCATCTCCAAGAGTTAAAGGTAAAATCTTTTCATGATCTGTCTCTATTATCTCCTTCTTGCTCCCTGACTTTTCTTTCCAGCCAGACTGAAGTTTTCTCAGTCCTTCCCACAAGTGACTTTTTCCTCTTTTCTCTGGGTCTTCTCACAGACGTCCCTTTAACAAGAAAGTATGCTCCCCACACCCCCTCTCCTAAGGCCTTTTCATTAATCATGTCTCCTCTTAGACAAGTCCATGTGTCCTGGAGCCCTTCCTGCTATCCATGCTTGAGTCATGTGGTGTGTATGTGTGTGTGTGTGTGTGTGTGTGTGCGCGCGCATGTACCCTTGACCAATGTAAAGGTTAGGGGACTGACCCCTACCCAGTCAAAAATTTGTATAAAACTTTGGACTCCCCCTAGACTTCACTACTGATAGCCTACTGTTCACCAGAAGCCTTAAGGATAACATCAAAAGTCTGTTAACACATACTGTGAATGCTATATATATTATATATATATATAAAAAATACATATACATATATTATATATATAATACATATACATATATAATATATATAATACATGTACATATATATTATATATATAATACATATACATATACACATACATATACATATACATACATATATATATATTTTGAGACAGGGTCTTGCTCTGTTGCCCAGGCTGGAGTGCAGTGGCATGATCTTAGCTCACTGCAACCTCCGCCTCATGGGTTCACACAATTCTCCCACCTCAGTCTCCTGAGCAGCTGAGATTACAAGCATGCACCATCACCCCTGGCTAATATTTGTATGTTTAGTAGACGGTTTTGCCATGTTGGCTTGGCTGCTTTTAAATTCCTGGCCTCAAGTGATCTGCCTGCCTCAGCCTCCCAAACTGCTGGGATTACAGGCATGAGCCACTGTGCCTGGCCTTGATAAATTTCATTCTTAAAGTAACCTAGAGAAAAGAAAGAGTTATTAAGAAAATCATAAGAAGGAGAAAATATGTTTTCTTTCTTCCTTTTTTTTTTTTTTTTTTTTTAGGTAGAGTCTCGCTCTTGTCACCCAGGCTGGAGTACAGTGGCATGATTTCAGCTCACTACAATCTCCTACTCCCTGGTTAAGCTGTTCTCCTGCCTCAGCCTCCTGAGTAGCTGGGACTACAGGCACACGCCCCCATACCCAGCTAATTTTTCGATTTTTAGTAAAGAAGGGGTTTCACCTTGTTGGCCAGAATGGTCTTGATCTCCTGACCTTGTGATCCGCCCACCTGGGCCTCCCAAAGTGCTGGGATTACAGATGTGAGCCACCGCACCTGGCTAAAAATATGTTTTCTATGCAGTAAGTGGAAGTGGATAATCAGAAAGGTCATCTTTATTGACTTCATATTGAGTAGACTGAGGGGGAGGAGGAAGAGGAGGAGTTGGTCTTACTATTCAGGAGTTGCAGAGACAGAAGAAAATCCACGTCTGAGAAGACCCATGCAGTTCAAACCCATGTAGTGCAATGGTCAGTTGTGTGTGTGTGTATATATATAATATATATGTGTGTGTGTTTGTGTATTTCAGATATAGATATATAGGCCTGTGACTATATATATATATATATATTCATGTGTACTTATGTGATACATATATTCCATAACAATAACAATGGATGTGATATTCGATATAAAGCATCAATAGCTCTTATCTATGGAGAGCCTTTGCAGCGATGCTGTATGTTCACAAACCAAACCCATTTCATGCTTCTGTTCACACAGATGAACTTCATTTCCCAGCCTCCTTTGTGGCTAGGTGTGGTCATGTGACTGCGTTCTAGCCAGTGGACAATGGTGTGAGTGATGCCTGCTATTTCTGGGCTTAGGTCCTAAAACTTTCCATGGGGCCACCCCCACCCCATACTTTACCTCCTTGTCCTCTTCTCTTATCTATGGCTGGTGGGTGGAAGGAGTTTTCTTACCTCCCCGGAACCAGGAAGAAAGCAGCACTCCCCAAAACCCTTAGACTAGGAATAGTAAAAGTAGACTAACGGGTGAATGAGACACAAACAAACCAAAACAAGTTTTATTGTATCGAGCCATTGCAATCTTGAGGTTGTGAATGATAAGGTTTAGATTCCCTGACTAATACAATAGATTATCTTTGCTGCTATTTTAAGCACATTTCAAATAATTGATTCACTTAACTTTCACACCCCTCCTATGAGGTAGAAAATTTGGTGCATCTCATTTTATGGCAGAGAAACCGAGTCATGGAGAAGTGAAGACACCTGCCTGAGGTTCTGATGCCCGCCAGCAGTGGAGCAGAGTTCATGATTCAGAGCTAGTGCTGCTTCCTTGTCCTCCTACACAACTTGCTCTCGCCATCATATTGCTTTTTGCTCAGTTTAATGAATTCCTATTTACTTCTGCATCTTATGCAGAGTATGAAGCCCTGAGGGCTGAGACCGCATCTGCCTGGTTTTCTGTGGCAGCTGCAGCATCAACACTGGCTTTTCAAAGAGTAGCCACTGATGAACATTACTCCAGCAAACAATATTTTCTCTGCTAGGCGAGTGGTTCCAGAAAAATATCAGGGAATCTGCCTCTCCTTCGCTGAGAACTGCACAGAACAATGAGCGAAAATAAGGCTCTGTTTTGAAGAAAACTTTGTCATTTATCCGTATCTGTGCATTGATACAGAAGTCGGACTTTTTTCGCCCTGAATTACTTTTCTAATTGCGCATTTCTTTACATGTGGTTAAGCATGCTATTCACAACTAGGGTTTTTTCCTTGGATTGGTATGCAAATCCACTTGATCTACATTGTAAGTTGGTTTTTAATTAATTTTTTTCATTGGTATCTGGAATATTCGACTAAAAGATTCTAGTCTTGTTATTTCATACCTGTCTACTCCATTTGCCCAGAAGCAAGTGTGACCAAGAAGTAGAGTTTAATCCTCTTATTAAGTGATTGCTACCCAGCTCCTGTACTTAACAGCTACTCTGGTCTTCTTAACAAGTTTCTAATTTCATAGTAGGAATAGAGCTTTCAAATATATAACTAAAGTTTTGTCTACATATAATTCTGTTTGACTTTTCCAAAAAGTATAAAGTTATATTTGTAAGAGCTTTGAGAGGGCTTGGGCAATAATTTGATGTCTCCAAAAGATTCGGATGCTGTATTGCGATTAGATTATTTCCCTAGATTTGACATCTTCATTTAGGCTTCAGGGTTGTGTGAAACTTTCTAGTTAAATGCACTTCCCTGTAACGTTCAGAATGATAAACTTGAAACCATCCCTTTATAAGAATCGTGCCCCACTGGACTGACTTACGCAGTTCCAAAGGAGGGGTTTTGGCTTGCTGCGTAGAATTTTTCTGGAAATACTTCCAGGAAAAAAAAAGCATTTTGCCCACAGAAGTCACCTCCATGATTATCTATTAGAATCAGCTGTTTTATTCCGAAAATATGTATTGAATTTTATCTGTGTGCCAGGAACTGGATAAATGCAAAGGAAGGAGGGGAGAGTGTGTCAGATGGGGACCCTGCCCTACTGGAGCAAATGCATCAGCACCTGGGTTAGGACGGCCTCACCTGTCCCCTGGACCTTCACCTTATATCCCAGAGAGGAGACATCTGCCAGAGCTAAGAAAATTAGTTGTCATATAAAACAAACAAGAAAACACACATACACACACACACACACACACACACGTGCACACACACATACAGAAAGCAAATAAAACATTGTTAGATGATGTAAATTGTCATATGAGTGTGTGCAGTGGTACCTATACAAATGTTATGTGGGTGGGCGTGGTGGCTTATACCTGTAATTCCAGCACTTTGGGAGGCCCAGGTGGGCAGATCACAAGGTCAAGTGGTCAAGACCATCCTGGTCAACATGGCGAAACCCTGTCTCTACTGAAAATACAAAAATGTTTCGTAGTAGGGTGTGGTGGCGTGCACCTGTAATCCCAGCTACTCGGAGACTGAGGCAGGAGAATTGCTTGAACCCGGGAGGCGAAGGTTGCAGTTTGAGCCGAGATCACGCCACTGCACTCCAGCATGGTGACAGAGTGAGACTCTGTCTCAAAAAAAAAAATGTTATGTACACAGGCACAAAAACTCAGTAATTCCATTCTGATGAATCCATCCTAAACTACTAAAGCAGAACAGCACCAAGACGCATGCATGAGAGACAGTGAGGAGTTAGGAGGGAGGGCTCAGGAGCCAGAAGCACGTTAGTCTAAATCCTCATTTGAGCAGAGCTTAGCTGACTCACCATGTAAAAACCCTATGTCTGAGTCCCTGTAATCTCACCAGTAAAATAGGGAAAGTCATATTACCAACTCCTAGGGTTTTGCACAGGTTAAGTACATTTTATGAGTGTGGTGAGCCAGAGCACCTCCTTATTAAGATAAACCCCATGCAGAGGGGAATGTGTTTCCCCCAAATATCTATAGTATCTGGTACAATTTGTGGATGCCTTCAGATCACTGGGGCAATCACGTGCTTTCTGGACAGTGGCTTCTAAAAGCTAATATGATCATTGCCCTGGGCTGTCACTGTACATGCAGACCAACCAGCCAGATCGCCAGGTGCCTGCTGACATTACTGAACTTGGATACAACTCCACACCACCTGGAGAGTTTGGAGTATAATCAGGCATCCTCAGAAGCAGAAAAATAAGTGGGTTGCTGCAACCAGAAACTGTGCAGGGGTGACATCTTCTGAGTAAACTCAAACAATGGGGAGTAGCCAATAGAAAAAAGCCACCTTATTTTCCCCCATGGCTTACTCTTCGTGACATGATTTCCCCTTGAAGCCAGTCTGCAGAAGGTGTTGGCACCAAGTACCCTGGCCAGTGGCCCACTGTGTGTCGCCACTAGTCATCATAAAACAGTAGATATCACAGGCCCTCATTCCCTCATGTGGCCTCACCTCTTCAACTTCCTCTGTTCTCATCCCCATTGCTGTGGGTGTACAGCTCACCCAGGAGGCATTAGACTTACAAATCCTGGACTTCAGCTTGGTTGTGGCATGCATGACTTAATAGGAATGAGGAGAGAGAGAAGTGGATTGATCGTGGGTTGAAGTAGTCAGAAAAGGCTTCATGCAGAAGTTGAGGACTAAGTAGGGCTGTGCCAGACAGTCATAGGAGAGGAAAGGCTCTAATCTTGGCAGAAGAAGAGCATCAGCATGGCAATGAGTCTGGAGTGAGCATGGTCAGATAACAGTACAAGCCACGAACCAATGACTACTGCAGGGAAGCAACGAGAAACAAAGCTGGGAGCTTTGAGGCAACAGGAGATGTCTTACTCCGGGGTTGAGCCCTTCAGACAGCAGGGGTGAGGGTCATTGTGACATTGAGCAGGAGAGTAAAAGTACAAATATCCTGTTTAGGAATAGGAGTAGACCCGCCAAGTCAATGAATGGGATGATGGTGGTGGATTCTAGGGGAGAGATTCACAGCACTTGCTGGAGCCCCAGGAGAGTCCATGGTGGGGACTGGACAGGTATGATGCTCCCAGTTAAGTTGCTCTTCCCTGGTTTCTCTCTATTCTTCTTCAGAGAAGTTTCTCAGCTCAGCACTGTTGACATTTGGAGTGGATGATTCTTTGTTGTGGGGGCTGCTCTGTGCAATGTAGCACATTTAGTATCTTGCTGCCTTCAACCCACTAGATGTCCTGCCTCCACCTGGGACAAAGAAAAATACCACTGAAATTGTCAAATGCCCCCTGGGGGAAGAAGATTGCACCAGATTAAGAACCACAGCTTGGAGACATTTTTTCTTCTCAAATCGTTCATTAGAACTCTGCACTTCTTTGCCCTGAGAGCCATAGCACCTTTTTAATTGGTTGTCGAGGGCAGCGTGATGCAGGGAAGGAGCCCACACTCTGCATCCTCACATAGGCCTTATGAATCTCTCACTCTCCTCTTCTCCAGGAGGTGAGAAACCTTTGCTGTTCATTTTTAGAAAAGAGGGCTCAGCCCAGAGCAGGATTGAGGGCCACGTGCAGAGATAAAGCACTGCTCTAGGCAGTGTTGGGGGAAGCAGGCAACAATGCTCTGTCATTGCCATTGAGTTCCCTCATGTGCAGAGCTCCTTAGACTGTGACTGAGGACGAGCTGTGGGGCATTGAACCTGCTGTGCCGTGACTCTGACCCAGTGATTAATGGAACCTCACGATCTGCACATTTCACATTAGCAACACGCCTTCCATGGGGGTGTGACTCTTGCTGGATGCATCTTGCTTTCTGAGGTGCGGGCTGGTCACCCTGGAGTTAATGAGGTGGCGGTGCACAGCCTGACATTCCCATCATGGGACAAGACTCTGTCCTCATGAATGAAATGATTATTCATGTTTTGCTAATTATTATTTCAAATGTTAACTATCACTGAACAGAAGCCTGTGCCATCTGGGGGGAAAAACTGTCTTTATTGCTGTTAGAGCAGCAATCCTGTTTGGTTTACTAAATATATATATATATATATATATATTTAGTATAATAATGTATATGTAGCACTATGTAGATATATGGTATAGTATATATATGCACACACTAATAGTATATATATATATATATAGCATGTGTGTATATATATATAGCATGTGTATATATATATAGCATGTGTATATATACTATTATACCATACTGTATATATAATATAGCATTTATACTATATATGCATGCTATACATATATATGTGTATATACACACAGTATATATGAATTATAAATACAGTCATTCTTATATTTATACACATACTGGCTTCCAGATATTGTGATATTATACATCGCACACTCTGGAAGGGTTGTGATACTACAGAGACTCTTGTGGGTAGAATTGTAAATGGGAAGAGTTGGAAATTCCAGTCACAATCCAAGCTGGACACAACCCTCCTTGGGTGGTTGAAATAAAAAGACGTTGAAATGGGCATGACTTAGAGAGATGCAGGTAGAACTAAAGGAACACCCGAGAGCTGGTGAGACACTCAGAACCTAGCAATAGTGGGAGGCTGTCACCACGCCTCAGGCTGCAGGGGCATGATGAGAAAAGAGCATCCCTGCAGCCATACAAGGTCAATGGTTAATATCTTTGTCAAGACCTAATTTTAAAGGCCACTTCTCCAACTTTAAAGGAAACCATAAGTAGCTCTTCCCACAGGCTACATAATCCATTTACATGATCCATCAATCTGATCAGGAGTGCTTCAGTTTACATTCTGCTAAAAATGCTATGCAAAATGTTGTGGCTTACAACAATTCTTTAAAGAGTGGTTGATTCAAGTACTTAGGTTGGATGGGTCATTCTTATACTGGGTGCAGATGCGCCACTCAAGCAGATAGTGGAGGGTTGGCAGCCTGGGATATCCAAGACCTTCTTACTCACATGTCAAACTTTTAGTGCTGTTGGTAGGGCTACTCCAAGCCTCCTTCATGCGGTCACTCATCTTCCAGTGGGCTGGACCCGCTTCCATGCATGGTGTTCTTGTTCTTAATTCTTGTTCTTGTTCTTGTTCTTTCTTATTCTTGGCGCTGTGTCCCAACAGGATGAAGGCGGAAACTGCAAGGTCTTGAGGCCAAGACTCTGGAAGTTACACAATATCACCTCTGTTGCAACTCAGAGGACAGCTCAGACTAAAGACTTAGGGAATAGACTCCACCGCTGGATGGAGCAACATCAAAGTCACATGGCAAAGAAGCGTGCATATGGAGATGAGGGATTTGCTACCAGGAAGCTGACTACTGCAAGCAGTGAGCTTGGCCTCTATGGGGCATGAAGCTGCTCCCGGTTATAAACCACTCTTGAGAATCAAATTCTTTGAGGTTTGTGCTTTCTCCTGGGCATGCCAAACTACTTTGTTGTTATGGAATACTCTGTGGCTATATGCTGTCCTGGGTCTGAATGTGTAAGACACTCCTTGGATTATGCCTGAGTATAAATTATTCCCCATGTATAAATTTCAACATGGTAGCATCAGCATAAAATACTTCCTGACAGGTGCTATTTCTCCAGTGTTAGGTGTTCTCTAGAGATAATCTACTTCCTGGTCATACAGGTGTCTTTCCAATGTCCAAGCTACTCATCAGGAGAAAAAAAATATATATATATATATATTTACATATGTGCATGTGTATATATAAGTACATAAAACATTATTGAAAATAGTTTATTTCTGAGCGTGTAAATAATCATATTTCCTAGAAGTTTGCTACTCCTTCAGCAGAATATGCTCCCTGAGCATGGGCTACCTTTGTTGCTGTTTGTGATGTGTGTGTGTGTGTGTGTGTGTGTGTGTGTGTGTGGTTTCCTTGAAGGTTTATTTTACCCTTTTATGTTTAAACTCATGTATAATATAAATACAGAAGAATACACATACGGTAAGTGTATGACATGCTTAATTTTCAACAAGGAGACACTTTGATTCCATTAGCACCGAAAGCAAGAAAAGAAATCAACGCACCTCTGAAACCCCCTTGTACCCCTTTTCATTCACTAACCCCCTTTGCAAGTAACTACTAATTTGATGTATGAAAACATAGGTTAGTTTTGGTTATTTTAGAACTCATACAAATGGAACCACACAGCATATAGCCTTTTGTGTTGGTTTCTACTACTCAACATGACTTTTGCAAAAGGCATCCGTAATGTTGCATATATTTGCATTTCACTAATTTGCATTGCTGTTTTATTTCACTGTGAGAAAATGCCACCTCTTATCTGTCCATTATATGCTTAATGAAGCTTTGTGTGGTTTTCAGGTTGTGAGACATTCTAGTACGCTTCCATTGCCCGACATGTGCATGTATAATTTAGTATGCTATTTCCAGAGTATTAAAAATTCAGTAGGAGAGTTCACTTCCAGGCTCATAAGCATAAATACTCCCTAGATACCTTCTACTTCTCGAGCACGATATACCCTTTGGTCTATGCTATGACTGGGATAATTAAGCCCAATAATAAGAGTTGGATGTGCTGTTTTTGAATATAAGGTATGCCCTTGTTACATGCTCCTTTCAGGATATGCACCCTTACTCATATTCAGTAGAATATGTCTACTCCGAAAGTAAGCTCCTTCCTGAATATGCACCCTAATTCTGGGTCTCCGCTTGAGTGACAGATAATCTATGGGTGTGTGCTGCTTTTTGGGCAAATAGGTTTCTTCCCAGATGTGAGGCACACCAGGGCAGAGGGTGAGGGAGTCTCTGAATGACCTTGGTGTCAGACACTTTCTCACTGGATACTGTCATTGGTGATATCTGTCAGACCATCTGCTGAATCTCATCCTCTGAAGCTTAGTGCTCTTGGGATTCACTCTTGGATTTCCTCACCTCCTGAAAAACACGTTTGTTCTACAAGCATCTTTTTTCATGTTATTCAGCACAGCAGAGGCCATCTCAGGAAGATCCACACTTTATGCAGAAGCAGATCTAATCCTTGCCTTGTTTTCCCTCAGCCCATGGGGCAGATGCCACTGCAGATGGGCACTCACGGGGATGGGTGATGGGGAGATAAACCGTTCATCAGGCACTGTGACCGTGGGACTACAGTTCAAGGTTCCGAGGAGAACCTTAATGAGCCATGGTCACTGGAAATAAATGATGATAATGATGATGATATGCTCTGTGTTAATGAGCATGAGAAATTCCCACCATATGTCAGCAGACAAATTGCATTTAGCAGCTGGTATGTGATCAGCATTTACGGAGGAGGAAATGTGTTCATCTAATATTTGGACTTGCAGTCTGACCATGATAAAAACTCACTTCCTATTATTTAATTCCATTTACAAACCCATATCTAGCTCATAGAACGGGATTCTGTGGGCACTGCTATTCATGTCGACATTCGATGATAAGCATGATATCATTTCCAGTATTTTTCCTTGACTGGCATGACTGCTAGTATTGCCAGAAAAATAGTAAAGATAATTTATTTCGGCAGGTCTCAGAGTCAACTATGACATGAATTTGCTTTACATTCTTATACTCTGGGCGTCTTTTTGTTGTCGTTGTTGTTTGAGACAGTTTCTCGCTCTGCTGTTCAGGCTGGAGGATCTTGGCTCACTGCAACCTCTGCCTCCCGGGTTCAAGAGATTCTCATACCTCGGCGTCCCAAGTAGCTGAGATTACAGGCATGCACCACCATGCTCTGCGAATTTTTGTATTTTTTTGATCCGCCCGCCTCGGCCTCCCAATGTGCTGGGATTACAGGCATGAGCCACCATGTCCAGTCGACTCTGGACTTCTTAATGGTGACTTATTTTCTTTGTGGCGATGAGAAAACTATAAATTGAGGGCCAGTATCTGACCCTGACCTGTGCTGCTAACTTACTGTGTGAGCTCAGGCAGGTTGCAGTTCTTCCCTGAGCTTTGATGTGCATGTGCTGGTATGTTTGGACCCTAGCACTCTACAAAATTATTCTCATTAGTTCTCTGATCCCAAAGTCGACTCTCAGTTCTCATCTTCCTTTAACATGCATTGCACATGGTGGAACCCTCCGCCTTCCTTGAAACACCTGGCTTCTAGAGAGTCACAGGTTCCTGGCTTTCCATCTGCCCCACTGACAGTCTTCTCTCATTCATTCGACATGACTGACTGCTCTTGGTATCCCTGGCTTGTGGACTGGGTCAATGCTCAGTCCTCAGACTTGTCTTCCAGTCCCATATTTATCCTTTTGGTAGCTTGTAGTATTTGATGACTTTACATTCACCCATTCTCTGAAGAGTCCTGAACATACATGCCCAGCTAGATTCTCCATCCTGAACTCACCTCAAACATTACATTATCACCCCTCCTGCAATTATAGCTGCCAATTCCACCACCGCCCTCATCTGTTCTGCCAACAGCCTTCTCCATGTATTCAGGTCTTCAATCTGGAGGTCATCCTTGGTGCTGCTTTCTGTCTCCCTCCAGCCCAATCCATCAGGGACATTCATAGGCTCTATGATGAGAATGTATGTGAGCATGGGCCACTCTTCACCATTTCACCACCGCCACCCTGATCCAGGTCCCCTGTCCTCTCTCTGAGTTCATTACATCAGCTTCCCCTCTGGAATCCCTGCTTCCTCTTGTGCCACCTACAGAAGCTGAAATAAGCATTTCAAATTACGATCTAGATGATGCCACTCTCTTCAAAGCCCTCTAATTAGTTCCCACCTCATTCAGAATAAAAAACAAAATCTCTACACCATCTGGCTGTCTCTCTCCGGTTTTCTTTCTTTCCTTCCTTCCCTCCATTCATTCGCTGTGCTCTGGCAGTGCTGCTCCCCGACTGTTGTTCCTTGAACGTGCCCCACAGCCTCCCTGCCCAGGGCTTCTGCATGAGATCTTCCCTCTTCCTGGGATGCCCCCCGGCCCCCTGAGAAATTGCAGGACTTACATCCTGACCTTGTTCTGGGATTTTTTTTTTTTTTTTTTAGTGTCTTCTACTTTCTTAGTGAGTCTTGCCCTATCCACTCTATCTATCCTTTCATCCCTCCACAAAGAATTCCTACTTTGCTTCCCGGATGCTGAGTTGACCATAGCATGCATCACTATCTGATCAGTTACATGCTTAACCCACTTATGTGTTTACCATCTGATTGTCAGCTCCATGTGGGCAGAAATGCTTTATCTGTTTTGTTTTCGACTTTATCCTAAAATAGTGCCCGACCCATCACAGGTACACGAAAATGTGAGAATCACATTAATTGGTGCTTACTGTTTGGTTGGGCTGAGGACCTTTCTGTCTTCCTAGTTATGTAACTGATGTTAAGAAGACATTTAGCTCAGATGGCAACAATGGTAGAATATTAAATAAAATAAAGATAATTTCAGCCCAATAGCTGGCTGGATGACTTTGTATCTGTGAGAGAACAAGTGGTTTCCCTGAGCTTTTTACAGAAATTCCTGTTGGCTCTCTCTGCTAGATGCCACCTCAAAGATCACAAGTTGTAGGTCAGGGTCATGGCACTCACAGCTGAATCCTGCAGAGTTTCCATGGAAACGGCATCACATGATATTCCATTTCACACAACTGCATATATGTAATTATGTATTGTGGCATTATTATATAGATAATAAATATATATGATATATCTAATATATATTAATATATGACATATATTACATATAAAATATTATGTA
Organism: Nomascus leucogenys; assembly: GCF_006542625.1. Taxonomy (NCBI): domain Eukaryota; kingdom Metazoa; phylum Chordata; class Mammalia; order Primates; family Hylobatidae; genus Nomascus; species Nomascus leucogenys. The sequence goes on along the minus strand of NC_044390.1, from coordinate 94,422,421 downwards.
TCATTGATATAGAAATATAAAAATATATCTTTATAAATATATATTAATATAAAATATATTCTACATATTAATATATATTAACCTCTTCTAGCTGTCACCTGAAAGGTCTTAAATTATGGATCAGGGTTATAGCACTCAGAGCTGGATCCTGTAGAGCAGAAGGGTCCAATCTTTTGGCTTCCCAGGGCCACATTAGAAAAATTCTCTTGGGCAACACGTAAAATACACTAACACTAACAATAGCTGATGAGCTGAAAAGAAAAATTCCAAAAAATCTTATAACGCCTTAAGAAAGTTTACAGATTTGTGTTGGGGCACATTCAAAGCCATCCTGGGTCTCATGCAGGCCACAGGCTATGGTTTGGACAAGCTTGCTCTAGAATTTCCATGGCAATGGCATCATACGATACCCAACTTCACATAACTGCATGTATGTGTATATATATATATAATGGTGTAATTATATATTATTTATATATAATATAGATAACATATGATATATGATATATATCATATATTATTACTAGCTATAAGTATTTATATTTATATATTAATATATAAATGATATATATTAATGTATATTATCTATTACTGTATTATTATATATTATATATATAAATATAAAACGTCCCCACAATACATATATGCACATGAGTTCACCCTCAAGGTTCCTGGCTCCTAACTCCTATAGCCCTTATTAGTCCTTTTCTCATGATGTTGGATATGTCAGGCCTCATGAGAAGACCTCAGTAAACAGACTCTCTCCAACCTTCCCCTGCTCTCTTTTTACCTGTCCCAAGGCAAAATTCGAATCGCCCTCTTCTTTCCCTATTGTGGTTCATAAAGACCCTCTCCAGAGAGGGCCCCACCTTGTACCCTAAGGGAAGGAATGCTCACCTCACCAGGCTTCCATCAAAACCCAAGAGGACTGGGCTCAGGGAGCTTCCTCATAGCTGAACACATGGAAGTTCCTGGAGGATGGCGCCCAAGGAGGGCGTGGAAGCTCTCTATCCCTTGCCCCATACCTTGCCCTAGCATCTCTTCATCTTTGCAGTATCCTTTATAATACACTGGTAAATATAAGTATTTCTCTTGAGTCTTCTGAGCATCTCCAGCAAATCAATGAAAACCAAAGAGCGGCTCATAGGGCTCCCAGCTTGAAGCTGGTCTGTCAGAAGCTCTGGAGGCCCAGACTTGTGGCTGGTGGGAAGGAGGGGTGGTCTTGTGGGACTGAGTCCTTGACCTGTGGAATCTGACACTATCTCCAGGTAGACAGTGTTGGAATTTAACGAACACTACCTGGAAGTGTCCCATTTGGAGCCCAACCAAACAATAAGCATGAATTTATTCAATTCCCACATTTGTGCATATCTGCTATGGGTTGGGCATTATTCTAGGATGAAACAGAGACATTGAGGCGTACCTAGCTATTGTCCACTGCTTGTTGGTGGGAAAAAAACCAATACATTTTGTTACAGAAGCCTCCTGTGTTGACTGAAGTGTGATAGCAGAGGAAAAACACGATTTGAGAGTTTTCCAAAACATGTATGTATCATATATATATATATATATATATGATAGAGACAGAGATTGAAAGAGAGTGCAATTAGTCATTTATATTTAGAAAAAAATAAAACGAGGTTGGTTTTGGTGTGTGAAGTTTGTATGTTAAGGCCTTCATTCATTTAACAGATAGTTATTGAGCATCTATTGTGAGTCAAGCACTGTTTCAGGTACCAGGAATAGAGTAAACAGAGAGGCAAAATTATTGTCTTCAGAAGTCACACCCTAGTGGAGCAGAAAAGATCGAAAGCATATACAGAAAATCATAGCATAATATGATTTCAAAGGCTGATGGCTGCTAAGCATAAAATAAAGCAGGACTGTGAGGTAGAGAGTGAGGGATGGGGGTGGGGGCTTTGATCTAGAAGAGTCCAGGCGGCCTCACTGTGGAGTATGGAGGGCAAGGAGCATGGCGAGCCAAGGCTCTGAGGGGGAAATGGGCTTCATGTGTTCCAGAGACGGAGAGAAGCCTGGAGCAGTCGTGAGCTAGGAGAGGGGAAAGGACTGCATTTAAATCAAAAACAGAGTTGCCGTTTGTTGGACCAGATATTTTAAGTGTGGATAGGGACGGTGCATGACCTCAGCTGATGAAGGCATAGCTTAGTAATGAGCAGGGAGTAGAAAAATCAGGAGGTCTGCTGGAGTGTTTATCCAGAGCAGGGAAAACTAACCAACAGTTAATACATTTAAAAGGAATACTGGGGCCACACGCGGTGGCTCATGCCTGTAATCTCAGCATTTTGGGAGGCTGAGGTGGGAGGATTGTTTGAGCTCAGGGGTTTGAGACCAGTCTGAACAACATGGCGAAACCCATCTCTACAAAATTAGCCAGGATGGTGGCAAACGCCTGTAGTTCCAGCTACTTAGAAGGCTGAGGATTGGGACGATTGCTTGAGCCCTGGAGGTTGAGGCCATAGTGAGCCATGATCACACCACTGCATTCCAGACTGGGAGACCCTGTCTCAATCAATCAAACAATCAGTCAATGGAATATTGGGAGAAAAAATTTAAGTTGTGTTTTCATAACAGGCCACTATCAAGAACCATGAGGGTTCTGGAATTTTACACCACTTTTAAGCTAATAAAATAAGCTATTAATGGTGTCATGGATTCCAGCAGAAGACATGAGACTCCAGAGTCAGAGGCAAAGGATTTTGTTATTCACAGTACAAAAGGCAGCTTTGAGCTTCATAAGGTTCTGTCAGTTTCCAATGCCTCCAGGTCCACCTGAGACCACACAGAGGTCAGTTCCCAGGCAGGTGACACTCATGCAGTGGTTTATGTCCCAGCTGAGGAACATGGACTTGGGAAACCTACTATTTTTATAATGAGCAGTAAAGAAGTCTGCTTCTTCTGTAGAAGAAGACATTGACTCATGTCTCAGGGTGGCTCACGGAAAACACAAGCTTGAGAGATGGCCTGGACAAAAAGCATTTGGGCCTTATATTCTCAGAATGCGCAAGAAGAATGCACAGGGGCACCCAGGACGATTGACCCATGGATGATTGACCTCCCCATAGCTACAAGTTCAACGTGTTAGGTGCAGGTGGAATGGAGAGATTGGAGGTGACATTGCACAGTGGAAAATGCCACAGTTATGAAATCATTCTGCATGTTTTCTTTGCTGATGCATCCCACCCATGGGGCTTCCCATCCCAGTGAGGTTACAGCAGTGCTGAGACTGAGTTCTGTCTTCTCTGTAGACTTCATAATCCCAGGAACCACAAGCCCAAGGAGGATGCCCTGGGTCCAAGTAGGAGATGATTGACCTTAGCAGGTGCTTATTTTGGACAGTACATCACACACTTGAGCTCATTTGCTCTTTTCGTGACTCCCAGCATCAGATAGAATAAGCATCATCGCTTTAATTTATAGGTAGGGAACCTGAGCAGGTAGAGCTTAAGCAGTCCCATAAGTTGGGAACAAATCTGGGGCTTGGACTTAGGTCTTAAAACTCCAAGGTCACCGCTCATGTCACTGATTCCAAATTGATGTCCCATTGCTGCCCTTGGCATGTGGAGAATGAGGCCACCATGGCTATGAAATTAAGAGCAACCAAGAATTCCAACCTCACTCTTTGTGCCATCCATGAGATGCCATGGCTGGGGAAGGACTGCAGTTGTTTCAAGAGTGCAAATTAAATAAATCCTCAAAGTCAATCTCATGAGTTTGAAACACCACATTCAGCTGATAAAGCAGACGTGAATGCCATTATTTCACCCCCAGAAAAGGGATTTGGAAAAAGAGGGCTTGCAGCAAGGAAAGGGACTTGGGAAATTAAAATATGTCATCAGGTTTTGAAACCATAAGGGAAAATACTGACACTCCAACACTAGTACCATTTCTCCCCAGCCATATTTTTAACTGTGGCATGTTCAGTATGACCCAGGATTTGTGAAGAAGGAGAGCCCAATGAGGTCACTATAATAAGCCAGCAGGGAAAGATTTGGAACTAGTTCTTAATTAATTAAGCTTTTATTTAAATTGGGTGAACATGGTTTTTAATGTCACTGTCAAACTTCCAGATGATGACCAACAAGGTTACTTCCTGTGGAATGCCTGGTGCTACTGGGCCTGTCAGTTGACTCCCCCTTATTAGAGAAAAAACACACGCTGAAAATATTGTGGGGCGATTATCAGCTGTTCTCCTGAAAAATAATGCAGCATCTGCAAAGCATCAGTTTCCACCTAGTTTGACATTGAGCATTATTGTAAACACTATAGGCATCTACATTCTGGCTCATTTAATTTCTCTACATCATATCCTCTAAACCTTTTATGCAGTGATTGTTTAATGGAATCTCTAATTGTTATCAGGCAGTGAAATCAAGGCAGGTGCATCTTGCAGGGAATACTGAGGCCATCAAAGGTGCAGGACCAGAACCTGCAGAGGCACGGGGGATCTAATTCAGAAAACATCTGCAAACTTTGATTCAGCCTGGGGTTGAGAAAAAATGGAGAGCCCTGAGCTGGAAAAGAATCATGCACATTCGCAGTCTGCTGAGGGGACTTGGGATTTTTTACATGGTCATTCTTCGGGCTGACAAAACGGCCTGTAACTTTTGTATCTTCCATGTGAGATTTTCCAATAGATTGTGGGTTTGGGTAATTGCTTCTCTCATAGGAGAGAGAAATAAATCAGCATGACTCCCTCTTCTCTATAATCCAAGTCCACATCTCTGTGGTTTTAGCTACGTTGGACCTTCTTTCTTTATTGAATGTATCTACCCCATAATTCTGGGTCAGATCACTGAACTATGAATAGAGGCTTGGAATGCACCTACTCCCTCTCCTGAGTTGGTGTCATGAGAACATACAGCAACATTTGCAAAAACTTGCGCAGATGAGGTGAAGTGTTTGGAAACTGCACTGGTGAAGGAGGAGTGGTTGTGCTGAGGTTAAAGTCACGCCTAAGCAATGTAGGCAGTGTCTACCTTTCAGACTGAGGGAACCTGAGAAGGGTGCATTCAAGCTCAGACTCCACTCCCATATCATGATTCTTCCTTCCCAGACAGACAAAGAACTCTGGGAAAATGGAAACCTCTGTTTTTAGAGTCTGTTGTAGAATGTGGATAAGGTTCCCAACCATCCCAGTTGGCTGCTGTCTGGGGGAGTTTGCAGAACATGAGGCTTCACTTATGAAACCAGTGTGTTACTAAGCAAAGCAGGATGAGTCAGTTACCCCAACATCGAGACAGCATCCTCACCATTCCTTTGCATTTGTCATATCCACTTACCCTACATATGATTACATACTATTTTAAACTCATTTAACATTTTTTCTTTAATAGAAGTTGCTCTTTACTTCTTTACATCACTGCCATAAGTGGAAGCTAAACAGAAATACATACTACAAATTTTTAAAAATGTGGCAGAATTTTTCTGCTGCCCACCTAGATGGCTTCTCATTTCATGCCAATCCTAAATTTGTGTTGAGGCCTCAAGAGATGAAGAGGAATCAGTCAAAGGCAGTCCCACTTCTTTGCTAGTTTGGGGTCTAGGTGTAAGCAGGAAACCCACTTCTGGCCTTCACACCTCAGAGGAATTTAGAAATGGGGCTTTTGGGAAAATAAATTCCCAGAAAGTTATGGCTTTTAAGACAAAAACAAAACAAAACATTTCTGAGATCTGCCCATCACTCTTCTTGTTTGTAGGCTAAATGTATGAGGATGTGAGGCATGAAGGTGGGGAAGCGACCTTGTGATCACACAAGAGTATCCAAGGGACTCCCTGATTCACACCCACATCCCTGAGATCTTTGGAGCTATGGAGCCAGCCCCAGAGAGACCACTTGGAAACCACCAAGGGCTCTGCTTCTGCTCTCTTTGTTGAAAGGATATAGTAGAAAGTTTTTAGGACTGGGTGTGGTGGCTCACACCTGTAATCCCAGCACTTTGGGAGGCCAAAGCAGGTGGGTGACTTGAGGTCAAGAGTTCAAGACCAGCCTGGCCAACATGGCGAAACCCTGTCTCTACTACAAATGCAAAAATTAGCTGGGCGTGGTGATGCACGCTCATAGTCCCAGCTACTTAGGAGGCTGAGGCAAGAGGATCACTTGAACCCAGGAGGTGGAGGTTGCAGTGAGCCAAGATCATGCCACTGCATTCCAGCCTGGGTGACAGAGTGAGACTCTGTCTCAAAAAAAAAAAATAAATAAATCATGGGCTCCCAAGCCACAACACCGGGAATTGGGATTCTGGTGCCTCTGAGGAAGACCAAAGGGATATCACCCCACCAGAAAAAAGGAGCAAGGCCTTGGGACCACTGCCTCCCAGCTGTGAGACTCCATCTCAAAAAAATAAAAAAAAGTTTTAAATTGTTAAAGATGATCAAGACAGACGTCTTGTTCTCTGAAATAACAAAAATAATTGAAAGAAAACTCAAAAGGAAAATACAGGCATACCTCATTTTACTGTGCGTCACTTTATTGTGCTTGCAGATACTGTGTTTTTTACTCAAAGAAGTGGCAGCCCTGCATCGAGTAATGGGTTCCATTTTTCCGACAGCATATTCTCAATTCATTAGCAGTTTTTGGCAATAAAATATTTTTACTTAAGGTATGTACTTTTCTTTAATACATAATGGCATTGTACACTTAATAGATCAAAGTATAATGTCAACATAACTTTTGGAAGCACTGGTGATATGGTTTGGCTGTTTCCCCACCCAAATCTCATCTTGAACTGTAGTTCCCCATAGCCCCCACGTGTCGTGGGAGGGACCCGGTGGGAGGTAATTGAATCATGGGAACAGTTACCTCCATTCCGTTCCGTTCTTGTGATAGTGAGTGAGTTCTCAAGAGATCTGATGGTTTTATAAGGGGCCTTTCTCCTTTTGCTTCACACTTCTCCTTGCTGCTGCCATGTGAAGAAGGACTGTTTGCTTCCCCTTCCAGCATGATTTTAAATTTTCTGAGGCTTCCCCTGTCCTGTGGAACTGTGAGTCAATTAAACTTCTTTCCTTATTGAATTACCCAGTCTTGGGTATTTCTTCATCACAGTGTGAGAATGGACTAATACAAGTGGGAAATAAAAAAGTTCCATTATTCTCTTTATTGCAATATTAGCTTTACTGCAGTGGTCCAGAACCAAACCCCAAATATCTCTGAGACATGACTGAAACATTTCTCACTATATGAGCCTTTGTTGTGTAATGCTGTGTTTGGCAACCACCTAAAATCAAATTACACATCTCCAGGGCCTCCCTGTACACCTCCAATAACACTGTTCTAATATATTGAGTATAAAATCTATTTTATGCCACTAAGAATATTTCAGATAGGTAGACTGAAGCAGAAATGTTTTTCATTGACAGAAACATTGCAGTTACACACCATGACTTTCATTTTTTAATGGAGGCCTAATCCAGTAATCACCAATGTAGACACATTATACCAGAAAAGAGATATCAGTATCTATATCAATTGGCCTATTTATCAATTATCTGTCTATCTCAGTTCATGAGTTCATGACTTCCTCTCCTATTTTAATCCTAAATTGAAGGGCAAGAGACAAAACTATTTTGAATTATGCCTTTGAATACATTTGCTTCTTTTCAGAAACAGTAGTATTTGATGCATGAAAGAATGGGAAATACCAATATAGTATTTTAAAGTTTTCCGTTAATTTTGCCCTAAAAATTAATCTTGATTCAACCTCAGTTTTCCCTTAGGTCCCAGATTGTCTTGGAAATCTTCTTGCTCATTATTTTATATTCAGCAGTTCTTAATTTTCAGTCATTTAAAAAAATTATCTTTTATTAATTTCATGTTGTCAAAATATTTGTATTATTATTTATATGATGTATTATTTAAGTTAACCTCTATGAGTAATAAGAATATTCAAAAAGTAAATAATATCATCATGGTAAACTTACCATAGAGGACAATTATGAAAATAAGTGTAGTGAAATGGAACATTACAATTCCTTGCTGTTACCTGTATAAAGCCTTGAACTTAGGTGGGCCTCCTTTCTCTTAAAAAGGCTGAAAGTGTTAGACATTACAGGCTCTAAAAACAAATAGATTTTTCTCTGTGATACAATCCGAAGAGCTCAAAATGAATTGGAAAGGAAACGAGTTAGTCACTATGATATTTAAATTTATTTGATTTCCTTTACATAACACTGAGCCATCTGTCTCATCATGGAAAATTATCTCATTTCCTCCCTGAGAGGGCTGCTTTGTTGATGACTCTCTTGCAAGGCCACCCACAGCCATTCATTATTTTGTTCTGACATCTGAAGGGGAGCATATTGTCCCTTACCCAGACTCAGGGCACAGATCCTGATTGGTTCAGGTCAGTCACAGAAATCCTGTGAGGATATGCCCATTTCACATAAGCCTGTGATTGGTTTGGTCTGAGTCATGTGACCTGCATCTGGCCATTGAGACCTAAGACTACGTCTCATGAGGATTTCAGGGAAACACTTTCCTCCTTCATACAAATAATATTAAGCCAGAATGGCCTCTTTGTGTCCCTTTCTTCTCATCCTGCTCTGGCGGCTGTCCAGTGAAAATGTGGTGTGTAAAACTATGAGGGCCATCTCCCAATTATAAAATAACCATACTACAGAAAAAAAGACAAATATGTTAAAGATGTGGGGTTTTCATGACCAACTATCACTGAGTGTAGCCCAAACTGATGACAATAAATAACAAGAAAGTCCTCATCCTTCGAGGGACCATTAGCTAAATTTTCTGTTATTGTAGCCAACCACATTCATTACTGATAATACTGCCTTACCTTTTCCTGCTAAAGTCTTGGGTATTGCAAACCTTTAGCTTTTATTCATTTTGTGTCTGCTACAAGATTCAATCTCCTTCCAAGGCTTACATTAATCTCAACCATCTATTTAGAATCTGCTCAAAATTTAAGACTAAGAATCATTAGCCAGGGGACTTTTCATGAACTTGAATATTCTTGGAATTCACTCTGATTTAAAAAGAAGAAGAAGAAGAAGAGAAAAGAACAAGACAAGAGTAACAAAATACTGTAGCATCTGTGTAGACCAACAGATGAAGGAATGCAAAGTAAATTTCAAGGTACGTGTGTCTTATTCATTAGTTCATTAAATATTTAATAAGCATCTACTACGTGCTCAGTATGCCATAGTGAACTACACAACAGAATCCTAATTGTTGTTGGGATTATAATTATCACAACTACTTATGTTTTCTGTTGTCATTGCACCCTGAAACTCTTCGAGGCATTGACTTTTTGATATTCTGCTGCTCATAAAACCTATTTTTCACTATGGAAATGTAGAATGTTGTCAGACCTCAGGCTGAGTTCAGGCTTTTGGGGGACAGAAGAAGTAGCAAGTATGAAAACAAAACTGCAATGCTTCTTTGTTCCTGTTGGTTCAACGCATGAGCTCTTGTTTTCTTCCTAGAAATGAGATTTTGTTTTTTGGCATTGATTTATTTCTAAACTTAAGAATGGCTCATTAGTATGTTAGGAGTTGCATGGTAGTAAACAATCCTGTGGTGCTTGTGGTTTAAAGAGGTTGGAGGCTGGGACAAGCATGGCATAATCCCAGCACTTTGGGAGGCCGAGGTGAGCAGATCACTTGAGTCCAAGAGTTTGAGACCAGACTAAGCAACATAGGGAAACCCTGATTGTATGAAAAATAAAACAAAATAGACTAAAAGGTGGAAGACAATGCAAACGTTCATCAAAGAATGAATAAACAAAATGTGGCAAATTCATACAATGAAATATTATTCAACAAAGAAATGAACTATTGATACATGCTACTATAACATGGATGAATCTTGAAAATTGTGCAAAATAAAGCCAGTCCCCAAATAGCACTTATTGTACCATTCCATTTATATGAAAGGTACAGAATAGGGAAATCCATAGAAACAGAAAACAGATTGGTGGTTGACAGGGCTTAGGAGTGGGAGAAAAAAGGAATGACTGCTAGTAAGTATAGAGATGTTTAGAGTAATAAAAAGTTCTGAAACTAGACAGTGATAATGGTTGCACAAAATTGTGAATGTACATAATGCCACTAAATTGTCTCTTTTGAATGGTTAAATTTGTCAATATGTTATATATATTTTAGCACAACTAAAAAAGGAAATGAAATTGGAAATTTGCTCTTAGATTTAATTTTTTTCTTTCTTTTAGAGTGTCAGTTTCCACTGCCAATGAGCACAGCAAGCTAGCACACTGGCCATGTTGAAAGAGTCCAAGTCCCAGGCTTTGATGGTCACTGTCAAGACTAAATGCTTAGTCAGGCTAGGTTTTAGTTCTAGATTAGACTATGGTAGAGGGAAGTAGTTTTTGCACATCTTCCCATTTGAAAAGCAGCAACAAGATTTGGACATTTATCTGGGTATCAAGGAAAGAAAGCAAATAGAGATCTTGAACAGCTTTTTAAAAATTACCTTGACAGCTTTACTATTTTTATTTAGTGGCCCCAGCATTGAAGGTCTATATTGTGTTTGGATTAAATTGTCATAGAAGAGGGCAGTTCTCATGCTATAAACAAAGGGTAGATTCTAATGAATCTGAGGTCCTTAAAGTTTCCTTTTTAAATTTTTTTAATTTAATTCATTTATTTTAACAAATCCAAGAAGCAAAGAATTGGAGAGAAACATAGATAATAAATAAACCCCGTGTAAAAATCATCGAGAATGGGATGCTTTTTGTCATTCAATGGATCATTTATAAAACTGCTATGTTTGTTTGACTGCTATGGTGTGACAGGTAAAATAAAAAGGCATGCCAAGGGATGCCTGCAAACATTTCCTTTATTTCTTTAATTTTCTTAGAGTTCAGGAGAGATTCTGCCACTCAAAGCTAGAAATAAATAACACACTAACAACAAAACAGAAGTGAAGATATGAACTGAAAATATTCTGGCCTCACACAATAACTCTGTATATCAAGTTACATGTATTTAACTCAGAAAAAGAAAAATTCCACCTGTGTGAGATGCACAAAACAAAAGCACATGAAACAGCTGAAATGGAGCAAAAGAGATTGATGATTCAGATGCCCAAGTTTCTGGGTTTGAGTTTTAAATATGTAAGACTCCTAGGGATATCAACAAATTGAAATAGATTTATATCTCCTGCTCACAGAAAGTGGGATATGTCCAAAGTTCCGCAGTTAATATAGAACCAGTGTTAACAGAGATCTTTAGTCACTCACTCTTTAGGGTTGTAGAGCCAACTGCTAAATTGATATGTGCTCCTGAGGGCCATTTTGAGGACATTTGGTGAGCATTACGATACTACCAATAATGTTTCCTGTCTCATCGACAAATGCAATTAAAGGAGACGGCTGAGATTGAGACGTCTCACATCTGTCTAATCGCATTCACGCAAATGTGATGGCCCCAATTTGGCTATCAGACATGAACGGATAACCACAAATTGAATTTAAATCTGATTTTTGCCCAAGAGAAAGCTGAAGAAGAAAATGCACACAAGGCACTGGCTAAGATAGCATATCCCATTTCTGTGAGGTGCAAGGAATGTGTTAGGCCTTATAAGTTGAAGAAAAATAGGTAAACTGTCACAGGAAGCCTACTTAAATATATCAATATGCCATGCATATTTTAGCACAATAAAAAAGAAACATGAAATTGGAAATGTATCCTTATGCTACCAAACACTCAATAGGCTCACTGCCCAATGCACATAGAAGCGATAACATGGCATCAGCTTTGGGAGAAAGAGAAGCTTTATTGCAAGTTGACTGGCAAGGAGACAGAAGGAAATACTCAAATCCATCTTCTGGAGCTGGAGATTGGGTCAGGTTTTATAGGCATAAGGTAATGACGTGTGATCTGATTGGATGTTGTGATGATGTGATGACAGGAGGCATGATCTGAGTGGATCCTGCCATGGAGTGACAATCAGGGCTCTATCTAATTGGATCCTGGACCTGCCATGCTGTGTCTGCTTCTTAATTCAGTCCCCACTCCTCCATCAGAGCAATTAGGTTCCACCCGTGGTTGCCTGCTTGGCTCATCTGAGCATGCTCAGGCTACATGGCTTTCAACCTGGGGTCCACGGAACTGAAAAACAAGTCTCAGCTTTGTTACATAAATGTTGAACCAGGTTAGTTTGATACAGATCCACATAGACTTAATTTTTTTCTTTTTAACTTTTTCAGATTAACAGAATCAGATACAACAAAATTTGATTTCTACCATAAGTTAACTCCTTCTCATTCCCTCAAAAAAATATGCCCATGAAGGGATCAGAATTTGACTTCTTAATCACCAAGATTTGACAGTATTTTCAGCAAATGCTGCTCTGGGAAGCCGGCCATATTCAGGATGGATGGAAAGATCAAGAGTATTTTCTTAAGCAATATAATATGTTACTTTAATGGTGAAAAGGAGGGTCACAGTTTTCTAGATTTACCTGGGAAAACATCAGAAGTGTTTCTTCTTCTCACATTTACCAATTTCTCCCCCTGGGCACTTGGGGAAAATGAAAATTCTGCTGAATTTTAAGACCAACATACTTATGACCTCTCTTATCCAGGAGATAAGTGTCATTTAGTGTCAGTTTTCTAAGACTCACATAGCAAATTGACCCAGACCTGGTGGCTTAAACAACAGGCATTTATTGTCTCACAGCTCTGAAGGTTAGAAGCTGAAAATCAGGTGTTGGCAGGGTTGGTGTCTTCTGCATCCTCTCTCCTGGGCTCGTAGATGGCCATCTTCTCCCTGTGTTTTTACATGGTCTTTTCTCCATACATGTCTGTGTCTAAATTTCCTTCTCTTGAAAAGACATCAGTCATATTGGATTAAGACACACTCTAATAACCTCATTTTTAGTTAATTAAATCTTTAAGGACTCTATCTCCAAATATAGTCATATCTGAGGTACTGGGAGTTAGGACTTGAACGCATGAATTATTTTAGGGGGACATAATTTAGCCTATAACAAATGGTAATAACTATGCTTCCCTTAAACATCTGATATTTATTTCTTGACTCAAGCCCACAGTGGCAGAAGAATGCTCACTTGGTGAGAGCTAACATAGCTATAAGGCTGTTTTAGTCAGCTTGGGTACCATAACAGAATACCACAGACTGGAGTACTTCAACAACATACATTTATTTTTCATAGTTCTGGAGTCTGGGAAGTCTAAGATTAAGGCACCCGAATATCCCGTGTTTGGTGAGGGTTTTCTTCTTGGTTTGCACGGGGCAGAGAGGAGAGATAGGGATGCAACTTTCTCGTGTCTCATCTTATAAGAGCACTCATCCCATTCATGAGAGCCCTATGCTCATGACTAGGCACCTCCCCAAAGCCCCACCTCATCATATTGTCACATTGGGGGTTAGAATTTCAAGATATGAATTTGGCAGGGATAAAAATATTCAGTCCATGCCAAAGCTCAAGGAATGAAGTTGGCGCTGGTATTCATCTGAAGACATGGAATTTGCAACCGAGGTTGCAAATCTTAGGTGCGAGCTTCTCCCACGTGCCCTAGGTTCCATTCTTCCCACCAGGAGAAGAGATGGGATTCAGCACAAGAACAGTGTTGGCTATGTTGGTCTCAGACTCACCTTTTTTTTTTTTAACCTGTTTATCTGTAACCCATTCTACACTGAATCTCATCATTTCCAGCAAATAAAGAGACATTAACCCTTGTCCGGAAAATGAGTGATGGAGGAATTGTACTCCTATCTTTATGGAATAGGATGTGTATTTAAGTCCTACCCTATGAAGCAGGCAACACAAATTGGAGTGAGTGATGAGAACTGATGGTATCTCAGACATTGAGTCTCTCACACATCTCAGCTATGGAAATGTAAAGGATGCCCGTGTTCTGTTTTCTCCGTGCTGCTCTTTTACCTATTTGCCGTCAGAATTATTTCCTGTTGTTGCCCTGCTCTTTTCTCTTTATTACCTGAGCTGCCCATAGCTACACTTCTCGTGTCTCTCTCCCTGCTATCTTTTGGGTAGATTTAGCCAATGGGAGGCACTGATGGACAATAAGCAGAGAGGAGAATGGAGAAGAGAGAATATTCTTTCTATCTCTCTCTCTCTGCTTTGGGCAGTATTTCTGGCATTGGCTGTAGCCTTTCCAGAAGAATTTAAATTTGTTAAAAATGAAGCAAGACTTACAGAAAACGTGCAAAAGTGGCACAGACTTCTCATATAAGCTACATACTGTTTCCTCCCGAGTTATCAAAATGAATAAATTTATATTGGTATGATATTATTATTATTTTTTTTTTTTGAGACGGAGTCTCACTCTGTTGCCCAGGCTGGAGTGCAGTGGCACCATCTCGGCTCACTGCAAGCTCCACCTCCCGGGTTCACGCCATTGTCCTGCCTCAGCCTCCCGAGTAGCTGGGACTACAGGCGCCCGCCACCACACCCAGCTAATTTTTTGTATTTTTAGTAGAGACGGGGTTTCACCGTGGTCTCGATCTCCTGACCTCGTGATCCGCCCGCCTCAGCCTCCCAGAGTGCTGGGATTACAAGCGTGAGCCACCGCGCCCGGCCATATTGGTACGATATTATTAACTAAACTATAGACCATCTGAATTGCACCAGATTTTTTCCGACTAGGGTCCTATACCAGGGTCTGTGTTTCACTTGGCTGCTGCATCTTTTGATTCTTCTTTAATCTGTGACTGTTCCACAGATTGTTTTCCATGACCTTGATACTTTAGAAGAGTGTTAGTCAATTATATTTAGACTGTTTCTCAAACTGGGCTGTCTGATATTTTCCTATGATTTGATTAAGATTATAATTTACTGGAAGAATACCATGGAGGTCATGGACCCTTCTCAATGCTTTGTAAAGGGGCTACATGAAATGCATATGTCCTATGTTTCTGTTAACCTTGATCACTTGACTGAGGTGGTACTTTCTAGACTTTCCAATCTGAAGTTACTAGTTTTCCCCTTTAAAGTAAAAACAAAAACAAAAAAACTAATTGATTCAAGGAATATGATTTGCGTCTATGCAAATTTCCTGCTTCTCCTTAAACTTCTGCTCACCAATTTTAGCATCCACATATGGATGTGGGATGTTGGCAAATTATTAATGTGTTAATTCTCTAAGTAGTAATTTTTCTCTTTCCCTAATTCTTTTTACATGTATTAATTGGAATCCCCCTCTAAGGAAGAGCTGACCTTTCTCGCCTATTCAATTATGTGTTCATTTGCATCTGGATTTAAAAATACTTTATTCTTTGAATTACAACTCAATTCTATCATTATTTATTTTGTTTTTCAAGTTGTTCCCACTTCTGCCATTTGGAGCTATTTCAGGGCAGTTTGTATACTCTTTTGCTGTCTCTCTTTTTTGAGCACTTTCTTAACTTGCCAAAACTATAGAATGCATCAGGCTCATCTTGTATTTTTCCTGCCTCAGCCATGAGACCAACCAAGCAGCTCTGTTTTCTTTCATTGGAGATAGGTATTTAGAAACCAAGATCTACCTATCACATGTGCACATTGCTGCTGTGGTGTCATTAATTCTACCCTCACTGAGGAAATCTTGGAAATACATGTTTACTAATCTGTGCAAAGACAAAAACAGCCCTCTCTATCTAGTTATATGTATATGTATGTCAAGATATAGACAGATGGACATCCATCTGTCTACATGTAGATACAGATGCAGATACAGGGATGCATGGAGAGATAAAGAGATAAACAGATAAGATAGATGATGATGATAGATAGATAGATAGATAGATAGATCAGATAGATATTTGAGTTCATACTGATACCTCTGATTCTAATCCAATAATGAAGGCTCATTGTAAGCCGGCCCCTTTCTGTAAGGCTATCTTGTTTTGCTAACAGTTGAGAAAACTGGCTCTAAATATCTACAATATATTTACTTATTTGTTCAGACCTTGTATACATTTAAAATAGTTTAAGAAATGCTAACAAATACTCCTGTGAGAAGCAAATTGACCAACAAGAATAGTGTTTGAGCACAGTTCTTTTGTTTGTGACCTTAAGACATCCAGTTGAAACGTGTTTTACAAAGTCATTTAGATCAGTTTTTTTCTTCTCCACCCCTTTCTGGAGGGTTAACTGAACTATTCATAATACAAAGATATAGTCTAGCATATCATCTTGCATTTTCCTACAGTTTGATTTTTTAAAATTTACGTACATGAAAATCTACTCTTTATGCTATACAGTCATGTGCATTTTGACAAATACATAGGGTCATCTATTCACCAACACTGTTCCTTAAATACAGCTCCGTCACCTCCAAAACTTTCTTATGATGCCACTTTATAGTCAGCCCATACACGCATCCCAAAACACTGTTTTCCACCTCTGTATCTATATCTTTTCCTTTTCTTTTTCTTTTTCCAGGAAGTCACAAAAATAGCCAAACCATATTATCCTTACAGAGTGGCTATACCATTTTGAATTTCCACCAGTAATGTGTAAATGAGAATCCCAGAAAATCTGCATCCCTGCCATTATCACGTTATATTGTTAAACTTTTTAGCCATTATAATAGCCGTGTAATAGTAGCTCATTGTGCTTGAATTCACATTTATTTAATGACTAATGATATGAAGCATCTTCTTAACCTGATTTATTTGGCATCCATTTCTTTTCTTTGGTGCAGTGTTTGTGCAGTTATTTACCATTTTTTATTTCATTCCTTCCTCTCTTATTTCGAGTCTTTATATATTTTTGATGTAAATATTTTAGCAGATGTCTGAGCTACACATATTTTCTCCCAAGTTTGTGGCCTGTCTCATCATTCTCTGTACAGAGTATTTCACAGAGCAGATAATTTCCATCTTGATGGAGTCTAATTAATCCATTTGTTGTCTTAGATCATGTTTTTGGTTTTGTATCTAAGCAATTATTGCCACCTGAAGTCACAAAGATTTTCTCCAATGTTTCATTCTATAAGTTTTATTGTTTTATGTTTTATAGTTAAGTCTGTGATCCATTTTAAGTTATTTTATCAAAGATATGCATCAGAGTTATTTTTTACATATGAATATCTAATGTTTATAGAACCATTTTTTGAAACTATCGTCTTTTATTCTCCACTAAATTGTTCATGCTACGTTGTTAGAAATCAGGCATCCATTTATCTGAATGTTTATTTCTGGAGTTTCTGTTGGGTTCCATTTATCTATTTGCCACTCTTAACAGTGACACTACACTGTTTTCATTGTTGTACCTTCGTGATAAGTGTTGAAATAAGTTTCTCTAAATGTGTTCTTTTTCAATGTTATTTTTACTGTTTTACATCCTTTCAATTCCTTTCTGAATTTTGAAGTCAGTTTATCAATTTTCTCTAAAACATCTACTTGATGTTTGAATTGGATTGCACTGAATCTATACATCAATTTAGGCATGATTGACATGTTAACAACATTGAATGCTTCTACCCCTGAGCATTACAAGCGTCTGTATGATTTTCATGACAGCTCCCTGCAGCTCATGGACCAGGGGTTATTTCCCACTTCAAGGAGAGGAGGAAATTGATTGGCCCCACCTGGGTCAAGTGTTCATTCCTGGTCCAATCAGCTGTGGCTGCATGGTGGGATCAAAGGCACATTTCATGCCCATGAGTGGCATGAAATTAAGGAATTTAGCTATTCCTTGATTCATCTGAGCAATGTGTCGTTGTAGTCAATGTGCAGGTTTTGCACATCTTTTGTTATATTTAGCCCTAAGTAGTTCATATTTTTGTTGTTGGTATGGTAAATGGTATTTTCAAAAATTGTCTATTTCATGATTATTCATTTTTGTTGATAGTAAATATAATTGGTTTCTGTATACTGACCATGTATCCTGCAGTATTATTTAACCTAATTATTAGTTCTAGTAATGTTTTTATAGATTTCATCACATTTTCTGTATATACCATTATGCCATCTGTGAATAAAAATAGTTTTATGTCTTTCTAAACTATATAACTATTTAAAATTCATGCACTTAATATATATATATTTACTTTTTTACTTACAAATTTAGGCAATATTGCACTGGCCAGAACAGTCAGTAAAATATTGAATAAAAGTAGTAATAATGAACATCATTTGTTGTTTCTGATCTTAGGGTAAAAACATTAATTCTTTCACCATTAAGTATGATGTTATGTGTATGTTTTCATAGATACCCCTTATCAAGTTAAGAAACTTTTCTTCTATTGCAGTTCTTGAGAGCTTTCTCTTAGGGTAGAGGACTGAATTTTCTCAAATGTTTTCTCTACACCTACTGAGAAGGTAATATGTCTTTTTACCCTAATAAGGTGATTTGTGGGTTTTTTGTTTGTTTGTTTGGTTTTTTTTTTTTTTTCTTTTAGATGGAGTCTCTCTCTTTTGCCCAGGCTGGAGTGCAGTGGTGCAATCTCTGCTCACTGCAACCTCTGCCTCCTGGGTTCAAGCGATTCTCCTGCCTCAGCCTCCTGAGTAGCTGGGATTACAGGCGCGTGCCACCATGCCCAGCTAATTTTTTTTGTATTTTTAGTAGAGACGGGGTTTCACCATGTTGACCAGTGGCTCACGCCTGTAATCCCAGCACTTTGGGAGGCGGGTATTATCAGATTCTCTTTTCATCATGTCAACATCTCTACATTTTGCTGCTGTCTAATCAGAAAAAGTCAATGTTGTGGGTCTCTGTGACAATAAACATTTTCATGCTCTTTCTCTCTCTTTAATCTACAAAACCAGAATTTTAGTGAAAGCTATGGTTTATATGGAGACAGAAAAAGAACCGGGGGTTGGTGGGGGGCGGTGGGAAAAAGAACAAATAAAATAAACTCCAAGTGCTTATTAATTTCTGCCTACACTTTCTAGGTGTGTGTTCCCTGTACTCTTTGGTCTGCTGAAGGAATAAGAAAATCCACCTCAGACAAGGCAGTCACCAGCCTTTGCTCCCTGGAGGCTAAACCGACAGATCAAAGAGTCACCACACATGCTAACTGTATTTTTCTATCCAAAGTCAAGTTTGCTGGGTGAGTTTCTGTGACAAATAATCATAATTAATCCCAAGGTAATGAGAGGTGAAGACAGCTGAGCTTCTGGGTTGGGCGGGGACTTGGAGAACTTTTGTGTCTAGCTAAAGGATTGTAAATGCACCAATCAGCACTCTGTGTCTAGCTAAAGGATTGTAAACACACCAATCAGCACTCTGTAAAATGGACCAGTCAGCACTCTGTAAAATGGACCATTCAGCACTCGGTAAAATGGACCAATCAACAGGATGTGGGTGGGGCCAAATCAGGGAATAAAAGCTGGCCACCCGAGCCAGCAGTGGCAACGTGGGTACCTTTTGATGCTGTGGAAGCTTTATTCTTTCCCTCTTCACAATAAATCTTGCTGCTGCTCACTCGCTGCTCACTCTTTGGGTCCACACTACCTTTAAGAGTTGTAACATTCGCTCCAAAGGTCTGCAGCTTCACTCCTGAAGTCATGGAGACCACGAACCCGCCAGAAGGAAGAAACTCTGGACACATCTGAGCATCTGAAGGAACAAACTCCGCACACACCATCTTTAAGAGCTGTAACACTCACCGCGAAAGTCTGCGGCTTCATTCTTGAAGTCAGACGAAGAACCCACCAGAAGGAATACATTCCGGACACATTAACTTGCTAACAGCACACAATGATTAATGACCCCATGTTAAATAACAAATATTTGCATTGTCTATAGAGAGTATAATATGATCACGTAACAGGTAGCTATGAAAGGTAATAGATATGTTTAATTATGTACCTGCAGTAATAATATCACTATGTATATGCACATGAAAACCTCTTGTTGTACATCATAAATAAGTAAATGAAAAAATAACTGTGTGGCTTGTCCAGAGAAGACACTTCATCTTCCCGTGAAAACTCAAATGACTATTTATCTTTGCATCTTTCCTTTTATTATTTTATTGCTGTATTTGTTGTCACTTAATTCATCAAAAATTATACCCTGCAAACGTGAAAAATACACTACTGCAAGATAGTTGATTTTGTAAGATTTACAGATTCGACACAAAATTATTTTAATGTAAAGATTATAGGCATTTCATTGACAAGATTAAAAGTAAAACGTTTTAGAAGACACATGTATTTCCCACTTCTTCCTCCCACTTCTCTCCCCTCTCCTTCTCTCCTTCTCTCCTTTTCTCTCTTCCCATACACTTTGGCATTCAGTTTCTTTTCTGGAGCAAGTAAAAGCATAGATACAGAAAAGACCCAAGGAACAACAATCACTATTATATACAGTTAATTGACCCTTGTGTATTATAAAGCTGCCACCATCTTTAACTTCTGTTTTAGTATTTGAATTTCCTAAAGTCACACATTGTTTCACATTGGAGTGAAACTTTATTTTTCTAAGAGCCACCCTTTTCCTCCCCTGGAAAGTCAAAACTTTCACTAATTCTTGCAGTGACTGCTATCTACTTTCCTAAAGGAAAAAAAAGACTTATGGGGAATGCTGGATCGTAAAGAGACGCTAATGAAATCTCTGAAAAAGAAGGCTACTTGCCACCAATCTGAGGGGTGGGTAAATATGAGACGAGCCATCCTCCAGAATGCGGTAAGGACCACAGTGAGCTGTGTGTCTGGGATGGCAAACATGAGGGTTTTTATACACCCTCATCCCAGGGTTGGTAAAATATAGACTAACCCTGCACATTGGGCTGAAATTTGTACATTTCATATGAATGCATAGAGTATTTCAGAGACAGGTTTTAGCCCTGCTCACATTTCTGCTTTAGACAAGTAGCAGTAAATGTTTCAGAAGTTGAAATGATGTTCTACATATTGTAATGGTGGGGCCCTGTCTGCCCTACAGCAATCTTACAATTTCAGAACTTTTTGTGGATAACAGAGTTAGTGTTTAGCTCACCTCAGGCTGTAGGTTTGTTCTGAAGATGCAATTCAGGGATTATTCTACTTTCAGAAATAAATCTAGTGAATTTGATGTCTGTATGGAATCTGCCTGCCACACTTGTTTAAGTTTCCAATTGTTTTCAGTTAGAAACCTATACCTGGGAAAGAATCCTCCCTTCCTAGAATTTGTTTTCCATTTATAAAGTTGCTCTGAAATGCTATTGGATCTTTAGTGCCATCTCCAACATTAGGGAAACAATGCGTGTCCATCTGGCCTCCATGTGGACAGTTCCACCTTTGCCTCCTTAGCCAGAACTCCAGGTCAACGGCTTTCAGATAATGGGACTCCTGGACGGCTCTGATTTTCCAGCCTTTGTCTCCTCCATCCTATTATCTTAACCTGGTGAGTCCATTTGGATTTTTTCTTCCCCCAAAGCCACTGACCTAGTCGTATAGGAAATCGAAAGAGTTCTAACGAAGTAGTCTTCGACACAGGATGCTGGAACACAGGTTTTCTTTTTAAAATTTCTTTCTAAATTTTTCTTTTTGTTACGAAAAAGAGAAAACGCTTGTGGGATGATGATTACAGGGAGACAGGAAGAGATTTGTTAAAGGATACAAAATTACAGATAGTTAGGAAGAGTAAGTTCTAGTGTTCTATTCCACTATAGGATGACTACAGTTAACAATCTTTTATATCGTTTCAAATAGGTAGAAGGAGGATGTTGAACGTTCCCAACACAAAGAAATGATAAATGGTGGATATGCTAATTACCCTGATCTGATCATTATACATATCAAAACATCACTCATCATATGTACCCATAAATATGTATAATTATTTGTCAATTAAACATACATTAAAATTTAAAAAGAAAACCTGGGTTCCAGCAATATTGAAATGGAATAATTCCATACTATAATAAAAATGTATACTTTCAAATACCAAAACTTCATCACAACCGTGTTTTAATGGAAAGTCTGCCTAAAAGCAGTCCTCTTTCTTGTAATCTTAATACAGAGAGACTACGGGCTAACTTTCAGGTGTGTGCCAGAGATCCACCCCATTTGCACTGACTATTTCTCTGTGACCAATGTGGACTGCAGTGACCATTACCAGAGTTATTGGTTTTAGCCAGCGCGTCTGCTTGTTAAATGACCCCAAAGGATAGATTCTTTAAAGTTTCCCTTTTGATTTTGTAGTGTTCCTCCCATCTACTGTGGGATGTTACTCCCTACTCTTTTTTTCCCCGTCTCAGGCTCCGTACCTTCTCTCTTGTTTCCTATGAACACCTTTTTGCCTGGGAGACCATACAACTTTTAGACTGTAGGCTTCCCGAAGGAAGAGACCTTGTCCATCTTGCTCACCTGGCACCTTGTTAGTACAGCATCAGGGCATTAATTGATTCATACATATTTGTTGAATGAATAACCAAACTTATTGCAATTGCGTTGTAAAATAAGTGTCAATTGGTTCAAGAATTCGAAGAGATTTCCTTTGTTGAAAGTGCAGGGATTTAAGGGATAAACTCAGTGGGTCTACATGGGACTTAAGAAGCTTTAAAATTATCTCTTCAATGTTGCTATTGTGTGGAGGGATGCACTATTGCGCCTCGTCAACACTACTACTTTGTCTCACAGATCTGTCTTCCTACTTCTCTTGGGAAATTTCGCTTTTTCTTCCTCCATCTGTGCAACTCTCTATAGGACTTTATGTCAATATTCAGAAGATCCCCAAACAACTTTTTTTTAATGTTTCATTTTGTAGTCAGACTTCGAGAAACCCTTACAGAAATATAATCACCAGAGGTTCATGATTTTTTGTCTTTTTTTGTTTGTTTTACAGAACTTGATGTTAGTAGCCATTCTCATATTTTAAAAAGTATTATATTGTCTTAGTGGAAACTAGTTACATCTATTAAAATTTCCCCATATAATAGAACTCACTTTTTTCTTACATTTAATTGAATGAAAAATGTTGAAATTGACAAAAACATAAGAACCTGAGTTAAGATTTCATTGTTCACTTTTTCAGAACGTCCATTTTCAGCACAAATATTTTTTGTTAAGAACAAGGCCCTAGAGACAATGGGAAAGTTTCAGGCTTGAAAATTGGCATTAAATTCAGCCAGTGTTACTTTGCCACATTTAGTTGAAAATCTGAGCTAAAATAAAAGAGACGTTATTTCATTCCATTCAATAGGTTTGGGTTTTGTAATAAAAGACACAGCCCTGGGAAATTTTCCTTATTTCTCCTTTTGGTTTAGAGTCATTTAACACTGAATCAGCAGTCTTTCCGGGATAATAAGCCAAGTTCCCAATTACTCACTTTAAAAAACTATCTACACAGCTTCGTTTTGTGTCAAGATCAACTGGTAATTTATTTTAGGCTGTTTATATCTCTCTGGGGAAACTCTTTGCATCTCCAGTAAATTCATTCTCAAAGAGTGTTTGCTTTTTCTGAAATAGCCCTCATTTTTCGGGTATATCCTGTGTTATTTAGACTCTTTGCTCTACCTGGAGTTCAGTCATTCAGCTTTCTACCTGCATGCCGAGGTTTAACGTATCAAGTGCAAACTTTTTTTTAAAAATGAAACATCTCCAGATTTTTCGTTCTAGTTTGCAGTCTATTTTTGGATTTATTTCTCCTTTCTTTTATAATTCAAGTACCATTTCATGGAAATTGAACTTTAATAATGGCTGCTCCTGCATCTATTTACCTTTAGCATGTTTTAGCTGCTCTTTTGCTATTGGAACTGCTTAATACCATAAAATATTTTGTAGACCAGTGAAAAACAAGGCTTGAGAGATTTTGTTTATGCTAAAACAAATTTGATAGGCTATTCAAAAAATTTCTTCTAAAACCCTATCAAATTAGAAGGATATCACAGTAGCACATGGACGTTTTTAGATGATAGCAATTTATAAGTATTCTTCACTCTGATTCTGATTTCTTCCCAGGCATCTGCAGGCTCTTGGTCTGCTTTAAGCTGGAGATTGCAGCAGACGAACGGCAGGAGTGCTGCATGTAAGGAAGATGTTGTGGCTCCTTAGTCAGCAAGCAAGGAGGAAGCTTCAAGCTGGCTTAGTTTGAGTTCCCTCAAAAGCAGAGCCTGAGACAATTACTTGGGGTTATACAGTTTAATTGGGAGCTGACCCCAGAGAATGGAATCAGGAGGAAGGTCAGGAAGGGGGAAGCCAAGAGGGATGTGCACTGTTTACCGCGGTGAGCAAATGCTGGTCTCCGTCTTGATGCGGTGCTTCGGAGCAGTTGCAGGGAGCACTCCTCAGACGTTCTCCCCTTAAAGATAGAAGTCTGGGACGTTGGTCCATGGAATTGCGTTTCCTCTTCGTTGAGAGTTACCTCAAAACTGTTGGCTGCTTGTCATAGTGTGTCCGGAATTGGTGGGTTCTTGGTCTCACTGACTTCAAGAATGAAGCCACGGACCCTCGCGGTGAGTGTTACAGCTCTTAAGGTGGCGCGTCTGGAGTTTGTTCCTTCTGATGTTCGGATGTGTTCGGAGTTTCTTCCTTCTGGTGGGTTCTGGTCTCGCTGGCTCAGGAGTGAAGCCGCAGACCTTCGCGGTGAGTGTTACAGCTCATAAAAGCAGCGTGGACCCAAAGAGTGAGCAGTAGCAAGATTTATTGCAAAGAGCGAAAGAACAAAGCTTCCACAGCGTGGAAGGGGACCCCAGCAGGTTGCCACTGCTGGCTCAGGCAGCCTGCTTTTATTCTCTTATCTGGCCCCACCCACGTCCTGCTGATTGGTAGAGCTGAGTGGTCTGTTTTGACAGGGCGCTGATTGGTGCGTTTACCATCCCTGAGCTAGACATAAAGGTTTTCCAAGGCCGCACCAGAGTAGCTAGATACAGAGTGTCAATTGGTGCATTCACAGACCCTGAGCTAGACACAGGGTGCTGATTGGTGTATTTACAATCCCTGAGCTAGACATAAAGGTTCTCCACATCTCCACCAGACTCAGGAGCCCAGCTGGCTTCACCCAGTGGATCCTGCACCAGGGCTGCAGGTGGAGCTGCCTGCTGGTCCCGCGCTGTGCACTCGCACTCCTCAGCCCTTGGGTGGTCCATGGGACGGGGCGCCCTGGAGCAGGAGGCGGCGCTCGTCGGGGAGGCTCGGGCTGCACAGGAGCCCATGGAGGGGGTGGGAGGCTCAGGCAAGGCAGGCTGCAGGTCCCGAGCCCTGCCCAGCAGGAAGGCAGCTAAGATCCAGTGAGAAATCTAGCCCAGCGCCGGTGAGCTGGCACTGTTGGGGGACCCAGTTCACCTTCCGCAGCCGCTGGCCCGGGTGCTAAGTCCCTCATTGCCCCGGGCTGGCAGGGCCGGCCGGCTGCTCTGAGTGCAGGGCCCACCAAGCCCACGCCCACCCGGAACTCCAGCTGGCCCTCAAGTGCCGCGCACAGCCGCGGTTCCCACTCGCACCTCTCCCTCCACACCTCCCTGCAAGCTGAGGGAGCCGGCTCCGGCCATGGCCAGCCCAGAAAGGGGCTCCCACAGTGCAGCGTTGGGCTGAAGGGCTCCTCAAGTGCCGCCAAAGTGGGAGCCCGGGCAGAGGAGGCGCCGAGAGCTAGCAAGGGCTGTGAGGACTGCCAGCAGGCTGTCACCTCTCAATAGGTAGAATGGTCCCGTCTCCTCCTCAAAGATGTCCACATCTTCATCTCTGGAACCTGTTGCACGTTACCTTACATGGTAAAAGGGATCTGTCTATGTGACTAAAGTTAAGAACGTTCCTCACATCTGTAATCCCAGCACTTTGAGAGGCCGAGGAGGGTGGATCATTTGAGGTCAGGAGTTTGAGACCACCCAGGCCAACATGGTGAAACCCTATCTCTACTAAAAAAAAAAAGTACCAAAAATTAGCCAGGCATAGGGGTGGGCACCGTAATCCCAGCTACTGTGGAGGCTGAGGGAGGAGAATTGCTTGAACCCCAGGAGGTGGAGGTTGCAGTGAGCCCGGATTTTGCCACTGCACGTCAGCCTGGGTGACAGTAAGACTCTGTCTCCAAAAACAAACAAACAAAAAACTTCAAATTGAGAGGTTATCCCTGATTATCTGGGTGGGACGAATCTAATCATATAAATCCCTAAAACTGGAGAAACTTTCTACAATGTAGACAAAGCCGTGACTATAGATGTAAGATACAAGGAGATGCAGCACTGTTCCCTTAGAAGAGAGAAGAGGGCAATGAGCCAGGGAATGCATGTACCTCTGGAAGCTGAAGAAGGAAAAGAAAATGCATCCACCCTGGAGCCTCCAAGAAAGAGTACAACCCTGACGACTCTTTGATTTCGGCCCTGTGAATAGATCCACAGTGGGCTTCTATTCTACAGAACTGCTTCCTTCTGTCTCCTGAGGTGGTGCTGACTTCAGGGGCCAGCTAAAATCCTGCAGATCCATCTCTCAAGACAGTTGATTGGGAAGGCAGGTGCCCTCTCTTTCTGCACAGATAAGCCCAAAGCAGCTTGACCACTCAAAAGCAGATTGGACAGAATTCTGCTTCTCAATCCCACAGCAATAAATGGAAGACACCCCATGATATGGTTTGGCCCTGTGTCCACACCCAAATCTCACCTTGAATTGTAATAATCTCCACTTGTCAAGGGGGAGACCAGATGGAGATAATTGAATCTTGGGGTGGTTTCCACCACGCTGTTCTCATGATAGTAAGTGAGTTCTCACCAGATCTGATGGTTTTATAAGGGACTTCCTCCTTCGCTGGGCACTCATTCTGCCTCCTGCCGCTCTGTAAAGAGGTGTCTTCTGCCATGAAATTGTAAGTTCCCTGAGGCACCCCCAATCATGCAGAACTGTGAGTCAATTAAACCTCTTTTCATTATAAATTACCCAGTCTTGGGTATTTCTTCACAGCAGCATGAGAATAGACTAATACACCCCACTCTAAGGGGGTAATTAAGCACAGCTGCAGAGTCCTTGGGATTGTTAAACTCAGAGATACCTGTGGACACTGGTCCAAAGACTCAGGCGGCCCTTCTCAGAGTCCACTGGTCCCCGTACCATATTTACTCATTGATCCCTGTAACAGTACTCACTCAGAAACTAATATATTTTATGAACTCAATTTTCATTAGGCACAAACCCTTGTCTGTCTTGGAAATGCTGCCCATTTCAAATGAATAGACTATTGAACACTACAGCTTTTGAAAGTAAACATTTAGCCTGGTTGAGAATGAGCAGTTTGGAAAATTGCCTGCTGAGCGATGGTAATACTGTTATGTTTGTTTTCAATAAGGATATTATTTCCAAGGCCTGAAGAATTAATTGGGAATTTATCCAGTGGCTTCTGAACACGAAAAAGGATCTTAAAAGTGCAGTGCTCTTTGATTCAGATATTGCCACTCTAAACTATTTTCTGCCTAGCACTACGGAGCTTTAAGTTACTGAATAACAATGTTTCTCCACAGAAAATATCCTAGCTGTCAACACTCCATCTTCTAAAGAGAAGTGTTGGTTTTAGTGTCACTCTTTTAACAAGGAAGAACTTATTGTCGTCTCTGAGGCTTAAATAATTTGTTTTCCTTTGAGTTCACAAGACTGTCAGATATTTTTGAAGATATTTTCTCATCTCTTGGAAGAAGTTAAAAGCTCCACCTGGGGTGGCATATATGGCCTTCCTCACCATTGAGCACATCCCCAAATTCTCTACATACCATGCAGTGCTCAATTAATAACCTCTTGT
This sequence comes from Nomascus leucogenys, assembly GCF_006542625.1. NCBI lineage: Eukaryota > Metazoa > Chordata > Mammalia > Primates > Hylobatidae > Nomascus > Nomascus leucogenys. The sequence continues at coordinate 94,394,820 of NC_044390.1, read as the reverse complement.
GTTGTAAAGAAAGGACTGATGTCTACATATCCCTATTTATTCTAAACCCGCACCAGAAATTTATGGTACCCAAAATTCCCAGAGCTTTCAATTTACCAAGCCAAACATCTGAAGTAAATTTTAATTTTTGACAAGAAAAGTTATTCTAGGTCACATACCACCAACAATCATAAAGTGTAAGCTAACATCTTTTTGCTGAAATAAGCAATGGGAATTCTCCTGTTACTCAAACCCATATTGTTGTTTCTGTAAACGTTGCTTTTCTTTTCCCTAAAATACCTTTAAGGAGTTTCTGGCAATGCTTGCCTTTGGAGAACACCTGTTTTTAGAGAAAAGTGTGTGTGTGTATGTGTGTGTGTGTGTATGTGTGTATGTTTGTGTGGTCAACAAACTGCCATTTTACAAAATCAAATACCTGTCACATTTGAAGGGGAGAGTAATTATGAATTATGGATGATTTGCAAGAAGAGATACAAAATTGACTCCTGGGCCTGTTTCCAAAGTCGGAGTGAATTTATAACTAAATATTGATCGATGATTTATGATGTCTTGAATTTGTCAGCACAGCCCATGAGTGAGGATTTGTTAGGTGAAATAAAGTAAGTTGTAATGAAATAGATTGTGTCTTTATGAAACATTAAAATGCATGAGATACGGTAATTGAAAGGCAAAATTTGAAATCTCCACTTTATGAATACTGTATTTCAAATTGTGCATGTAAACATGCCAAACCCCAAAGCTAAAAGGGCCACTAAACATGATCAGCACCAAACTCAGGATGGTGAGTATCTTAAAGCGAGAGGGAGACAAAAGTATCACAGAGGCTTCAACTGTATTTGTAAGATTTTATTCCTGAAGTCACTCTGGCATACACGGGTGTTGCTACATTATTCTTGCATTTATAATAAAATATAATAAGGGGCCAAGTTGATGGTTCAACAAAACAATATTGAGGTTAAGAACCCTCGTTTTTCAATGTGAAGTGCTAAACTAACATTGTAAAGATGGTGACTACATATATTGAGGCCGCAAGAAGAGTGAAGTTCCAAGAGGCTAAGCAGTGCGTGGGGATTTCTTTGGAGAAAGCTGTCGAAATGTTATAACCCCCATTCCTCCCTGAGCTAGCAAGGGGGGCACTTTACTTTTACCTTAAGCTTGGAGTGAGATGGGCTTTTCCTTAATTTCCATTCTTCAAAATAAAAATCTGAGACAAGAATTCAAATACAAGTTCTTTATGCAGAAAGTGTGTCCCAGAAATATTGGTGGAGACCAGTGAGACAGAAAAGAAAGAGAAGCCAATAAAGGGTGCTTTATTTTTTTTCTTTTTAAATTTGAGATAAAATCCACATATCGTGAAATTCGCTATTTAAAGCACACAATACACTTTTTAAAGTATAGTCACGGGTTTGTGTAACCATCACTGCTATTTAATTCCAGAACATTTCATCACCTTCAAAAGAAACCCTGTACCCATTAACAACCTCTCTCCCTTCTCCTCACCACTCCTGGTACCCACTAATCTGCTTTCTATACCTATGAATGTGCATATTCTGAAAATTTCATATAAATTGAATCACTTTTATTACCAGCATCTTTTGCTTAACATAAGGTTTTCAAGTTTCATCAATGTTATTAATTTTTATGGTTGAATCAGGTTCTACTGTATGGACATACGACCATTTTGTTCCCTGTAGGTTGATGGATATTTGGATTGTTTCCAATATTTGGACAATTTGAGTAATGCTACCATGGACATTGTGTAACAGTATTGTTTAGACATACATTTTCTATTATCTTGGGTAAATACCTAAAGATTTCTGAGTCACCTGGTAACTCCATGTTTAACTTGTTGAGAATCTTCCATTTTTTTCTGAAGTGGCTGTAGCATTTTGTATTTCCATCACCAGTTTTTCCACATTCTCACCAACACTTAATTTCCATCTTTTTAATTATAACCATCTTAATGAATGGGAAATTGTATCTTATTGTGGTTTTGATTTGCATTTCCCTAATGACTAATATTGTTGATCATCTTTCCGTGTGCTCATTGACTATTCGAATAGCTTCTTTAGACAAATGTCTATTCAAAAGATTTGCCTATTTTATAAATGGATCATTTTCTTTGTTTTCTTCAGTTGTCAGATTCCTTTATATATTCTGAATACTAGACTCTTACGAGCTAAATCATTTGCAAATATTTCTCCAATTCTATGAGTTTTCTTTATTTTCTGGATAGTGTCCTTTGATGCACTATTTAAAATTTTTTTGAGGTCTAATTTCTCTCTTTTTTTTCTTTTTTGCTTGTACTTTTGATAGCATAACTAAGAAATTATCAACTAATCCAACACCAGGAAGATTTATGACCATATTGCCTTGTAGAAATTTTATGTCTTGGCCGGGCGTGGTGGATCACGCTTGTATTCCCAGCACTTTGGGAAGCAGAAGCGGACAGATCACCTGAGGTCATGAGTTCGAGACCAGCCTGACCAATATGGAGAAACACTGTCTCCACTAGAAATGCAAAATTAGCCGGGTGTGGTGGTGCATTCCTGTAATCACAGCTACTCAGGAGGCTGAGACAGGAGAATCGCTTGAATCCGGGAGGCAGAGGTTAAGGTGAGCCAAGATTGTACCATTGCACTACAGCCTGGGCAACAAGAGTGGAACTCCATCTCAAAAAAAAAGAAAATTTATGCCTTACATTTAGGTCTTTCATCCATTTTGAGTTAATTTTTGCATGGGTTGTGATGTAAGGTCCAATTTCATTCTTTTGTATTTGGATATCTATGCAACACCACATTTTGAAAAATAAAATTATTTTCTCCACTGACTGGTCTTGATAAAAGGATAAATTCCACAAGAAAACATCACAATCCTGAGATGTATTCACTCACAATATAGCTGTAAAATATATAAAGCAAAAATTGTGAGCACAGGAAACAAAAATGGAGAAATTCATAAATGAACTTAGAAGCTTCAACACCTCACTAAATAATTGATAAGTAATTACTATATTAGACATGAAATCAGCAAGTATAAAGAAATCCAGAAAAACATAACCCAACCTGATCTATTTGAGATTTATAGAACATATCCCCTATTAGCAGAATATGCATTATTTCTAGGCACACATAGGACATTTATCAATGTAGACTATATTCTAGGATATAAAACAAACCTTAAAAAACTAAAATAATTTAGATGATATAAGGTATAATTTCTTATTATTAAATAAGCAAATTAAAATCAGTAACACAATTTTTGGAAAATCACCAAGTATTTGAAAATTAAACAACACACTTCCAAATAACCCATGGATTATAAAAGAAGTCTAATGACACATCCAAAAATATTTTTACTTAAATTAAAATTAAAAGACAACATATCAAAATTTGTAGGAAAGGGATAACACCTTGATAGAAGTTTATATCATTAAATGTACACATTAGAAAAGAAACATTCATGTTCAAATTAATAATCTAACTTTTTCGCAAAAGAAACCAGAAAAATAAGAACAACTTAAGCACATATCTAGGAGAAAAAAGACAATAATAAAGATAGAGACACAAATTAATGAAATTCAAAACAGAACTAAAGAACAAAGTGAACTAGGCAGTTTCCTTAATTGCAGAATGCTTGAACTGTTAGCTTATTAGATATTTTATATTTATTTTATTTGTAATTTATAGATTATCTAAGGCATTTTATTTGCCTTTTTCTTAATGTAAATCAATTTAGTCTCCAAATCCTAAAGTTAAAGTGTATTTAGTGCATATATGAGGGCATATGTGGGTATATAGATGTATATTGAGTCTATTTAACATTGCTGCAGACAGTACCAGTGGCTTTATGTTATCTGTTTGTCAGGTCTCTTCCAATAACACATCAGATCAGCTTAGGTGTAAAAGGTAATTCAGTGCCTCGTGTATTGGAAAGTTCCAGGCAGGCTGGCTCAAACATGGCTTCATCAAGTTTTTTAGCAGTTATCATGAAGCGAACTAGCAATTAACACTCCAAGGTGAACCACTTTAAAAACATCATCTTCATAACAAGCAATCTTACAAAAAAAGAAAGTAAAATTCTCTCTCCCAGGATTCAGATCAATAATTGCCATAAACTGAGTTCACCGTGTAAGAATCCGCATGACAACCCTGAACCACTCACTGATTCCAGAAAGTAGAGTCATCCGATGGGCGAGTCTGAGTGACATGTTCACCACACTATAGGATTTAAGACCAGAGACAGTCTAACAATCTGTATGTAAATTCCAACTCTGTCACTTACTAGCTGTATGATTTTCATTAAGACACTAAATTTACCCATGCCTCTATTTTCTCACCTGTTAAATGAGGTAAACAGTGGAATTCACCACATACGCTTGTTGTGTTAAATGAATTAATATTTTAAAAGAATTTAGAACAATCCCTGGAAGAAGTAAGAGCTATGTGGTTTTTACTAATTAAGGGAGCCACACATTTCACAACTTCACCAGAATCACATGGAGTTGGTAGAAGCAGCACCTAAAAGGAAAAGGTACAGAAAATAATAATTATCCCAACTCTCCTGTTTTATTACTTAAGCATCATAGAAGTTCGAAGATGTAAGGGCTTCATTTTAACAATCGAAGAATGTGAGGTTCAGTAAGTTTAAGCTATTTGCCCAAAACCACAAATTTAACAAGCAGCAGAGCTTGAATCCAAGTAATAAATAAACCAAAATCTGTGTTCCATCTACACTAGACATCCCTAATGACACCTGTGCCCCACAAGACTTTCAGCATAATGGGATTAAGACAAAAGCCCTAATTAAAGCAGCAGCTTGAAATGTGTCTCAGATGTCAACAGAAATGACTCCCTCCCTCCAGAGATACAAGTAAATCTTGTACTACCTGTGAGCACAGATGGATCTTTCCTGTTCACATTGTCCAGGTACAGCAAAAATCCAGTAAGTCTCTGCAGAAGTTTCAGCTTGGAGAAAGCCAGCCTTCCCTGAAGATAGAGATAAACCAATAGAGTCCCAAGGAGTCCATCTTCATTTTGTATGTGGTCCAACATTCCTCTCTAATCCTTTATAAAAACATGGTGGAGGGGAGAGTGAGGGTTAATTTTAATAGTTAACATGACTGGATTAAGGAATATAGAGAGAACTGGTAAAGTATCACTGATGAGTGTGTCTGTGAGGGTGTTTCCAGAGGAGACTGGTTTTTGAGTCAGTGGATCATGTGGGGAATACCCACCCTCAATGTGGGAGAGCATCATTCAAGCAGCTGTGGACTAGGATAAAACAAAAATAGAGAGAAAAGGGTTCCCTCTTGTTCTCTCCTGGAGCTGGGACACTCTTCATCTCCTGAACTTTGGACATTAGAATTCCAGTCTCCCTGGCCTTGAGACTCTGAGACTTACACAAGCAGCCCCCCCAGGTTCTCAGGCCTTTGGACTCAGATTGAGAATTACACCATCAGCTTCCCTGGTTCTGAGTCTTTAGAACTTGGACTGAGCCACGCTACTGTCATCCCAGGGTCTCCGGCTTACAAGTGTCCTGCCACGGGACTTCTCAGCTTCCATAGTCATGTAAGTCAATTTCCTTAATATGTCTCCTCATATATCTTTCTATATCTGTCTATGTATCTACCCTATTGGTTCTGTTTCTCCTTACTAATACAGACGGGCACACAAGAGACTAGAAGATTCTTAAAATATCCTCATCGCTATTTTCTGTACTTCCACACAGAGCGTTGTTTTATTATGGAACTATCATGCAAGTAAAATAAACAGTCAAGGGTCAAAATGCTCTCAATTTATTTAAAATGTATTTAGAAGTATGCCTTTATCATACTGCTCAAAATGGAATTTCTGTAACCAACTGGTAAAATTCTCTTAGAATGAAATTTGAAATTAGCCGCTTCGTATTCTAATTTTGAAAAATCTGAATCCCAGAGGATTCCATGCAAGGTACTAAACGTAGAAATATTTGAAAATTGTACTCAAAAAGAGGCGGGCGGATCACGAGGTCAGGAGTTTGAGACCAGCCTGGCCAACATGGTGAAACTCAGTCTCTACTAAAAATACAAAAATTAGCTGGGTGTGGCAGCAGGTGCCTATAATCTCAGCTACTCAGGAGGCTGTGGCAGGAGAATCATTTGAACCCGGGAGGCGGAGGCTGCAGTGAGCCGAGATCGTACCATTGCACTCCGGCCTGGGCTACAGGGTGAGACTCCATCTTAAAAAAAAAGAAAGAAAAAAAACAGTATTATTACTCATGGCTTAATTATCTCTAATTTGGGTTTGTATGGTCCCAGTTGTGCATATATATGTATGTATATATAATTTCAAGTTGATAATAGTTGGTTAAGGGTTATTATTGTTTAGGATAAAGCACAGCCTGAACCCAAGTCCATACATAAACCAAAACCTGTGTTCCATCTACCACTAAACATCCCTAATGATGCCTGTGCCCCACGAGGTTTTCAGCATAATGGGATTAAGACAAAAGCCCTAATTAAAGCAACAGCTTTAAATGTGACTTAAATGTCAATAAAAACACCTCCCTTCCTCTATAGCTACAAGTAAATCGTGTACTGCCTGTGAGCACAGGTGGAACTTGCCCGTTCACAAGGTATAAAGTCAGAACCTGGTCTTCAGAAAATTAGCAGTGTTCTGTGTCTTCAATCTTGTATTTATTAATTTAGTTCTTTAACTGGCCCAATAGCCAGACGTTGATTACTGAGCTATTGATGTTTGCTGGGTTCATTTTATCAAAGACCAATGGAACCATCTTCTTGAATAATCAAAAAAAAGTACAAAATTCTCAATTTTAATGACCAAACTTTATCAGAAATCCCGTCTGTATGCTGTCTCTTCCGCTTCCCAGAATGCCACGTTTTAACCTGCATCAACAGCTGCCAGGGAAGGTTTAGAGAGTTCCGTGCAGTCAACATGAGGGTTTTTCTCCTGTTCGGCTCACTGTGTGTATATTGAGAACCAACAGCATGAGCTTCTGCCAATCCTGCCATGCTAGAACTCTTCCTCGTTCACTTAAAAAAATTACAAAAGGTAACTCAACTCATGGCAGACATAAAATCTAACCAAGAGACCCGGCTTCCAAGGTGAGGCAGGGTCAGTGTTTTTCTCAGCTTCCCTATAGCCTGTTGAAGGGAAACGCATTTATTTTTTTTCTCAACTGTCACATTGAAGAAAAGTTGGGCTATGCCACAGCTGGATTGGGACCAAATGCATGTCGACAGAGATACAGTCCTTAACTATAAATAAAGCAAGTTCTTCACGATAAGGAAAGTTGAAGCCTTCCTATGTGGTTTCGGCATGTGTCCCTGACCAAATCTCGTGTCGAACTGTAGTCCCCAGTGATGGAGGAGGGGCCTGGTGGGAGGTGACGGCATCATGGGGGTAGATATTCCCCCTTGTTGCTGTTCTTGTGATAGATTTCTCACGAGATCTGGTTGTTTAAAAGTGTGTAGCACCTTCCCCCACCCTCTCTCTCTCTTCCTCCTGCTCCAGCCATGTAAGATGTGCCTGCTTCCCCTTCACCTTCTGCCATGATTGAAAGTTTCCTGAGGTTTCCCAGCCATGCTTTCTGTACAGCCCGTGGAATAATGAACCAACTAAGCCTCTTTCCTTTATAAATTACCCAGTCTCAGGTAGTTATTTATAGCAGTGCGAAAACAGGCTAATATATCATCTGTGTGGTATTTCTCCAGTTGCAAGGGGTAAGCAATAGCAGTGCCTGTCTGTGCAGGAGGGATTGTGGGGAAGAATGCTTTATGACCAGCAATATTGCTTGAATCTGAGATTTTTACTTGCTACTCAGGAGTTTAAAGCCCTCTTCAACACTGACGGATTATCTCACCATCTCCTACCATTAAATCCCCTGCCAGCTAGAATGAAATACGGGTTCTCACAGGAAATGTGCCTTTGTTTGCTTTTAACACTATGTTGTCTATCCCTGTCACCACCCTGTCAGGAATCTCCATTGGTAAATCCCACTTCCCATTCTGATGTCACCAGGAACTGTCTGTGTATTTCAGCTCCTTGACTGCCAGCCTCCATAGCTTTCATGAAGGGATAACGATGTTTGTTTTACCTGGTGTGTAAGTGATGGTTGTTTGTACTTATATCTGGAAACATGAGGCATTCAGGAAGAAATGGTCATAAGAGGGCATTTTCTGTTTTGTCATTTACCCATCCCTAGGATGTTTTTATTATCGAAATATTTCAAGATGATGCATCTCCACATCCTATAACAGTAAGTGAGAAGAGGGGCATGGAGAAGAGACTCTGTTCTTTAAAAAAAAAAATAGCTATGGCCCATAAGAGGCATACATTGTTTTTCCATATCCTACTTGCTAGAACTTAATCATGTGACTATATTTAGCTGCAAGAGAGGCAGGAAAACGCAGTGTTTGTTCTGCATAGCTAGCTCAGACTGAGGACTTTGTTAGTGGAAAAGAGAGAAAATGAAGTTGTATGTGCTGGAGTGGCAGTTGCAACTAGTGACTGTCACAGCTACAGACCATGGGGCGTAGGTGATTCCTCAATAAATATATGCTGAATGAGATTAATAATAATTATTATTATTATTAACATTAATATCTGACTCTGGTAGATATTCTCTGATCATAAATGAATAGAAAACATTTTTCAAACCACCCATTATGATTGCTCACATCTGCTGTACATACAAAAGTGAATTTCATTGCTTAAGAAGTTATTTTGTACATACTGAGAAAGCCAATTTCTGAAATATCTCTTTCAAACATAGCCAAAGGTTTCCAGAGATTAAAGATAGTTTTCCAGATCATAGTTAATAGAACTCAGAAAATTTAACTGTGAGCTTATATGATAGAAATTTCAAAACCATTTCCAATTGCCCTATTATTTTCATACACTATCAGCATGGGCACCACTGTGCCATTCAAGAAGAGATAGAATTTGGGGAACCAGGTGAATAACACTGAACCTCATGATTAGGGATGCTTTTATCAATGATAAAATTGCAAGAAAGCACGAAGCTAAACACGGGAGATTATGCGTAATGGAACAATTGGACCAAATGTGTGCTTTCTTAATGCATGTTTAGATACAAACTCTGTGTCAACTCTCCCATCTTAAAAAAGAACAGGCCAGGCGTGGTGGCTCACGCCTGTAATCCCTGCACTTTGGAAGGCCGAGGCAGGTGGATCACCTGAGGTCAGGAGTTCGAGACCAGCCTGACCAACATAGAGAAAACCCATCTCTACTAAAAATACAAAATTTAGCTGAGCGTGGTGGTGCATGCCCGTAGTCCCAGCTACTGGGAGGCTGAGTCAGGAGACTTGCTTGAACCAGGGAGGCAGAGGTTGAGGTGAGCTGATATCACGCCATTGCACTCCAGCCTGGGCAACAAGAGTGAAACTTCGTCTCAAAAAAAAAAAAAGAACAAAAATATAAAGCCTATGTTTAGCCAATATTTACATTCTCCTAGAGAGTCCTCCTTTTCTCCTTTGAGTATAAATGCCAGTTTTAATTTGCATGCCAAATTAAAATTTATTTCCATGCATTTAGAAAATATCATTAAAATTTTTAAAAGATAAGTGTAAAGAGGATTTTAACATCATTAAACTGTGGAAATAAATTACTACATAGGAATTACTTCTCTGATAAGCACATGATGATATTTAAAATATAAAAATACAAAGTAGCTACTTTGCTTAATCTAATTTACTTTGTAGTTGATCAGATTAATATTTTGATAGTCTGCTTGTTGCTTAAAAGCAAAGCAAACTAATTTGTGCAATCGTTGCCTTGGCGCTGGATTGACAAGTTTTTCCTATTAGTTATCTAGAAATGTGGCTTTCATATATGAACAACTGTGAATAACATTGGTAATCTTGTTAGCATTAAAAATTGGTATAGAATAAGAAATATTTCATTAACTTCTCAAAATATGCATCATTCGGGAAGTAACAGTGATAACGTCAATGCTATTAGTTCTAGAAATGCCATCATAGTATTCTAAACTTGAGTTAAAACTTAATAATACAGTGCTCCTGTTTATCCAGCTGATGGCCCTGACAGGCACTCTCAAGCAATCGTACCACTGTTTGAGGTCAAATGTGCTCTCAGAATCCCTCTCCTTCTCTTGCCCCAGGATGCCACAACAAGGAGATAAGACTATGCAGGGAGCTCACCTGATATGTGCTTCTGATCTCAGACAGTCCTGCACAGATGGCTTGCTCTGTGTTAGACAACTCGGTGTGAAAGCTATAAAATCTGGCCAGGCATAGTGCGGAGCTCACTTAGGCCTAGGAGGTCGAGGCTGCAGTGAGCCCTGACCACGCCACTGTATTCCAGCCTGGCTGACAGACCCCATCTCTAAAAGATAAAATAAAAATTAAAAAGATGTAAAATTTCCCAAATAGGAGGCTCAGAACACGTTAAGGTAAAACAGTTCCTTTAGTATAATTTCTCTTAAAAATGCAATAGTAATATATTTTTATTTAAAAATACCAACAAAAATTATTTGGTGCATTTAATCCCATCATAAACCTACTGTTGCCAGCTTAGAGTCCTTTCTCCCAGTTGGGGTATAGGGGCTAACAAGGTGCAAGCTGTCTGCTGCTATGTAGCTGGTCCTCCTGTGGGAGGGGTCAGCCATGGCCAAGTAAATAACTAAAAAGAATGGTACCAGAGAATATAAACACACACACACAAACACACATGCACACACATATGCCAATACATATGCCATGTGCATGTATATAAACTTTTATAAACTTGCTAATTTTCTGTGACGGTTGTAAACTTTTGGTATCTTATTACCTTCAGATACTTTCAGAAGTAAGGTTGAAGAGAACCTGGGTATCTTTCCAAGTCAAGGTTGATTTTAGAAAGTTGTGTGTAAATTTTTCAAGTGCTGGGCATTCGGCTGGCTAAAATTTTTCTTGCTGTTTTCTAACTTACATCCACGGATGAGGAAACTGAGTCTGTGGGATGATAGCAGCTAAGGACACATTGGAGAGGGTTCTAGTGATTCTCATTCCAACAACTTCTGTGGTTAATGATGGTTATCATACAATATAAACATACAAAAAGATGAAATAGTTTTATAATGTATTGTATGGGAGGTGTTCAACAGCAATCCAATGCTGTGGAAAAGAAACATAAATGCTCAGTTAGAGAAATGTATTTTGAGTATGGAGTGCAAGTGTGCTAAGTTATGCTATTCATTGACTGCATCAATCATCTAGGCACCTCATTTAATTTCTATCAGTCATTCTCACCAGTCTTAATTTCCTTGGAGGAAGAGGCTGTCTTGTTCTTTCTGTGTCAGTCACATCTAAGATAGTGTCTAGTAGGTGGATATGCTACATTAGTAAGGATGGGCTAGGTTATGCCCTTGTAACAAACAGCTCCACAATCTCAGCACCATAAAATATAAACAACATCACAAGAGATTATTTCGTGTTTCTGCCACATATCCAACCTGGGGTTTTTGTTATTTGGAGGGAGGCATCCTTACTGTAGGGACCCACATTGACCAGAGGCTCAATCTCACCATGAGATCCAATGTGTACAGAGTTAGGGAAGAGTAGGGTAGAGAGTCAAGCCCCAGAACTGGTTTGTATGTGTGTTAATTCTCACATTTCATTGGCCAGAGACAGTTTCATGGCCATGAGTAAATATAAAGTGTTTTTAGGCAGCCAGCATTTGCCTCCACAAATAAGTGTGATATCAGCCGCTGCCCTGTTCTAGGAACCATGCTGGGTTCTGGGGAGGAAAGAGGGTGACATGAGCCCCACATAAGAGAAATTTACAGTAATTTGAGTAGTTAACAATCATTATTGGCCAGGCACAGTGGCTCACACCTATAATCCCAGTGCTTTGGGAGGCCGAGGCGAAAGGAGCACTTGAGCCCAGGAGTTCAACACCAGCCTGGGCAATATGGTGTCTCTGTCTCTACAAAAAATACAAAAAGTAATGAAATGGTTTGGCTGTGCCACCCATATCTCATCTTGAATCCCATAATCTGCATGTGTTGTAGGAGGGACCTGGTGGGAGAAAATTGAATCCTGAGGGTGGGTTTTTTCTATGTCATTCTCATGATAGTGAATAAGTCTCATGAGATCTAATGGTTTGATAAAGGGCAGTTCCCCTACACACGGTCTCTTACTTGCCACCATGTAAGATGTAACTTTGATTCTCCTTCACCTTCCACCATGATAGTGAGGCCTCCCCTGCCATGTGGAACTGTGAGTCCATTAAACCTCTTTTTCTTTATAAATTACCCAGTCTTGAGTATGCCTTTATTAGCAGTATGAGAATGAACTAATACAATTATCCAGGTGTGGTGGGTACATTTGTACTCCCAGCTACTTGGGAGACTGAAGCAGGAGAATCACTGCCAGAATTTTGAGGCTACAGCGAGCCATGATTGCAACACTACACTCAAGCCTGGGTGACAGAGCGAGACCCTGTCTCTTGAAAAACATAAAAAATAAAACAGTAATTCTTGAGACAACTTATAGTTACTGCAAAACATTCATCATCCCACAAATATTTGTGAGGGTCACTTTCTACTAATTAGTCATTGGGAATACAGTTGTGTACGAGGGGCAAGATCTCTGCTGATATGGAGCTGATATTCTGTGGGAGTGCTCAACGGGGCATGGGTAAATGAAAAAATAAGATGGCTTCAGAGGGTTAAAAAAAAAAAAAAACCTAGGCAGGTGCAGTTGCTCACCCCTGTAATCCCAGCACCTTGGGAGGCCGAGGTGGGTGGATCACCTGAGGTCAGGTGTTCAAGACCAGCCTGGTCAATGTGGTGAAATCCTGTCTCTACTAAAAATATGAAAATCAGCCAGGTGTGGTGGCTGGCCCCTATAATCCCAGCTACTTGGGAGGCTGAAGCAGGAGAATCGCTTGAACTTGGGAGGCGGAGTTTGCAGTGAACCGAGATTGTGCCATTGCACTCCAGCCTGGGTGACAGAGTAAGAGTCCATCTCAAAAACAAGCAAGCAAACAAACAACAACAACAACAAAAAAACAGGAGACAATAATTGGAGAACTTTACTCCAATTATTTCCATCCCTTTACTCCAATTATGAAGTATGAAGTAAAAAAATCACTTTTTACTTCATAACATCACTTTTGACTTCATAAAGTGAAGTTATGGTGCTGCTTTAATAGAAAGTCTTCCAAGAAGGGCTCTCTGAAGAATGGACATGTAACAGAGACCAGGAGGAGGTAAAAGCCAGATGTGCTAACCTAAAGGAAAAATGATTCCAGAAACAGGGAACAGGAAATGCAAAGGCACTGCCTGGAGTGTTTGAGAAAGGTGAAGAAACCCATTTTTTGGAAGGTGAAAGAGATGAAGATGGATGGAGTAGATTGGAGAGACTGACTATAGTTGATGGTGTTATATGCATTGAGAAACTCATGGGTAGGTTTTTATGCAAGAGAGTGAGGTAATGTAGTTTAAAAAGTCGCCATAAATCCTGTGTGGATAATGGATTGCCAGGACAAGAGTAGACTTGTGGTAAACTTGAGAAGCTACTGTAATAGTCCCAGCATAAGAATAGGTGAGCAAGGAGTAGGGTGATGGAAATTAGGTGGAGAGAGGAGGGCATTTTAGTGGCTGGAATAATAAAACTTGTTCCAGCATTGGATATGAGGATAAGGAAATTGCAAGACTGAAGGATGACACACAGACAAACTAGCAAGTGGCAGAATAAAACTAAAGGGAACTTTAAGACGTGCTGTGGATGCACAGAGGAAGGAGTGTGGAGGAATTCCATGCCACAAAATTCTAAGGACTCCCAGACCTCAGGACTGTGACTGAAGTTGGAAGAATGGCCAGTAGAACGACTGACAAGCCCAGCACAACACAAATGATGTCCCCATTTTGCCCTCAGCAGGCACTAGTCAGAGAAGAGGACAAGGTAGGAAAATCCATGGAGAAAGGATAGAAAGACCCTTGTCCCCTTGGCCACATTGTCAGCTCCTCAGAGGTCTCCTGGCAGGCTGCCCTGTCCTCTCCTCTCTTCTTTGGGCCCCTGGCTCTTCTCGTTCTGCTTAGGATGGATGGCAGTTTGTTTGCAGGCACTAGCTGAGAATCTGCATTAAGAGTCTGGGAGAGATTGTGGGATGAGACTTTAGGAAGTAATGAAGCTCACAGGAGAGATATCAGGGCAGAAGAGTAGAACAAGTTCCAAATAAACACCAACAGCCACCAGAGAGGAGACTTAAATTACTTAGGTGAGACAGGTGGAATGACAGGAGTAGCGACTGTGGTGTCAGCAGAGCAGATCCTTTGGCTGGCTGGAGCAGCTGCACACACAGCTCAGACTGCGAACATGAGCCTGGAGTTACTACATGTTTCTTCTTTTTAAGAGAAACTGAAATATACTTTTTTTTTTTTTTTTTTTTTTTGAGACGGAGTCTCGCTCTGTCACCCAGGCTGGAGTGCAATGCTGCGATCTCGGCTCACTGCAACCTCTGCCTCTGGGGTTCAAGCTATTCTCCTGTCTCAGCCTTGTGGGTAGCTAGGACTACAGGCACGTGCCACCATGCCTGGCTAACGTTTTGTATTTTTAGTAGAGATGGGGTTTCACCGTGTTAGCCAGGATGGTCTCCATCTCCTGACTTCATGATCCACCCGCCTCGGCCTTCCAAAATGCTAGGATTACAGGCGTGAGCCACCACGCCCAGCCTGCAATATACATTTTTAAATGTTAAATACAGGGGTTTTTAAAAAACATTTCTATTTTTATTTTTTAAACTTTTAATTTAGATTCAGATAGTATATATGCAGGTTTGTTACCTGGGTATATTGTGTGATGTCGAGGTCTGGGGTACAAATCTCCTCACTTAGGTAGTGAGCATAGTACCCAATAATAAGTTTTTCAACCTCTACCCGTCTCCCTCCCTCCCCCCAATGTCTATTGTTGCCATCTTTATGTCTGTGTGTACCTAATGCTTAACTCCCACTTATCATTGAGAACATGTGGTATTTGGTTTTCTATTCTTGTGTTAATTTGCTTAGGATCATGGCTTCCAGCTACATCCATGTTGCCACAAGGGACATGATTTCATTCTTTTTTATGGCTGTTTAGTATTCCATGATGTATATGTACATTTTCTTTATCTAATCCACCAATTATGGGCACATAGGTTGATTCCATGTCTTTGCTATTGTGAATAGTGCTGAGATGAACCTACAAACGCATGTGTCTTTTGAGAAAATGATTTATATTATTTTGGGTATATACCCAGTAATGGAATTGCTGAGTTGAATGGTAGTTCTGTTTTTAGTTATGTGAGAAATATCCAAACTACTTTTCACAGTGGCTGAAGTCATTTACATTCCCACCAACAGTCTATAAGCATCCCCTTCCTTTTCTCTGGAGCCTTACCAGCATCAGTTGTTTTTTGACTTTTTAATAATCACCAATTTGACTGGTGTGAGATGGTATCTCATTGTGGTTTTGATTTGCATTTCTCTGATGATTAGTGATGTGGAGCATTTTTTCACATTTGTTATTCACTTGTATATCTTCTTTTGAGAAGTGTCTGTTCGTGTTCTTTGCCCATTTCTAAAAGGGGTTATTTGTTTTTGGCTGTTGATTTTTTAAGTGCCCTCCAAATTCTGGGTATTAGACTTTTGTTGGATGTATAGTTTCAAATATCTTCTCCCAGTCTGCAAGTTCCCTCTTTGCTCCCTTGATGGTTTCTTTTGCGGCACAGAAGCTCATTAGTTTAATTAGGTTCCAGCTGTCAATTTCTGTTTTTGTTTCAATTGCTTTTGAAAGAGTTAGTCATAAATTGTTTCTTAAGGCCAATGCCCAGAGTGTTGTTTCATATGTTTTCTTCTGGGATTCTTATAGCTTCAAGACTTACATCTAAATATTTAATCTATCTTGAGTTAATTTTTGTATATGATGAAGGGTAGGGGTCCAGATTCATTCTTCTGCATATGGCTGGTGAGCTATCCCAGAACTGTTTATTGATTAGGAGTCTTTTCCCCATTGCTTATTTTTGTTGGCTTTATCAAAGATCAGATGGCTACAGGTGTACAGATTTTTTTCTGGGTTCTCTGTTCTATTCCATTGCTCTATGTGTCTATTTTTGTATGAGTACCATGCTGTTTTGAATACTGTAAACTTATAGTATGGTCAGGTAATGTGATGCCTTCAGTTTTGTTCTTTTCTCTTAGAATTGCTTTGGCTCTTCAGGCTCTTGTTTGGTTCCATATGAACTTTAGAATACTTTTTTTTAGTTCTGTGAAAAATGATATTGGTAGTTTGATATGAATAGCATTGAATCTGTACATTGCTTTAAGCAGTATGGCCACTTTAAGGATACTAATTCTTCCCATCCCTGAGCATGGAGGTTTTTCCATTTGTTTGTGTCATCTATAATTTCTTTTAGCAGTGTTTTGTAGTTCTCCCTGTAAAGATTTTTTGTCTTCTTGGTTAGATGTATTCCTAGGGATTTTTTTTTTTGGTGGCTATTGTAAATGAAATTGTGTTGTTGATTTGCCTCTCAGCTTGAATATTATTGGTGTGTAGAAATGCTACTGGCTTTTGTACATTGATTTTATATCCTAAAACTTTACTGAAGTTGTTTATCAGATCCAGGAGGCTTTTGGCAGGATCTCTAGAGTTTCTAGGTGTAGAATCATATTGTCCACAAAAAGAGATAATTTGACTTCTTCTTTTCCTTTTTGGATGCCTTTTGTTTCATTTTCCTCCCTTGTTGCTTTGGCTAGAGCTTCCAGTACTATATTGAATTGGAATAGTGAATGTCAGCATCCTTATCTTGTTCCAGTTCTAAAGGGGAATGCTTCCAGTTTTTGCCCATTCAGTACAATGTTGGTTGTGGGTTTGTCATAGATGGCTCTTAATATTTTGAGGTGAATCTCTTTTAATGCCTAGTTTCTCAAGGGTTTTTATTATGAGACGATATTGGGTTATATCAAAAGTTTTTCTTCATTTATTGAGATGATCATATGGTTTTTGTTTTTAACTCTGTTTATGTGGTGAATCACATTTATTAATTTGCAAATATTGAACCAACCTTGCCTCCCGGGAATGGAGCCTACTTGATCATGGTGAATTAACTTTTTGATGTGCTGTTGGATTCAGTTTGCTAGTATTTTGTTGAGGATTTTTGCATCTAGGTTCATCAGGGATATTGACCTGAAGTTTTCTTTTCTCATTATGTCTTTACCACGATTTGGTATCAAGACGATGCCGGCTTCACAGAAAGTTCGGGAGGAGTCCCTCTCCTCTTTTTTGGAATAATTTCAGAAGATTGGTAGCAGCTCTTTTTCATATGTCCAGTAGAATTTGGCTGTGAATTCATCTATTGTGGGGCTTTCTTTTGGTTGATAGGGCTTTTTAAAAAATTACTGCTTCAATTTTGAAACTCGATATTGGTCTGTTCAGGGTTTCTATGTTTTCCTGATTCAATCTTGGGAGTCTGCATGTTTCCAGGAATTTACCCATTTCCTTTAAATTTTCTATTTTGTATGCATAGAGATGTTCATAATAGTCTCTGAGGCTCTTTTGTATTTCTGTGGGATTGGTTGTAATTTCACCATTTTCATTTCTGATTGTGCTTACTTGGACCTTCTCTCCATTTTTCTTTGTTAATTTAGTTACTGGTTTATCAATCTTGTTTATCCTCAAATTTTGGCTTTCTTGACTCTTTGTAAGGATTTTGGGGGAAATTGGTCCACCTCACTTTAGCACACACACTATTAATATCCGAGAATCCACAGAGTAGTCTCTTTTCT
Organism: Nomascus leucogenys; assembly: GCF_006542625.1. Taxonomy (NCBI): domain Eukaryota; kingdom Metazoa; phylum Chordata; class Mammalia; order Primates; family Hylobatidae; genus Nomascus; species Nomascus leucogenys. Next base: position 94,377,030 of record NC_044390.1, on the reverse strand, counting down.
GCAGAAAATGTCATTGTCACCAGGGGATTCTATGGCCTGGCCAATTTGCAATCACTGTCTTGCTATAGTTATTAACTATAGTCCTTTCATTTTCAAAGGCATCCCAGTTTGAATGATAAAGTGTTTGGTCATCTTAATTTTAAAGTTCTTTTACAGTCCACCTTTCTCAATGGATTTAACCTATCACTTGACTAACAGGCTATTCAGACACAGGTAGTCTAATGAATAAGGCTGGGGCAGCTGCCCTTGACTCATGGCCCAGGCTTTGACCTTGAGTAGGGTGGGGTGTGCAAAAGGAAGAGGCATTAGGGCCAGAATGCCTGAAAGCCCTGGGCAGCAGGAGTTTGCTTCTGCAGTGCTCAGAGGGGCTGAACTGCAGGCTTCAGGCTGGACAGGCCACTGGGCTTTAGGTCCGGGAGAGCTGTACAATACAAGGGCCAATATTCACCAAGAGGGTAATGTTTTTAAAAAGAGAACAAAGATCCAGCTTTTCCTTAAAACCTAGCCTGGCCTTCTATTCTCTCGACAAGGTAATTAGCAGTTTCAGGCATCCAGTGTGTGGTTTCTCCTAAGTGCTTAGCCAAGGGTACCTTAGCTGAGCTGGAGACAGGGGGAAGGAGGGAATGTGGGGGGAGGGAGAGAGAGAACATGTACGCATGCCCCTAGAAGTGCAGGCATGCAAGTGCCCTGAGCTCTTTCCGTTACTTGGGGGGTAAGAGCAGCCAATCAAAGCCACAAGCCAGAAATGGAAGCATTAAGCCTTTAATCACTTACTGCCAGGGTATAAGCAAGAGTCTAAAACCAAAGAAAATGCCTGCTCCCTCTGTGTCATTTTCCCCCATGGAACTCCAGAGTAGAGTGCAGGAAGACTACATATCCCTGTTGACGGAGCCCCCCACGAAAGGCTCCTGAAGTGTTATGGACCCTGGGGCCTGGAGAGGAGGAGGAGGTATAGGAGTGGGAAACTGCTGGGCACTGAGTCAGAATGGAAGCATCTCACCATTTCCCTGTCTCTCTGACCCTCATAAGGAGGACCGGGAAGAGGCCTCTGAAGAAGACCTGGGCCCAATGCCTCAGATCGAGACCTAAACATGGAGTCACTCGGGCTGGGAATGGAACCATGAAAGGGCATGGCGAGCCAGGGAGGTCTGAGGACTTGAATGCAGCTCCCTTCAGAGTCTGCAATGCACTAGCTATGCCCTAAAGCTGGTTTGAGGAGAGCAGCTTCCCTCACCCCAGTGAGGCCTAGCAGGGGAAGCCTTTATAATTATCTTGTAATTGTCTGTGGTCAAGGCTTAACCTACTGTTCCAAGTTGTTGTAAGGTAAGGAATCACAACGCCCCCTGTTTAAAACTCTCACTTGATAATGTGGTTATCTACAGCAGCAAGTCTCAACCTGAGGCCATTTGCTCCCCAGGGAACATTTGGCAATACTTGGCAACATTTTTTATTGTCCAAGCTTAGGAGAAGGCATGACTGTCATCTAGTTAGCAGAGGTCAGGGATGCTGTATTCTACAATGCACAGCACAGCTTCCTGCTATAAAGAATTATCCAACCCTAAATAGCAACAGTGCCAAGGTTGAGAAACCCCACCTGTAAGGTATGACCTTATTGAAATGGTAAACAGGCATCTCCAGGTGGAAGGAACTGACAGATTAGCTACTCCAGAATCCTGAATACAGAGATGGAGGCACAAGGAGTGGGGTGACCTCCCTAATGCCCTGTAGACACTTGGTGGTAAGCAGGGTTCAGACCGAAAGGCAGGAGCAGAGAAGTCTTGCAGGCAGCAGTTGAGACTCTTCTCCAACAGTAGAAGAACAGTGTGGCTAGATACAGGTGAGGGGAAGCACACTTGGAGGACTATATTCATGCTGGGGTCAGTGTTACCTCTGCAGATGTGCTGGCTTAGGTGCGCAGCTGGGTGAAATCTGAGAAAGGAGTGATGGCTGTGCTGGGGTGCTGTAAATATTTTTTCAAGATTCTTCCTTGAAAATATAAGCTTCACAAAGATGTCCCACCTGCATGAGGGTAGGGGAGGTGTCCATTCCTGCTGTCCTGGGAAGTATAGGCAAAGCAACTAATTCTGTTCTCATCTTGCCATTACTTTTGCGAACACTAACTTAGGTTCTTCAATATCTCCTGAAGAGGAGAAGATGTGATAAAGTTACTGGGCGATGGGAGATCACATCCTCTTTTCTCATTATTCAGTGTGATCTACGGATCTAAGTTTCCATTAACTTTTTGCATTAGCTACTATCTGCCACCATCTTGCACTGTTTAGAAATTTCGAAATTTCATTTTGGTTTTTGAAAAAAAAAAAAAAGAATTTTGATTATAATGATAGCTCAGGGCCTGACAGGAAAACATTGCACAACTCCACAATGTGGAATCATAATCGGTCCTTACTCATAATTTTCCACAAGTGATCTATTTAGATATACATTTTAAAAAAGGAAATACATTGATTATTTTGCTCATTTGGTTTCTGGTAGATAGTGCTTACATTTTTGATTAAAACTTTCCATGATGAAGGCAGAGAAGGAAATGGACATAGAAGAAAAAAAAAAAAAACAAGAAGGATAAATACTTGTACATTAGCAGTTTTGTTAAAAAGCTGTCCGTAAGGATAAAAAAAAATAAAAGCAGCAGGGGAAAACTTAACAAATATAAATTGCAGCCACCTGCTTGCCTATTTCCAAAGGAAATGATTTTGTGAAGTATAAATCAATTTCTTCGAATAAGCATTGTTGCAGTCTTTGCTGCTCAAGTTTAGCTAGTGTTTCTTACCACTAACCTTGCCCAGCCATGTTCTGTGTGAACAGCAGGAGGTCACCTGCAAGTGGTCAGCTTTCAGGGTCAAAATGTGCCCAGGTGAGACCATTTAAAGTAACAACACCATTGGCCAGATTTAGAGAAAGCTGGAGAATCCATTGTGCTAACGGATTATTGATTTCAATCCAGCGGCACATTTATAAGTTGTTGATTTGGCCTGTGACTAATTACAGAATAGTGTGTAGTGCTGAATTAGAGAGGAACAGAGCTATAGTGAGTCCTAAGCTTTAAAGTTATATCTATAGGGTTGTGGTTGAGCTCACATCAAAGGCATCAGTCTGTAAAATATATGTTTATCACATCAACTCAGGAGTAGGACCAATCATCAGGAAAGCAGAGAAACCACATGTGATTATTTTGTATTTTTTATATATTTTGGAAATGCTATTTGTAAAGAATATTATTTCCCTGGATGGTAGAAATTTCATCACTTTCCATTTTTAATCTCATCTGTATTTTCTACTTTTTTATTTAAAAATATCTATGTATTAAAATATTTTCAAAGGAATAAAAATGTTTTGCAAAAGAATAGTGCTCACTAATTTGCAAAGGAGAAGCTGAAATTCCACCAGCAAGTAACATAATTGCTCGCATATCAAACCTCTGGCTTATTGGAACGGAAGCTGATGGAAAAGCCTGCTCTTCACTGCTGTAATTAGTTTGTGTCCATTTCTATCCATCCTTATTGGCTCATGCCTCACATGACATCATATTTTTTATTCTCCTAAAAGTTGCAAATGCATGAATCATTGCTGAGCAGCTTCACATATGCAGCAGAAAAGTCTGAATGAGTTTGATTATTATTTCCTGATGTCTCTCATCAGAGATTCAGCTATTAATGTAACCAAAATAAGCTCATCTAGGCTTGATTGCACATGAGCAAATTCCACATCATGTCTGAGTCATCCATGATAAATGAATGCAGTTTTTGCAAAGTTAGTACCACTACAATACATGGGTTTTGCATATCATTGTTAAGGATCTATTTGACTTGATTGTGAAATTTTTAATTGTGGCTGCACTTCAGTGAACCACCCCAATCAATTTAAATGACTACGAAAAATGATTTGTCACTAAATGATTGATTTAATCTGGAAAACTCAACAGAGATGGTAGTAAAATTACATTTGCTTTTGCTTTTTTTGTTTTCAATGTAAAAGAAAATCTCCTCCTTCTACCTAAAACTGCCTTCCAGGTTCTTGATTTGCTCAGGGGATCTTGAAAGAATTCTATTTGCCCATACTTTGAAATTAAAGTTTATTAAAAAATATTCTTATCATTTCACTTCTGAAAATCTCCCTTTGGCAGCTAACAGAGCAATGTGGCATTATGGTAGTCATGTTTAATACAAAGAGCCGATTTTTGGGTTAGAGGTGACCAGAAGGTGAATCTCTGGGAAATCTCAAGTTTAGATTAAGAAAGTAGCTAGTTTTCACCTGTATTGCTTTTCTCCGTAAGGGAAAAATGATAACCGCAGTAATTTTAAAAACAATTCATTGGTGCTCATTAATAGGACCTTTTCACAGTCAAAACTCCCAAACAGGGACTTTCTTCATTATCTCCCACCCAGCAGAAAACTAACTTTGTGCCCAAAGCTGTTATCCTCCTTTGGCCAACACCCAGCAGCCATTCTGTCTCCCAGTTTCCCAAACCTGATGTTATTGGGCCAGTCGTGTTCCCAACCCAGAGGATCTAACAAGACTGGTCTGATCGTTACTGCAGTGCTGTTCCCAGTGACTGTGGGGCCACATCTGACTTATTTCTGGACAATGGGACATAAGTCAGAACTGGGAGCTCTGGAGGAAAATCCTTCACTTCTTTTTTTTAATGCATAGGCTGTCTTTTTCTCCTGTCTCACATTCAGTACTGCATTGTATGCTGTCTGTGATGATGTGATGCCTGGAGCTGAGGCAACCCCTTTGGGACTGTGAGGCATTGAGCATTAGAGAGGAAATAACAAGGTGAGCATGTTAGAGTGAAACAGTGGAAGGAGCCTGCATTTCTAATAACATCTTTTAGTTATTACTAAGCCAACCATGAAGTAGCCACTACTGGACATTTCATTAAGTGAAGAACAGATGTCTTTTTGTTTTAAATCACTCTGACTTAGGTTTTCTGTTGTTTATAGTCAAACACAGCATAGAAGATATACCTCGTCTGTCATAGACGACATTCTACCAATTGCATTCCTCTTTTATCTGAATCCCCAGACAAAAGGGTGGCTGCTCCAGCCAGGAACTCATGAACCCAACTCAACCTGATGCTCACCCTTCACCACCCATTTTGTTCTTCCCCTAAATAAAGCAGGTCTGCTGTGGAATCTATGGGTCCATGGAACACAGTGTGACAACTACTTATCTACTTATCTATATTAAAATATAACAGAAGCATTGTGGTAAACTCTTCATACTGATGATTGCAGCCTGGGGCCTTATGAGGCTTCACATTTGAATAAAATCGATCCTAAAAACTATTTTTGCTATAATGTCATTGTCGTGCAGGCATAAAAAGTGTTAGAGCAGAAGTTCAAGCTGTGTCTGGTTCTATCAGTGTTACCAGTAATGTTTAATAGGATGGTGTGGCATTTTAAAATTCCACACCATTAATGGTTCATGATTAGTTTAGTGCACATAGTATTAAATTACGTTAAAATGTTGGTGGCCCAAATTAATAGGATAGTTCCCTTATTATCTCATTTAATCTTTATGAGAAAACTATATTTTTAGGTATTTTAGTTGCCATTTAATGTTAACACATAAGATGACTTATTTTTAATGATTATGTTTCCCAGATCTGGACATAAAAACTCATGCCATGGTGATGAATCCCCAGCTACCAGTAGCCCCTTATTAAATTTGACATGTATTTGGTATGAGCTAAGATTGTCTTTGTGTGAGATACATATTTAATAGACAATAAATATTGACTAGGACCACAACATTAAGTTAAAATGATGAGACAAGATAAAGAACAGAGATGGGTCATCTTCAAAAGAAGGCATATATTCAGTGGTTTTCATGGTCTTACAAAATGCTGTTGGCTATCTAGTTCAAATAACCCTTTCCTTGAGATAACTTATAAAAATGTCTTTTATCTTTTTCTTTCATATATACGTACATATACACATGAATGTATGAATGGTGTATATATACGTAAATATAATTAGAAAATACATGTTTAGGCCGGGCGCGGTGGCTCACGCTTGTAATCCCAGCACTTTGGGAGGCCGAGGCGGGCGGATCACAAGGTCAGGAGATCGAGACCACGGTGAAACCCCGTCTCTACCAAAAATACAAAAAATTAGCCGGGCGTGGTGGCGGGCGCCTGTAGTCCCAGCTACTCGGAGAGGCTGAGGCAGGAGAATGGCCTGAACCCAGGAGGTGGAGCTTGCAGTGCCCCGAGATCGCGCCACTGCACTCCAGCCTGGGCGACAGAGCGAGACTCCGTCTCAAAAAAAAAAAAAAAAGAAAAAAAAAAAAGAAAATACATGTTTATATATTTTATGTGATATATGTATAATTAGAAAAAAGGGTACATTTTTCATTATTCTTTTATGATATTTAGCAACATATTCTAGAGCATAGATGCATCTCCTTAGGCGTTGCATAAAATCAGGAATTATTTACTTTTTAAATTTGTTTCTAAAACTTTTTTAATGTAATCCACTAAAGGGTAATATTAAAGTAAAATATACTCACATGTGTTCTGGTGCTAATTAATTAACTAATGAAACTTTTTTTTTATATGTAATGGGCACAAGGGGGCACAGCGTGGAATAAGGAAGCTGGTCCCTGCCTCTGTGCGTGCACAGGCTAGGGGAGAGAGATAATCCCATAACCATAAGGAAAATTGCAGCATCTACAAGTCCGTGCAGAAGAGGAACATGAAATGGTGGAATTGACACACTCCAGGATGTTGGGATGGCTTCTGAGGACCTCACATTTGACTTGGAGCCTGAAGGATAAAGAAGCATTTACCAGGTGAAAGCAGGAGGCGAGGGTGCAGAGCAGAGGGAGCAGCTTATGCCAACGTCCTGGGAAAGGAGAGAGCATAGTGAGTATGAGAGACAAGGCAAGGCCAGCGATGCACAACGGTGAGTGTGAATGCGAACTTGGGGACCTTAACCAGAGAGAAAAGTGGGAATTGGGCTGTATGGATTTTTGTCAGCTATATCAAAGGGCTTTGTCTTTTTCCTAAGTCAGCGGGAAGCCATGGAACCATTGCCTGTTTTGTTCAATGTTGGCTTTTGAAATAATCTCTCTAGAATTTGTCTGTACATTTTCTGAACTTAATTTGCCAAACTCTTGCTAAAGCTGCCAAATACAAGGTTCCGGGTAGGCATGGGAGAGCGAGGTTTAGATCGTGTTTTCGAGAGCTTCCAGAATGCCCTCAGCGACAGATTCATAGACCAGTGACAATGAGGCTACAGGACAGTTGAACACACATTGCCATAGATGCCTTTTCAAATGATCAATAAATTAGAAAAGGCAGGTGATCACGGAAAGTAAAAGCTAGATATAAATCTGAACAGTGTCTTGATGGATAACAACTAGAATTCGTAACACTCATTGGGATAGGATTACAGGAATTGACCATGAAGTGACTTCATTACTTCATCACTATAACAATCCTAGAAGGATGAAACAGCATTCATACCCATTTCATAGATGTCGGGAAAGAGGGCCCAGAGAAGAATAATGATCTGTCTAGATTCACTAAACCTGTAAGAGGCAGAACAAAGATTCACTCAAACCCAGGCCACTGCTACCCCACACTGTCCACCCATGCCCAGTGGAAGTGGTCAAGGGAAACCCCACAATATAATTGGGGTATGAAAGGTGTCATGCCTTGGATTGTATCTGGAAAAAAAGCAACAACAACAACAAAAAACCAAACTGTTAAAGTCCTAGATCCAGTACCCCAGAATGTGACTTTATTTGGAAATAGAGTCCTTTCACATATAATTGGTTCTGATGTCACACTAGAGGAGGAGGAGCCCCTAATCCAATATGCCTGGTGTCCTTCATGAGAAGACAGTCGTGGGAAGACCCAGGGAGAAGGTCTGGTGAAGATGAAAGCAGAGATTGGAGTGACGCATCTCCAAGCCAAGGAAGGTCAAGGGTCTCCAGCACTCAGCGGAGGCTACAACAGACCTAGAGAAGGTTCCCAGCACAGCCTCAGCAGGAACAACACTGATTTCAGAGTTTTGGCCTCAAGAACTGTGAGAAAATGAAGATCTGTTCTTTTAAGCCACTTTATTTGTGGTATGTTGTTAAGGCAGCCCTTGGAGTCTAACGGAAGATGAAAGGGTATGGACCAGGAAGACCAGAGTGAGGCCTTCAGAGGCTCTTTGGGGCTCATTTCTGGAGAGCCTTGATTAATTCTCAGGTTCCCAAGAGCAGGCAAGATCTGGAATCAGAGGAGGCAAGTGACAAGCTGTGTTCACTCTGGCAGGCGCCACAGAGGAGGCTGGTTCTGTGTGTGTTTCACGTGCTGTACAGAATTTACGCATCTTTTGTCAGGTTTATTCCTCTCTTACACATATTTTTATGCCATTTTAAATGATATCCGTTTCTTAACTTTGAATTTGAATTGTCTATTGCTAATAGAAATACAATGGATCTTCAAAATATTGAATCCGGCAACATTTTAAAACTCACTGAGGAGTTCCAGGATATCTTTCGTGAAATAAAGCCATATTTTCAAGTCTTTTACTTCTGTTTTCTTGCCTTATTCGCTGAGTAGAATCTCCTGGACAATGTTGAATAAACTATTAGTCAGAGCTGGCATCACTGACTTGCTCACCACCTTGAGGGTCTTTTATCTCTGAGTAAAAACTACCGCTAAGTAAAACTGTCTTTTACCTCTAAGGATGATGTTAGCTGGAGTATTTCTGTAAATATTCTTTACCCACTTGGGAAATTATTTCCTATTACAAGTTTACTGAGTATTTCTTGTTTGTTCGTTTGTTTTTTAACAGAAATAGATGTTGGATTTTGCCAAATGCAATTCCTACTTTTTAAAAAAATACTTATATTTATTTCTCTTTTTCAGTCTGTTAATAAATTTATCCCTGATTGATATTCAGAAGTTAAAAAAAAACCTTGTATTACTGGAGTAAACCATACTAGGCCATGATAAATTATACATTGCTTGTATATATTATTGAATTACATTTTGTTCAGAACTTTTGCATCTATATTAAGGATATGAATCTACAGCTGTCATTCTTATTTTATCTATGGCAGATTTTGGTATAAAAATAATGCTGCTCTCATAGAATTTATTGGCCAGTAAATGTCCTCTCCTCTTCAGTTTTCTGGAAGACATTGAGTAGAATTGCTATTATTTATTTGTATATTTATTTATTCTTAACATTCTTAACATATGGTAGAATTCACCAGTGGAGCCATCTGGCTGTTTTGTGGGAAAGTTTATCTTAAATTTCTTTAATAAACTCAGATATTAATTTTATAGATTTATTTCTTATTATTATTATCTGAGACAAAGTCTCACTCTGTCGCCCAGGCTGGAGTACAGTGGCACAATCTTAGCTCACTGCAAACTTCACCTCCCGAGTTCAAGTGATTCTCCTGCCTCAGCCTCCCAAGTAACTGGGATTACAGGCATGCACCACCATGGCCTGCTGATTTTTGTATTTTTATAGAGATGGGGTTTCACCGTGTTGGCCAGGCTGGTCTTGAACTCCTGACCTCAGGTTATCCACCCTTCTCGGCCTCCCAAAGGGCTGGGATTACAGGCATGAGCCACCACACCTGGCTTTATACATTTATTTTTGAGTGTGCCTTGGTAGTTTGTCTTTCAAAGAATTTATGTATTACAACTAAGTGGGTGCATTTATAGGCTTAGGGTTCATCATGTTTTGTTTTTATTATTTTACCGTTCTGTAGAATCTGCACTGAGATGACCTCTCTAGTCCTGCACATTGCCAATTTCTGTCTTGTCTCTCTCTCTCTCTCTCTCTCTGTCTCCCTCTCTCTCTTTGCTTCTTGGTAAATCTGACTGAGGGCTTTCAATTTTTCTTAAAGAACCAGTTTTTTTTTTCATTAATTTTTCTCTGTTGCTTTTCTCTTCAATTTTATTGGTTTTCACTCTAATCTTTTTTCTTTCTTTTCTTCTGCTTACTTTGGGTTTTATTTGCCCTTCTTTCTCATTTCCCTTTCTCTGTTTGGGATTGTTTCTGAAGGCAAAAGTTTAGGTCATTAATTTGCGGCCGGCCCTACTTCTTTTCTAACACAGACTTTTTTTTTCCAGTAAACTTTGCCCAGGTACTGCAATAGCTCATGCCTATAATCCCAGCATTTTGGGAGACTGAGGCAGGAGAATTGCTTGAGGCCAAGAGTTGGAGATCAGCCTAGGCAACATATCAAGACCCTGTTCCTTCAGAAATAAAAATTTAAAAAATAGCTGTGCATGGTGGCACATGCTTGTGGTCCCAGCTACTCTGGAGGCTGAAGTGGGAGGATCACTTGAGCCCAGGAATTTGAGGCTGCAGTGAGCCGTGATCATGCCACTGCATTCCAGCCTGGGAAGCAGACCAAGATCCTATCTCGAAAAAAAAAAAAAAAAAAATCTTTTCTTAAGTATTATTTTAGCAGCGTCACATAAATTTTCATGAAAAAACTTTTCCCAAGTAATATTTTAGCCATGTCACACAAATAGTGATATGTTGCATTCATTTCCATTTAATTGCATTTAATTCAAAATGCTTTCCAGTTTCTGGTTTAAGTTTCTTAAAATTGTGCTGTTTGATTTCCAAATATCTGGAAGTTTTTCGTAGGTCATTCTGTTACTGATTTCTAATTTATGTCCATGTTGGTCAGATAATAAAATTTATATTATTCAAATCCTTTTAAATTTCTTGAAGCTTTATTACGGGCCAGAATATGTTCTATATTGGGAAATGATTCATGAGTACTTGAGAAGAATATGTACGCTGATCTTGTTAGGGGGAGGGTCCAATAAGGATCATTTGAGTCCAATTTAATTGAGTTGTTCAAGTTTTTTAGACTTTTGTTTATTTTCTGTCTATTTGTATCAATAATTGAGAGAGTGTCATTAAACTAACTCTTCCTCTCTCCCTTCTGATGCTAATTCACAGATAGATGATACTAAAGTGACCAATGAGTTTAAAACTCTTTTTGTGCAGTAGGAATGACGCCACAAAGATTTCTCATGATGGAGCCCAGACTAGATGGACCCAAATCTCCAGACTCCCAGCTCTTCTGTAAACCCCATCCTGATTCTCTGAGTCTCTGAATCTTTTCTCCTCATTTTCTTCCCAACTGTCCATAATGTAGAATTTAAATAAAAGATTAAATGTAATCTTTATAACTTATTATTATATTATTAAACAGTTTCAGGTTTCTTGTTCTTATTTACAAAAAACTAATAAGTAGAAATTTTATACTTCTCTGAGCATAAAAACTATACAAAATAAAAATTATATAAAATTAATTCAATTTTTACTTATGAGGTCTATAATTATTCCCTTCATGGTTAATTATCCTCAGTAGGAAACAAATGGTTTCCTACCTTCTAACTAAGTTGCAAAACTCTCATTTATTAATAATCATTTATATTAATAATAATTACTAAATTGAATATGCCAGCTCTTACCAGATTTATGCTAGACTTCAATAAGTCTATCTCTTCCCAGAAGCAGGAACAAAGTTGGGATGCATCAAATGAGACAAATGTAATCTAATTTTCCTTATTGAGACTGGTTCTTAGGACCCTTCTTGCATACTCTGGAAACTGGGACACACTTGTAAATATTAAGTGGTTGTAAAGAGATGGCCTGTGACACGCCTGCAATCCCAGCACTTTGGGAGGCCAAGGCGGGCAGATCACCTGAGGTCAGGAGTTAGAGACCAGCCTGGCCAACATGGTGAAATCATGTCTCTACTAAAAATACAAAAAGTAGCCGGGCGTGGTGGTGGGTACCTGTAATCCCAGCTACTCGGAGGCTGAGGCAGGAGAATCGCTTGAACCCAGGAGGAGGAGGTTGCAGTGAGCCGACATCACGCCACTGCACTCCAGCCTGATGACAGATCGCGACTCTGTCCCTCCCGCTTTCCCCAAAAAAAAGAGATGGCTGTGAGTGGTGGGTCCTTGCATTTGCTCTTGTCCTCACTTTGAAGTGCCTACCTACACTCTTGATGCTCAGCTGAAGCTTCCATTTGTAGCACCCTGTATCATACATATCATTGTTTAGCGTCAGGCTCACTTTCCTTGAATAGAAAGACTCATAGGTGAAGTCTCCTTAACGTACTGAAGCCACTTCTGCACTTAACAGATGGTGGGCTTGAGTTTGGTATATGTATCTCCTTCCCATGGGTGTGACATCTTTCACCAGATGTCAGCCTCCACATCAGAACTTAATTCAGCAGCCGAGTTCTGAAAAAGGCACAGTGCCTTCTCTGAACCATCAAAGAATTGAGTCTTCCCAATAGCTACAAATAACTACAAGTCACTGATAGCTTATATCTGTCTGCTCTTTCTTGAAGAATATTTATATTCAATTCTCAGATTAGAAATAAAAAATCGAATCAGATATTTCTGCCTCTATATACAATAGATACAATACAATAATCAGATATTAGCACCTCTGTATAGAGAGAGACAGAAAATATACAGTCCTCACAAAAGTTCCAGGCATTCCAAAAGCAAATGCCTACTGGTACCAAGCGTGTAACACAAGTGACTGCAAGTGCATGATGAGGTGGCAAGCTTTGCAGTGCCTGAAGAGCATGGGCTCTCTTCGTGAAGACATTAAACATGAATTGGGCCAGACAAAGCTCTCTCTGGTCACATTAGTCCAGGTTATGGTCCCTGTGCGCCATCGTAATGTGAAACTGTGATTAAGGCAAGAACACTTACCACAGTGTCTGATGGTGAATAGTGAGTGTGAACTTGATTGGATTGAAGGATGCAAAGTATTGTTCCTGGGTGTGTCTGTGAGGGTGTCACCAAAAGAGGCTGACATTTGAGTCAGTGGACTGGGAGAGGCAGACCCACCCTCAATCTGGATGGACACCATCCAATCAGCTGCCAGTGTGGCTAGAATACAGCAGGCGGAAAAAGTTGGAAGGACTTGACTTGCTGAGTCTTCCAGCCTCCATCTTTCTCCCATGCTGAATGCTTCCTGCCCTTGAACATCAGACTCCAAGTTCTTCAGCTTTCGGACTCTTGGACTTAACACCAGTGGTTTGCCAGGGGCTGTCAGGCCTTTGGCCACAGACTGAAGGCTGCACTGTCGGCTTCCCAGCTTTTGAGGTTTTGGGACTTGGACTGGCTTCCTGGCTTCTCAGCTTGCAGATGGCCTATGGTGGGACTTCACCTTGTGATCGTGTGAGTCAATACTCCTTAATAAACTCCCCTTCATATATACATCTATCCTATTAGGCAACCGTGATTAATACACAGTGTTTTCATGTGTGTTTGTTATCCTTCAATCAAGATTATTACCTTATCATGATACCTGATACTTTCCCTCATGAAGGATTGAGTTTAGGTTTAAAATTGGAAGGCAAAGCAGCATTTATGAGGATGCAGGTCTATAAGGCATTCTGAAATTCCAGAACTGCAAGCATCGCTATCTGCTTCTGTTTCCTTAGGGATGCTTGGTCTTGAGCAGTTAAAGAAAATTAAGTATATTACTTGCCCATTAAAAGGCAGAATTGTAGCACAGAATCTTTCCAGTAAATTGAGTAAAAGAAGGTACTTAATGGGCTGGGCATGGTGGCTCACGCCTGCAATCCCAGCGCTTTGGAAGGCCAAGGTGGATGGATCACCTGAGGTTGGGAGTCCGAGACCAGCCTGACCAACATGGAGAAACCCCGTCTCTACTAAAAATACAAAAACTAGCTGGGCGTGGTGGGGTGCTTGTAATCCCAGCTACTCTGGAGGCTGAGACAGGGGAATCGCTTGAACCCGGGAGGTGGAGGTTGCTGTGAGCTGAGATGGCACCATTGCACTCCAGCCTGGGCAACAAGAGGGAAACTCCGTCTCAAAAAAAAAAAAAAAAAAAAAAAAAAAAAAAAGAAGAAGAAGAAGAAGAAGAAGATACTTAACAAATAAGTGAAAAGAGCCAAGGATGTTCCTGAAAAGAGATGTTGGTATTGATTTAACCTATAGGCACCATAAATATAGCTGAGGAAGGCTCACTGCAAACCACTGGCTTCTCCTGTTTCTAAATTCTGGGACATGTTCATGGTTTTTGGAGCCTTATGTTGGATCAGGGAAAGTCTCAGCACTCCACAAGTTATCCTTTCACCCAAATGCTTCTTAAGGACATTTTTTTAGAATTCCCCACATCCTAGATTTAAACTCAAGCTCTGATATTCACTCCCTGTGTAGCCACTTGAGATGTCACTTCCCTTGGACTCAGTTTCCCCATAGAATAAGGATTCTAGTGGTAACTTCCTCCTGGGACTATGATGAGGTTGGATTAAGTGAAAAAGGAAGGAAAGCCCTTAGCTTAGGTCTTAACAGAAACACTCCTGATAATTATCTTCTCCAATTCTTCTGTTCAAATTAAACTCTATAGACAAAGCATGTTGTTTGGATATTATTTTTAAATCATCATAATCTTTTGAAACATGACATACATAACTAAATAAATGTATAAATATATATGAGGCAGTGTCTGTACAATGACTGATATGGATAGGTGCCATTCATGGTGAAGAGAATCTGGGATAAATTCCCCATGACTGGTGCACGGGGTAGTTTGGAAAACAGGGGCAGTGCGGGTTCCCTGAGGGCTGAACTGGCTAGAGTGGGCTGGGCCAAGTTTTAAGTGGGGGTTGAGCAGGAGCTGGATGTCGGGTAGGATGTCATGCAGACTGCTGTGAGCACAGGTGTGGGCTCGAGAGATTCAAAAATTGTGGGATTTCACTTTTAGGTCCCAGGATTTTCTCCAAAAGTGAGAAAATGTGGCTACATCTTATCCATCTTTGGATGCAGTAAAAACTAGAGAGATAAATGAATAGGCAGTGCACAGAGGATTTTTAGGACAGTGAAAGTAGTCTGTATGATACTACACTGGTGGATACACTATAAATTTCTCCAAACCCACAGACTGGACACCACCAGGAGTGAACCCTAATGGCAGTTATGGAGGTTGGGAAATAATGACTTATTAATATAAGCTTATCCATTGTAACAAGTAGACTACTCTGCTGAGGGATGCTGAGAATGAGGGAGGCTGTGCCTGTGCGGGGAGAGGAGGGATATGGGAAATCTCTGTACCTTCCACTCAATTTTGCTGTGAATAGTTGGCCACGCACGGTGGCTCATGCCTGTGATCCCAGAACTTTGAGAGGCCACTGGGGGAAGGATTGCTTGAGCCCAGGACTTTGAGACCAGCCTGGGCAACATGGTGAGACCACATCTCTACAAAAACTTTTTTAAAATTATCCAGGTATGGGCTGGGAGTGGTGGCTCACGCCTGTAATCCCAGCACTTTGGGAGGCTGAGGCATGTGGATCATGAGGTCAGGAGGGCAAGACTATCCTGGCCGACATGGCGAAACTCATCTCTACTAAAAAAAAAAAAAAAATTAGCTGGGGATGGTGGCACATACCTGTAATCCCAGCTACTTGGGAGGCTGAGGCAGGAGAATCGCTTGAACCAGGGAGTCGGAGGTTGCAGTGAGGCAAGACCATGCCACTGCACTCCAGCCTGGTGACAGAGCGAGACTCCGTCTCAAAAGAAAAAAAAAATTACCCAAGTATGGTGGCACATGCCTGTAGTCCCAGCTACTCGGGAGGCGGCGGTAGGAGGATCACTTGATCCCAAGACGTTGAGGCTGCATTGAGCAATAATTGTGCCACTGGACTCCAGTCTCAGTGACAGAGGGATACCTTGTCTCAAAAAAGTTTTATTAAAATGAAAATAAAATAATTAAATACATGCATAAATTCATAATTGGTGAGCAAAAATAAATAAAGTTTATTTTTAAAAACTGAGTGTAGGTGAGTAGCAATTTGTAAATTTAAGTTGTCTTCATGGCCTGGAAGCCAAACGGATTTGTAACTCTTTGGCAAGAGACTGTGGCATAGAGTGTGTCTATGTATGAGAGAGACTGGAAAGATGGGAGATGAGTAAAACGGCTTCAGGCTTGGGGATGAAGTCAATTCCCTAATGAAATGATCAGGCAGTGGAAACAGTTCATTTTCTGGTCTCACGTTGTCCGTGTTTGTCTGTTTAATTTCCTCCACCTCTGTGTCCTCTATTGTGTTTTGTCAAAGCAGGAGCCTGCACCAGATACTCTCATGAACTTTCTCCTAATAAAAGGAATCCCTTATCTTTGACAGGATATCATGGCAAACTTTTTTATTTTTATTTTTTTTTTGAGTCAGAGTTTTGCTCTTGTTGCCCAGGTTGGAGTGCAATGGCACAATCTCAGCTCACTGCAACCTCTGCCTCCCGGGTTGAAGTTATTCTCCTGCCTCAGCCTCCAGAGTAGCTGGGATTACTGGTGCGTGCCACCACACAAGGCTAATTTTGTGTTTTCAGTAGAGACAGGCTTTCTCCATGTTGGTCAGGCTGGTCTCGAACTCCTGACCTCAGTTGATCTGCCCTCATGGCAAACTTAACCAATCAAGTGAGGAGGGAAATAATCATTGTGAGACTACTGACTATTGTTACACTCCGTTAAATTTAGCAACACGGTCATTCCCATAAACGATTTAATACAAAGGGTCATGAAACATGTGGATGTTTAGATCTCAATCTCCTCATCCCATAAGCTTTTTGCAGCTTCATTGCCTTGGCTGCTGTACAGGTTCCATTTTAATGCCCTGATAGAGGATTATGGCACTTGACAGATAGACAATGTGTTTCCTGAAGTTAGCGCACATTAAATGTCTTGTCACTCTGCAAAAAAAAATGATAGTTGTGCAGGCTTCACTTTGGCAGGGGTAACAGAGGCTTGCCATAGGATCGGATGTATGTCTGTTTTCAGTTACATTAGCTATATGCTGCTTTGCATGTTCTGTTTAGTCATTCATTAAAATTAGTACCTG
Source organism: Nomascus leucogenys (assembly GCF_006542625.1). NCBI lineage: Eukaryota > Metazoa > Chordata > Mammalia > Primates > Hylobatidae > Nomascus > Nomascus leucogenys. The sequence continues at coordinate 94,360,143 of NC_044390.1, read as the reverse complement.
TTTTCTGTCAGATACCATAAGATTCTCAATAGATGCCACATGTATAGCATATACACAGGGCATGCTTTAGACTAAAAATATATTCATTGTTTGTGTGAAATTCAGATTTAGGTGTCTATGCGAATCTGGCAGCCCTAGCCCTCAGTCGGTATGTAGTCTGGCGGAAACACCACCACATTCACAGACAGTCACAATGCAGTGCACTCAGGGCTGTGAGGGAGAGACAGCAGTGAGTGCTTGAGACACTACAGCAGTGGCAGCTAAGCCAGGATGCTGGAGGCCAGAGAAGTCTGCCCTCAGGAGTTAATACACAAAATGAGGCACAAAAGACAATAAAAAACAGGCCAGGCAAAGGAGCTGAAGATGGGTCTTGAGAGAGAGGGGATGGAAGGTATATCAGATATTCCCAGTGGGCCACCCTATCTATAGCTTTTGAAACATTCCATGTGAATATTCCACTTTACCATGAACTTATAACTTCTCATACATGTGCTTCTGTGCCTTACGTCTCCCCCTCCTACCCACAACTGTGAAAAAGTCAACTATCTGACTGTTGGGTGGGTGGGACATCTGAAGAATAATAGGAACCCGTCCCTAGGAGCAGCCCCTCATGAATCACTCTTAGTGGGTGGAGTATAAGTACCCCAGGTCCCTCACACCTCAGATGGGAAAATTCTGAGACAAGTCTGCTGCAATTTTTCCCAACACTTCCTCACCCAAAGATCTGGTGATCCCTGTGGTTGCTGGCCAGAGAGAGCACCCTCTGGCATCTCTTTCTCTTATTCTGCCAGGTTCCCACTTCTTGTCCAGTCTTTCCTGAACTTCTCAAATAAACACTCTTCACTTGAACCTGTGCCTCAGGGTTTGTTTCTGGAAGAACCAAAGCTAAGAGGTGAACACTGAGATAAGTAGCAGACACTGCCTGTGTAAGAACAACAACATACCCGCTTACAGCTGGGATGTGGGGTGTGGACGGTGAGTGCCCAGAGGTCAGGCTGGGCTTCAGATACAGTAGGATATTTGGATTTATTCTTAAAATGGTGGGAAAATGTTTTATGGCAATAATCAGATGAGCAACATGATTAGATTAGTGTCTTACACGTGGTTTTCTGCTGGGGATTTGGAGGAGTTGAAAGGAGGTAAAATGGAAGTCCAGGAAAACAAGTAGGAGCTGCTTGCAGCAGCCATGCAAGGGGGCAGAGGAAGTTATGGGGTGCAGAAGTAGGCCCATGACACACCAACAGCACCATGTGGACTAGGAGGATATGGAGACGATGGAGAGAAACAATGGAAACACTGGTTCCTGCTTGCATGCTTGAGGAGACAGCATCTCTTAAGCTAAAGCAAAGGCCATGCAGGTCTCCATTTGATGGGAAAATGTTGGAATTAACTGCTTATTCTTTGGTGCCGCAAGGAAGAATCAGCATTCAGACAAAAGGTTTTCTCAGCAAGGCAATTTTACTTTCGACAGAAAGGGTGCTACCCGTCTGCAATCCTGCTTCCTAACCACAATGCAATTATCAAGATCAGGAAGCCAGACATTGATCAAATACTGTTAACAAATTATCAAGTGCTTTTTACACTAATGTAATGGTGTTATGGCGGAGAAGCATTTGTCATATACCTCACCTCACTTCTCTACCTGACCAACGGGGAGCCAGCTAGTGGGGGAGGGGTGGTTGACTCTCAGGGTTTCAGCTTCCACCTGCGTATACTCTGCAGCCTGTGTCTTGTGCTCTATCACAGGCGATTACCCTCAAAAATGCATCTTTGCCCCATGAATTATCTCCCATTCCTTCCTTGGACAAAGAAGGGACTCTGCAACCCAAAAGATAGAAGTATTTATTTATCTATTTATCTATTGAGACAATGCCTTACTCTGTCACCCAGGCTGGAGTGCAGTGGTATAATCACAGCTTACTGCAGCCTTGAACTTCTAGGCTCAAGCGATCTTCCCACCTCAGTCTGCAGAGTAACTGAGGCTATAGGCATGACCCACCTTGTCCAGCTAATTTTGCTATTTTTTTTTTTTTAGAGATGGGGTCTTATTATGTTGCCCATGCTGGTCTCAAATTCCTGGCCTCAAGTGATTCTCCTAACTTGGCCTCCCAAAATATTGGGAATACAGGTGTGAACTACTGCACTTGACCAGTAGAAACACTTACGTAAGTCTTGGGGTGGGTGCCACTTTGACCAAGAAATCTGTGATGATAGGTGCAATGTCCACTGACCTGAAGCAATGAGTTTTTACTCGTCCAATGAAATATACCCACTTAAATTCATATCTCTTCCTCTTTATGTTTTTTCTATAGTCTATTCTAAAGTGTTCAGATTAAAATATAAAAAATATGGCCAGGTGCAGTGGATCATGCCTGTAATCCCAGCACCTTGGGAGGCTGACGCAGGCAGATCACTTGAGCCTAGGACTTCAAGACCAGTCTGGGCAATATGGTGAAACCACATCTCTATTAAAAACACAAAAAAATTATCTGGGCATGGTGGTGCACAACTATAGTCCCAGCTACTCTGGAGGCTGAGGCACATGAATCACTTGAACTCTGGAGACAGAGAGTGCAGTCAGCCAAAATTGCACCACTGCACTCCAGCCTGGGTGACGAGCAAGACTCTGTTTCAAAATAATATATATATACTAATTCTCTTCATATGTTCCTCACAATAATTAAGCTCCATGAATGCAAGCACTACATTTGCTTTATTCTTAGTGTCTGTTAGCTAATCAATGCTTGTTAGATATTTGTCAATTGACAAAATCAATGAATAACTAATGCAAAACCAAGTACCTAAAGAGTTTCTTTAGATTCATGCCTTGGCAGAGGACAAAAGAGAAAAGGACGAGGTTGTTGCTGAACACTATTTGGTGCTTCTCATGTTAATAAACCCAGCAGATGGGAGGTGACAAGTGTTGGAAATTGTTCCTGGCCATGGTGTGAGTCACAGGGGGCCCTGTCTGTGATCCTTTACACGATTAAGAGTTTACTAAGCAGAGGATAAATTGGGTTTTATAGCATAGGAGGAATAGGTGAAGAGGAAAAAAAAG